>NC_088609.1:31151164-31478465 GCF_036013475.1 Columba livia
GGGCTGTGGGGCATTGGAACAGGCTGCCCAGGGCAGTGCTGGAGTCACCATCCCTGGAGGGCTGGACAGACGGAGATGAGGTTCTCAGGACATGGGGCAGTGCCAGGGGTGGGTTATGGTTGGACTCGATGATCTTGAGGGTCTCTTCCAACCAAAATGATTCTATGATTGTATGATTCTATGATCACTGTTCAAGGAGATTTTAAAGACCTCGTAGAACTTTTCTAGAAGTGTGGATAGGGGAGGACAGTTCTGCTGCATGTGGCTACTGCACCGTGGGCTATCGAGTTTGAAAAATACAACACAAGAAGAAAAATTGAGGGCTTTGAAAGAACAACATGGTCACTTAAATCTGTGAAGACAGTGGGAAGAGGCAGGTTATTAGAAAGAGACTTTCCATCGTTACATCAGACTTGCCCAAGTCAGCAGTGCCCAAGGACCAGCAACCCTGTGGGGAGGTTTCTTGTGGTGACTCTGCCCCACCAGATGACAAACATTTGTAATCCTCGTTAGTATTCACAGCACATGGGGTGTGTGATGAGGCATTTCAACATCAACCCTTCCACTTTGGTGGAAGGGGGAGTGCGGGATACAGACCCATTGGCGTGGACAATGTCTGCGTTTGACCTGCTGCATCAACAGGACAACTTTATCAGCTGGAACTATCAAGCTAATACCCTTTAGGAGGAGCTTGGAAGTAACTAAAGGGGGAAAAAAAGAAGTAAAACTATGTCACGGAATTGTGAGCCCATCTTCCTATAAAACTAAGATCAATTATTCAAATATCATCTAACCTCTGGAAAAAGAATTCTAACTGTGGAGTGAGCTTGAGAAGCACAAACAGAAACTGGAGAGAGCAAATCTCTCTGTTAGGTTCCCCTGTGTTTGCCCACGATGTTTCCTATCTCACGTTTTAATGGCTTGGTGCAAATAGGGAGAAAAATTCTGGTAAGCATGTTGATGATCATGGAAAGCAGAGTCGTGTCCCTTCTGTATACAGAGCTCATCGTGTAGATATGCATGAGAAATTGCATTTTGGGATGAAAAGGATTTAGCGAACTTTTGGGAACATTCCCAGTTCTTTCTCTTCCTTAATACTCATAATGCTGCTTTGAATATAGAAGTGCAGATAATCTAAACCTGTATGAGCCGCTGCTGATGGCATTTTTGTTTTCACAGCCATTTGAATTGCACTGAGTTTCTCTTCCATTAGTTGAAGCAAGAATGATTTGCTACGTTACAATATTCCTAGACGTGCAGCGTTTTGAGGCAGCTACTTGGATAAGAGGAGGAGTGGGCTCAGTAGCAGGAAATTGGATGTACCGAGTTGTTTTAACAACGACCTGCAAATTGTGACTTTGGCAAGTTCTTTGACTGCTTGTTTTGTTCAGTATCTTTGTGAATAAAATGCGCTTTGAGATCTCTAAATGAAACAAGTTATATAATAGATAAGAGTTCTGGGAAGGGAGAGATAATGGAGACTATTTTAATGTAAATGCATCATCTGAAAGCACTGGGACTGTTGCAAAATGAAACCATCAGTGCACCTTGATCCAAGAAAATGAACAAGTCTGTCTTCTCTTGTGTTTATTCTTCATTATTATTTTCATTATTGTTTAACCAGGTTCAAAAGGTAATTAAAACACCTCTGCTGGCAAATAGCACCTCAAATGCATTCAGGAAGTGTGGATGAGTTGTGACTTCTTGCCAGTAACTAATGTAATTCCAGGGTGAGAACACCGAATGGCCCAACTCACAAAATTTAGTGCTATATTTGGAAATCATCAGAGTATGAACATCCTTGGGTCTATGGCTTTTGTTCTCACTGTTTGCAAAAAAGTCTGGATTCCCACTATATATTCAGAGTTCTACCTGATGATATGAAGTGGGAAAACAAACAATGCTATTCAACGGGTAATGAATTAATCACCATTAAAGTAGAAAAGTTGAAGTTATCTTGGACGTTTTCCTGGAGAAGATTGTTTGGTGTTTGGCAAAAAATATAGGAAAAAGGCCTGGGGACAGGAGAGAGGTGGTGTGTTGGCACAAATGAACTTTTCCTGCTCTTTTACTTCCTGGAATATTCATCTAAGAAGAAAGGAATAATTTGTCATTGAATCGCAGAATAATTGAGACTGGAAGGGACCTCTGGAAGCCATCTGGAATTTCCCACGTTCCAACCTGGGTCTGTTGCCTCTCCCCATATCATTGTGCACTTCCAAAAAAGTCTGGCTTTAATCTTCTCTGCACCACCTTCCCATGAGGTGTTTGTAGACATCTCCCCTTAGACTTCCCATAAAGCTGAACAAACCCAATAGTTTCAACCTCCCCTCCAGTGTGAGGGGTTCTGTTCTGGGGAATGCGGTGTCTGGAAACTCATTGCTGAGTTTTTCATTGGCATTTGCTTGGAGATGTAAGACGGTAGACTTTGGTTTTGAGGTACCTTGAGA
Organism: Columba livia; assembly: GCF_036013475.1. Taxonomy (NCBI): domain Eukaryota; kingdom Metazoa; phylum Chordata; class Aves; order Columbiformes; family Columbidae; genus Columba; species Columba livia. The sequence continues at coordinate 31,153,615 of NC_088609.1, forward strand.
AGAGTAATTAAAATCTCAAGTTGCTGTTGCCATCTTTAGCAAAGAAGTAAAGAACCTGAGTCACAAAGAGGTTAAATGTCTCACCCAGGGCCCAGGGCTGAGAACAGTATGCAGAAGTCTGGAATTTCAGATGCTATCCTGTAGCCTGTCCTAAGAAATGCTTCACAAAAGGAGCTTTTAGTAGAAGTGGTGACTTGTGCTGGATCAGTTTTGAAGTCTGTCCTTACCAAAAAGAGCGTTACGTAGATTGATACAATTAACAATAAATCCCATGCTAATGTTTTGCAAAGAAAATAATCTTCCTTAAGCAGTCAAAGTTGCAAAAGTACGTGAAACACAGAGGCTGGGTACCACCTGTGGCCAGTGAACATGCACCTTGTTCACTTGAACTTGTCCCTTGGTTGAAGCAGCCTGATGCTCCAGCAACGTATCCATTCTATTCTCCATCAGCGTGTACCACGAAAAGCACCACTATGTTGTGTAATAAGCTTTTGGAACAAGATGAGCCCCGCAAAAATCAGCTTACCAGATTTAACAGCCTCTCTGGGTATTAAAGTGGGTTGACTGACAAAGCAGAGGAACAAAAGATTGCTGTGAATGGAATTATTAAAATCGGAACAATGGGGTTACATACCATGGGGTTTAGTGCACGGTAGATCGGTATGAGTCACTGTTTTCAGATTTATTTAGATTTGTGTTGCATAAGGGAGCTATCTGGGTAATAAAGAGGAAAATTGTATGGCTGTAATTATTCATACTTAATATCTAATCCCAGTGATGCTGAAGTCATATGGCAGGTCATTGCTCTTGCCAGGTTATTTAACTCCTGCAGTGGAAATGTTTAAGGTAGTTCCTGAAAAAAAATAGTCTTTGAGAATAAAAGATATCCTTTCTTCAGAAAAGAGAATGCTGTTTTACTCTGTGCCTGTTGTGTTTAACATGATAAATTCATAGTGAGAGATACAAGTGTTCATGCTTCTTGTGTTGAAGTTGAAAATGCCTGAATGTTCTAACTGGCAGAACCTAGAAATGGAGAATTGAGAACAATAAAAAAATCCGTATCTGTATCCATATCCATATCCATATCCATATCCATATCCATATCCATATCCATATCCATATCCGTATCCGTATCCGTATCCGTATCTGTATCCATATCTGTATCCATATCTGTATCTGTATCCATATCTGTATCCATACCCATATCCATATCCATATCCATATCCATATCCATATCCATATCCATGCCAAGATTCTGGTTTTAACTGACCTTTTATTGACTCCCTTCACGACCTGTCAGTCTTCTTAATGACCTCAAACCTAAAGAAGGATTTCTTTCCTTCAGTCCTTCTGTTTGTGGTTTGGTTTTAGGTTGGTTCGTTTGTTTGTTTTGATTTTTCTTTCTTTACAACTTTTTCCAATGTAAATGAGGGGTGACTCATTAATGTTTACAGATATATAAAGGGTGAGTGTCAGGAGGATGGAGCCAGGCTCTTCTCGGTGACAACCAATGACAGGACAAGGGGTAATGGGTTCAAACTGGAACTCAAGAGGTTCCACTTAAATTTGAGAAGAAACTTGTTCCTGGTGAGGGTGGCAGAGCCTGGCCCAGGCTGCCCAGGGAGGTTGTGGAGTCTCCTTCTGTGCAGACATTCCAACCCGCCTGGACACCTTCCTGTGTAACCTCATCTGGGTGTTCCTGCTCCATGGGGGGATTGCACCGGATGAGCTTTCCAGGGCCCTTCAACCCCTGACATTCTGGGATTCTGTGATTCTGTGAGCTGACTCCTTTTGTGGTCTTTCTTCAAGCCTTCCCCTGTTCTTGCTTTCATTTTGGAACATTTTTTGTAAGTTCATATGACTAAAATTGTATACAAATGAAGTCTGACAGTGTCAGTACAACGGTCCCAGTACTTCCATGCTTTTCATGGAAAACTGCTTCTAACACGCCAATATTTAGATTTGCTCTTTCATTTTTTTCATTGCACAACATTAGCAATTTATAGACATATTTTTTTTCAGATTAATACATTCAAGTGACTAATTTTTTATCTCTTTCTTATTTCCAGCTGGAAGTTTTATAACTGCTCCTCATGTGTATGTGCATGACTTCATATTGTGAAGTGTGGTCTCATTTTTTCTACAATATCCTGAGCCATCCAGTTCTTTCTGGAGATACAGTAACCCTCCCCAACCCCACAGATTTGCTGCATCTTTGCTCCATCTATGTCATCACTTTATTGCTAACCGAGGCAAAATGTTCATTTACTTTTGGGGGCTGTATCTATATCACCCTGAACCTCAATTCCATCCTTGGTGCACAGTGGAAGGAGATTCTCAATCTTTTAAAAAGCACTGCTTACCTTTTTCGGGGGAAAATACCAACATATGAATGCAGTTCATGCTGTATTTTTACATTTACAGCCAGCTGAAAAATTAGCCTGAATGGTTTCATTTGTTCCTGTGTTTTCCTCTGGTTTCCTTGTTTGTTTGCAGACACGTGTGGAAATGTGGACGTGGGTTTGTTTTGCTGTGTAGTGGCTTTGAAACCACTTGCCTGGTATCCTGGGGACACTAGTGGGCCACAGGTTGAGCAGCAGTGAGACAAGAGGTCTGGATTTCCTTTAATCAGTATTTTCATGTGTTTATTTTTATGGCTTTTTGTCTTAAAGCTTTCATTTTAAATCTTTCATTTTCATTTCATTTGCAAGATCTAACTCAACCTCACATATCTGCCCTCCAACACCGTTATTGACCCCATTATATATTGACCCCGTTCCTTTCCTTTTATGCTTCCATCTGATATTATGCAGTCTTTTCTGCTTATGTTTAAAAGAAACCCAAAGCCTTATACATACTATAGCTCCTGACATTATCAGTTTCTGATTTCAATATGTGGTGTGTGTATGAAACCAGGTATTGAGAAAGAGACGCTGTGTGTTTGGAATACAAGAGCGGATTGTACATAAAACTGATTGTAAAGGGAGGCGAATTAGTTGTGTGGAAACACGTGCCTTGCTGCTGTTGCAGGACAGGCTTTTGTGGAGTAGGGTTTGCCTTTGCTTTATTAAATATATACATCCAGTATTCATGAAATGAATACTTCACCTGGCACAGAAGACCAGCTGCCTAATGACACAAGCAGCTTTGTGTACGGCCACCTGTTATTTCCTTATTAAGAGTTTTCTTATTAATTTTTGGCAATATTTATGTAAGAAAAGAAGACCTTGCACGTAGGGAAATCTCAAGAATCCCAAAATTATACAGCATCGACACGTCATCTCCTTCTGTCAAATGTCCAAAGGCAGTCCTAGAAACGGGACGCCTTTCTCTGTGGGATGTGTTGGCTCTAGGGAACACACACCCGAGCAGATTGTGCTTTGTCTTCCACCCGTTTCGTGTCTCTCGAGCTGATTCTGCAGAGACATCCACAAAGTTGAGATGTTCCAGATCAACCAGGCGCTTACCGAAGGCCGTGCCTCAATGGCAGCTTTGCGCAGCGTTTGGGTTTTGATGCAAAACATTCTTCTCCAGAGCTGGGCTGAACTGATGGAATCCTGTTCTGCATCCTAGGGAAAGAGTCAGGAGATAGTCCTGGCTTCCTAGAGCAAGCACATGAGGACTTGCACATTTATGAGTGTAGATCTAGTGTGACTTCTGTTAAGAATATGATACAGTATCACAGTATGTTTGGGATTGGAAGGGACCTCAAAAGATCATCTAGTCCAATCCCCCTGCTGGAGCAGGAACGCCTAAGTGAGGCATTGCAATTATTATAATGATCCTATAGCAATGTTAATTCAAGCGGTTTATGTAAAAAAAGCTGGCTATGCCATGCTTTTCCTATGGACATCATGGGTTTGCATTGTCTTGAAAGTGAAAATATTCCTTTTATATGCCTCTCTAGGTCTGTAGATGCACTTAATGACTGTGGAGCTGATTGAAAAGAATGAATGTTCTGTGTTAAAAAACACTTAAGCTAAGTAAACACAAGACAAAACTCCAACATAGCTTCTGTAAGCCCCCGAGTACCTGTTTCTTGCAGTTCTTCTTATCATAATACTCAGCACTACAGAGGGGTTCGTGTCTTTAAATGACATCGATTTTCCATCAATTTTGTGTTTCTATAGTTGTAGTGCAAAATTTTAAGCTTTGAAATATCATCTCAAGAGCACTGTGTATGAGCACATTTCGCTTGATTGAAAAGTGGACATTTGATTATCTGCTAGGGAAATATAAGATGATGAATGGAAATGAACATTCTCTATTCCTTTCTGCTGCAGGTGCCTTCGAGATAACCTGGAAGGGTTGGATTGTGTCTCAGAGAGGGAGCAGCTGCATTTGCGTCCCGTCATTTAGCAGTCGTGAGTACGCAAAAAACACATTAGAGATGCAAATGTTAAAGTGGTTTTAAAATGAGATTGGTAACTCTGTGAGTATTTGATTAGCAATTGTGTTAAATAGCATCGGATGGTGGTGGGGTTTATTCATGGAGAACAGTAGGTTTTGCTTGAAAGAACTGGGCATGGAGAGGAGTTTGACTTTACGGATGTGATGGTGCCGAAGGATTCACAGCATGATTTCTGAGGTTTGTAGCGTAAAGAAGGCCTCTTGTGCATTATACATACTACATATTTCATAGCTCTTTACAGTCAACATGTAGTAGTTGCCTATTTTGGTTGCTAATTTGTGGACCATTTATGCTGAAGGAGATTATTCCTCCTGAAGGAGAACCTTTCTGTGTTTCTTTAGCCCTTTATTATTTTCCCAAATGCTGGAAAAAAACATTATTTCCCACTACATTAATATACTTAATTCTAGAGTCTGCGCTTATATCCATGGCTTGCTACTTCCTACATACAGACTGTTTATAATCCTAGTTTGCGAAATTACAATGTCAAAGCAAAAAAATAAACAGAAATTTATTAAATCTAATTTTCTTCCCTTCCTGTAAAGCTCTTCTGCTAAGACAAAGTACAATGCAATTCAAAGAAAAGCAAAAATGGGGGGGAATTTGAAACAATTCAGTCCTAGCTGAGCTAGGCCTCCATCACCGCTCTGGCCAACCTGGGCCAGGCTCTCACCACCCTCAGGGGCAACAATTCCTTCCTCATGTCCAGCCTGAATCTCCCTCCTTTAGTTTAAACCCATCACCCCGTGTTCTATTGCAACAGCCCCTGCTAAAAAGTCTGTCCCCAGTTTGTAGCTAACAATTCTGGCTTATATTCATTTGGTCCCGTTCCCCCCCCACTATGCTTTTTGTTAATTAAAGGAAACTGAGAGGAATAAGAACCTAATAAAGAGTTTAAATGGGTGTTTTCAAAAGCAAGTCTTTCAGCCCCAAGACACCAATCTCTAACTAAGCGTCTGTATCATAAAATATAACTGGATGCCAGCAGCACGGATGTGTTTCTGAACACAAATGGGATGGTTCTCCTCTCTGAATGTCCTTCTGAAGCTGAGACTTACTGGGCAGGACTGGGCCGTTCTCACATGCGTCACCTGCTGCATGTGACTGCAAAGTGGAGACAGCAGCACCTGGCAGAGTGTGTCCCGGTGCTAACCAGGAACACCAGCATGCCGGGACAAATAGCGATAGGTGCTGCAAAGCCCGGCCTGGGCAGCAGGTGGGTGTTCTCAGATCTGGACTAAGCCGTTGTGAAGGTCTCCACCTCGTGGCTGCTCCTGTGAAATATGCAGCTTTCATATCCTTTAATTCAGAAGCTTAGCCAAGCTGTACGCTTTGCAATTGTCTTCTTACTTTGCTAAATAGCCTTTTGCAAATCCTTAAACGTATACAGTAATCTATAATATACAGAAAGGTGGCTTTGAAGCAGTGGTCTCCTGGGCTCTTATGAGACTTGGTCCTAAGGTTCATCTGTGTGACACAAACGTGGTGGGTAGCAAAAGGGAGAGTTTTAGAGCTGACAACTAGAAAAGCTGTAGAGCTGACAAGAAGAAAAGTTGCGAGCATATTTGGGACCCAGTAAGGAGCAATACAGAAGCTGTGTGTCACACTATTGATGCTGGCACTTTTCCGAGCGGATCCTGAGTAGAAAATTATGGACAAAAGGAGAAGCCATCCTCACAGAAATTATATAGTCATAGCTAAATTTAATTCAAATTAATACTTTGTTGGTTTGGAGCAATTCTGTATGTGGGTGCTGCTGGTGGGTGCTAACACATAGGCTGCCGCTGAGGTGACACAAACAGAAGTTATTTCCAGGTTGGTGTGTGTGGAACCGTGCTCAGAAGATGCTGTGTGCACATAGCCAAGTGTTGGTGACCAGTCTGCTGTCACGGGCCTCTTCTTCACAGGTCGGGGTAGAAATGAGCTCAGTTAGGGCAATACTCAGTTGCTTAACGTCACTGGTGCAAAGCAGGCAGGCCGTCCACCCATAAGAGTAAGAAGGTAAAAATATCCACCACACAGCATGAGGCAACCCCCTTTGGCTTTCTAATGAGCCACACAGGCCACTCACCACTAGTACGTTTTACGAGCCAGTATTATAACACTTTGTTATTCTTTTACCACTAAATGCTGAAGGTGGATGCTATAAAAGATGATTGTTTTAGACCCAAGCTTTTGTCTCCAATTATTGTATGTTATACGGAATACCTTCTTCATGTTGATCGGGATTTTTTAGGGATCACCTCGTAAAAATTTTTGCTGGTCTGGTATCTGTTAATGGAAAACAGTGGCTTTAAGACAGAGAGTCCGTCTCCAAAGGCAGAATATAATTTCACATCAGCCTTTTCTGTGAGGATTCCTACTGAGAGCTAAATGATGCACTGCAGTGGTGGTTGCCCACTCGAGAACAGAACCAGAGGAAACAGCCTCAAGTTGCGCCAGGGGAGGTTGAGGTTGGATCTGGGGAACAATTTCTTCCCCAAAGGGCTGTGGGGCATTGGAACAGGCTGCCCAGGGCAGTGCTGGAGTCACCATCCCTGGAGGGCTGGACAGACGGACATGAGGTTCTCAGGACATGGGGCAGTGCCAGGGGTGGGGTATGGGTGGAATCAATGATCTTGAGTGGCTCTTCCAACAAAAATGATTCTATTATTCTAGGATTCTATTGTGTTGCTGTTTAACAGACAACACAGTGCTGTTTATAAGCAGTGGATTGTCAAAGCACTTGGTGTGCGATGAAATGCCACAGGCTATAAGCTCCATGGCTTATGTCACTGAGAAGTGCTGACATTTGGAGTGTCCAGCCACAGTGTGCACATCGACCAGTGGCTCCGTTCTCTGTCCTGTTTCTAAAGGAGACTCAGAAGAGGAGAAAGATGCTGTTTGCGTTCCTTGTGTGCACTTTGCTTAACCTTTAGCAGAGCTATGGAGCCGTCAGTGTGGACGGGCCACGCCAATGGGCTGAGTGATCCTGTATCCGTACCCAACTGGGCATCTCCTAAGTGCAGCTCAGGACTGCAAATCTACTGCGGAACAGACAACCTTATGCTGGGGCAAAGGGAAAATCAGCTGAAAAATACTGCAGGGAAATATCTAAGATATATAACATCAAGAAAAGTCATTAACGTAACTTCTAGACATGTACCTAAACTGTGTTGGATCACAGAAACTGGTATTCCACTGAGATTTGTACTAACTCTACCTTCCCGCTTCATAAGATCTCTTAATATATTCCAAGAAGAGAGCTTTGTTTAAAAAATAAAATAAAACTGATCTTTGGAAGTCCCAAGGTACCCTGATCACAGGACTATCCTCAACTCGTATGCATTTTCTTGATCTCTAAAAGAAAAAAGCACAAGCTTCATCAAGACTCTAATGAGATTTAGCTACATCAAAACCAACTAGATATCTATCTTTGCCAAGTCAATTTTAAAAGAAGTTGACAAATCTAAAATCTATAGTTATCAATGTTAATTAAAAAGAAACAGTGGAACACTTCTTAGTTAACCTCCATCTAAACGTTTAACAGATACTAATATTTGTTCCAATATTATCCTTCTGCAGCAATCCAGTGAGAATGGAAACCGCTTAGAACTTTGTCTAACTTTCATGTTTGTACAGATCATCCCTGTTTTCTTCCCACACCCGAATGGCAAAATTGCCCTGGATCAAAGACAGTCGTGCCGCTCTTTACCCAGTTTCCAGTATCTTAATACATGAGTTGTTGTGCCTTTGGGTTGATCTGAATGCTGCCTTGTTCCGGACTGTGAGATCCAGGAAATGCCTTTGCATTATATATATATTTGTATATATATGAAATCTATACCTTTGTTCCTACGTCCTGGCAGCAAGAGATACACTTTGCACAGAAAGCAGAGCTGTAACAATGCCATGTAAGCAGTATTTGGTGCAGAAGCTTCCAACTGGTTCATAAAAGTGTAACTCCATCATTGAAGCATGTGATATGACTTCAAAATCGGTGTGTCAGATAATGAGCAACACTAAGCCCCAAAGGGAAACGAAAGGTGTATCAGGGAAGGAACGGGATCTTTTGTTAAGAGGGTAATTGTCTTGAGAGCTCATACATCCACACTCCATTCAATATATATAGAAAACATCGCTAATCACTAAACCACAAGTTTTAGTGGTACCAATGCACGGTTTATATCTGATACCTTGCCCCAAAAGCAAGATCCTACTGCTTTGCGGTTTCTGATATCTGTTTCGTCGGTTAAGGAGAGTTAAAAACACTGCAGAACAAACTCAAAATCCATGAAATAAAATGCTTTTGTTTAAAAGCAGTTACTGGAACCTTTGAATATTTTATTTTGCAAGGAATGGTAAACCTTCTGTTTCCAGATGGACTTTTTAACTGAAGATATGCAAGAACAGTTTATTGATGATGCCATCTCCAGCACAGCTTATTGTAAAATACCTTTGAGATATTGCATACTAGTATTTATTAATTTACAAAGAAGATCCATTCAGAGATCCTCGAGTTGCAGAGCCTGTGCTGGAAAAGTTACACCATGCGAGTCGTAGTGTGGCAAATACCAGAAAAGGTTAGTTGGATGCCAAAGGTTGCGGTTTGGCTATACATTCTCGCTCTTACACTCGAAAATAAACTGTGATCAAGGCAGAATGCCTTTCCAAAGACAGCTCTATTTGTCCTGGACATCACACGTGTTTTCATCTTCCCCCATTTATACTGTCCCTTAAAAGAAAAATCTCGAATGGGTTAAGCAGCACATGAAAAAGCAAAGTGTCCTTCAAGAAATAACAGCTGGAAATCAAATAGAATCAGTGTAGTTACAGCGAAAGAAAAGCTTCAGGAACGCAGGATAACAGGGTGTATTTTTGCGCCTCTTTTCTGTCGAGATTCTTCTCTGAATGATCAGCTGGAGCTCCTTCTGGAAGGGTACACGTGAAGCCAGAAGACGACTCCTAAAAGTAATGTTTCTCTGCTGTCGTGTATTTATTTTGACAAGTGGATTTAGAAACCCTTTACTAAGAACAAAAGATGCAGCAATAAAAACTCTGTAACTGCAAGAAATAGTAACTCGAGTGTCTGCAATAACCACCCCCAAAAGGCTGTAGAGAACCTCTGATTGTCAGGCGATTCACAGCCCCTGTGTCACTGCCACCAGTCTTGTTAAGCAGGAATAAATCTTCTCTTGGCTTTCAAGAAGCGTGACCAAGAAATCTGCTGTCTTACATTCTTGGAATAATTTTATTGTACATACATGCATTTATATTTGAAGTGTGAAGGTCTTGAAAATCTCTTCCACAGCTCAGGAAGCCTGGGCAAATAGAATATGTGTCTTTTGTAACTGTTAAAATTCACTTTAATTTAGATTAAATGTAGCTGACAGACATGCAAAGGTCCTTCTCCCTCAACTTCTGTGAGTCTTGAAGGCTTGGCAAGGAAAGGTCTCCAGTCCTTACAGGTTTTGAATTATTATACATAACAATATACGCAACAGTGGAAATTAAGTGCACAAATAGGAAATATAAGAAAGTTTATCAGACTACTTCTAGTCGTGTAGCCTCTCGTGGTCTCTCGCACTGCAGCAGCAGTTTATTCCAGGTACAATCACATTGCCTGTAGAAAAAGCAACAGTCTGATCCAAAGATGGCTGGAAATGAAGTGAAGAAGCTTGTTAATCTCCTGGAGCTTCAGGCCACTAACAAGTTATTATTTGTATTTCAGATTAATCAGCTTTATTTCCGATCCCTCTCTACATAACAGACAGACTCTTGGACCCAGGAGCTTGAAGACGGGAGGTAGAACTAACCTCAGTAGATGGCCACGTGGCAAGAATTTAAATAGGAATTAATCTTTTTAAGCATATCCATGATCATTTCCTTGCAGAAACTCAGAAATGTTTCTTGTGCCTAAGCCAGCAGCTGTAGTTGCAGGAACAATTAGTTCTCCCAGCTCAGCTCATGTTAGTTATTCAGCGTGTAAACTTCTAAAGATCTGCTGGGGTTCTTCAGAAAGGGCTTGTCATCAAGTTGTACAAAGCAAGGAAGATACGCAGCTAACTCTTTTGGAGCAGAGACAAACCACAGGCAGTGACCAGAGCGTCACTTGATGCTCTGCTGAGTCGGAGTAGAAAGGGCTTGCTCGGCTCACGTGCCACCGTGGTTTGGCTTCAAACCAACTTTCCCTCTTGCAAGTTTGACTTGAGAAGTTCAGCCTGTGACGTGGCGCTAGCAAATCTCATTTTAGACGGAGGTCCTGACCTAGCGACAGCGACCGTCGCTGTGCTCTGACAGCTGCCCCGGGATCTGGTGACCGTAGGAAAATCGCTGTTGCTGCTTAAAACCGGCTTTAACTGCTCAGACCTGGGGTTCTTGCCATGCTGCACCAGCCTCGTGAGGTCCATTGTTTGAGTTTTTACTTAGGAAATATCACATCCTTCCTCCCCGGGTCCTTTCTATAGTCTGTCTGAGGGACTAACACGCTCACAGCCTGAGCATCCTGATCTCTAGAGTGGCAAAAAGAAAGCAAACAACAAAGAAACCCCTTTCTCATACCAACAGCTTGTACAATTCTGTATGCAGTCACTAAACACAGGACACGATACCATTCTTCCTCTTCTGTGCTTGCCTGTTCAAACAGGTGTTTCAGGACCAGAACATGAGATCCTTCTACACCTGTATATGGGAGAAGAGCCTGCAGAGCAGTAGACTATGAGGTGGCTACTAAATGACAAAGTCTGATCCTTAATATGCCAGATTATTTGCTTTTAAAGACACTTGCATACTGAAATAGCAGAGATCTAATCAGAATAATTGCATATACGCACTATAGCACCCCAGTAGCGATGCTGAGTGGTATTTGTAGCACCATTTGGCTCTTTGCATAGGTCTAGTTTTAAAATCCATTCCATCCCCAGGGCAGTGAGTGTTCTTGGAAACGCCTGGGTTCTTTTGGTTGAATAACAACAGAATTTCCTCAAAGCGGACATGTTATCTGGAAAATTTCAGGCCAGACAATACAAAGGAGGCCTGAAAACAGGGTCATGGTGGAAATTGCCAGGTAACTTCATGATAAATGATGGATTAGCCACCTGAGTATGCAATGCGTGCAAGCATGGAACAACTGTTGTTCATATGGGGAAGCCTTTTTACCCCCACTTCCCTATTAATGACTTTTTATTCTTATTATGAATAAAAGCCCGAGTCTATTCTTATTTAACTCCTCACTTTAACCCTAGAAAATTATATACCTGACAAAAGTCTCCTATTTCCCAGTAGAAGGAGCACCAGGCTTTAATGAAAAAGATGAGGTGGAAAACATTCCAAGTTTTAAGAACATCTCCATTATGCCAAGAAGAGTGTGACTGCAGATAATACGCCTCTTGGTAGTAAAACTAGCTCTCCAACTACCTCTAGTCTTGGAAAGTTATGCTTGGTAACTACTGGTAGGTGCTAACTCAGGTCGGCAGGATTTTAAGGGACACCTTGGTCAATATGGGCTTGAATGTAAAAACTGAAACTGTAACTAAAACAAAAAATCACTCAAAAATGATGAACTTATAAATTGTGTGACCTCGGTTTCTTCAAATGCCAGGAAAACACACTTGACATGCCTGATGATATTGAGTGCTGTCTTGCTGAAGCAGTTTAAATGAAGATATTTAATAATGTGAGAAATATTTAAATCAGCCAAGTCTACACACACACACACACGAAGAGATGAGAAGCGTGAGCTAATTCCTTAACACTTCCATGGGGATGAGGACAGGTAGTGGGAGCAATGCCAGGTAGTTTTCATCATAGGCTTAGCCTGCACAGACTGGAATCTGCACTTATGTTTGCTTTTAAGCAAAATACATTTTTTGACAGTTTCAAAGGAGGAAAGCACATAGCTCTGGAGAACTAAACATTTATTTTCTTATTCTGTTTTTTATGTGAATGGCACGAACACCTGAACTTCCTTGGTGTTTCAGGGAGTAGTTTGAATTCATGGTTTATGAATCCAGGTGTCTTTTAGTCCAGCTTTGTTGGAATACACCTGTAGGGCAGCTGTTAATGGGAAAGCCTTTCTGTCGTGAAGTCTTAATAGGACGCTGCGCCCTAACAAGCTCCTCCCAAGAAATTAAAACCAGAAGAATTCATTCCAAGGCACAAGGTGCAGTAATTAAGCTCGGGGGCTACAAATCTGCCAAGCGCGTTCCAGAGAAAAGCTCCTGGTATGAGAGGAATGGGACGCTTTGGAATATTATCTATTATTTCAGTATCTGTCATCGACTCAGAAACAAGCTGAGGTCTGCGGAGCGAAGCGGCAACGCGGCCGCCCTTTGTAACACAGGATTATGATACTTGAAGCCATTTCATCTTCTTTTGGGAACTTATCCTGGTTGTCAGGCAGGAAATATCGCTGCTTGCCCACGAGATAAGGGATTGGAGAGGCTGATTCTGTTAGAACTGCAGCAAATATCTAAGGTCAGATGTTCTTCTACGCATGTGACTTGCCTCTAATAATAAGATAATGGAGAATAGTTCATATTGAGAGTTGCTGTTTGCATAAAGTGATGGGAGTTTTGCAGGTTTTCAGAGTTTCAGAAGTAAAAGAATGTAAAAGAAAAGTATTAAATAAGTATAAAAATCCATGCTTTTTGTAATTCATTTTCAAAACATTTCCTTCCAATTTACCAGTAGGGGGAGATAGGGTTCTTGAAGCTCAACCTAAACTCGCTACAGTTATTTTCATATTATGGCATGGTTGCCTAATTGTTTGTAAAGTCTGCTGAAAATCCTGACTTGGCCAATAGAATATCTTGAAATTCTTGAGAATACCATCATTTTCAATGATAAAATTGCTCGAATACCTTTATAATAGCGCCGCAGGAGTTTTGCAAAAATCCCCAGTCCAACAGGCATTTACTCAAGTGGTGAAAGCAGCAAATGTGTTGTGACATGATTTTAACCATTTTGATATATCTATACGTCCAGTTTTCTGACGGAAAGTTATGAGTGCAATTTAATGTATGTATATGGGTATCTCTTGGAGAAATCAAGTGGGTGGCTTGGTGACTCTTCTATTTAATGCACAGCCACCAGTAAGGTTTGCATGACGACATGACTGTGAGTAAAAAGAGGTTGGAATTGTGGATAATCAACACGTGCAGAAATTTAAAAACTCACGTATAGGATTTATTGATCTTCACGGAGCTGATCTTGAAAAACGCCCATTATTTCATGGTTCTTTTGCTTCTTTTGCTCCACCAGTGCCCCGGGCAGCTCGTTCCAATGTTTAATAATCCTTTCCGGGAAGAAATTGTTCCCTGGATCCAACCTCAACATCCTCTGGCGCAACCTGCAGCTGTTTCCTCTGCTCCTGATGCTTGTTCTTGGTTCCAGAGCTTGTTCCTTGTCCAGTAGGTACATGCCCCATACTTTGGATTATTCTATTTCTCCCTCCATCATTTTATCCACTCTTTTTTCTTTTTCCAAGCGAGCAAGGAAGTAGCACAGCAGGCCCTGACTTGGTCCTGATCTTGATACATCATTGTCTGAATAAAGGCAGCGAGTCCGCTTCGGAGCCAGAAAGCAAACTGTTGGCCCCTGACTTTTCTATGTCATGATCACAGGATGACCTGTTTTATAAAACAAATGTTTTATAACCAAAAGCAAAGTGATTTCAGCTTGCAGATGAGAGATGATTCAGTGCTGTAGCGGGGTGAAACGGTCTCTTGGCTCAGGCACATGGTTTATTAAACAAACGACTCCAGTTGCTACAGCTACTTACTGCCTGTGCGCCCAGCTCTTTTTCACCATTCTGTGATATTCTGAAATGTGTTGACCTGTGAATCAAATTGACATTTATATTGAAGCAAAATTCCGTGGGGCAGAGGAGATTGAAAATAGCAAAAGATTATCTCTGTGCGACTTTTAGATTCTTTTTATGTGAAACATAAGGCATCTTAAAAATGTCTGGGTTTTGCGGTCTTTGCAATTAAAAGCCTTTGCCATCTAGAAATGTTTGCAGAACAAGGAGGATCGCCAGCATTCACCTGTGTGCTCTGATTGTGCTGTAAAGCCAAATTGCCAAAGCCCTGAAAAATTCCAGCATCGCTGCGCTCTTGCTGCTGCAGATGGAGTTTAAAAAGGAAACAGTGACCATGGGACACTGGGTGGTCACAATTCGGGCAGACAAGGTGTGAGCAGTTCAAAATACAACTCTGGGTCCAGCTGATCTCTTTATACTGAGATCTGAAAGGCAGGAGTAGGGAGTATAACCTGGAGCTTGATTTTGCCTTTCAGATTCAAACAAACCTTTTGGAAAAGTAGAGATCAGAAACTTGCAGTTCATCAGAATCTGGATTAAAGCACCAATCCTGACAGAATGCTGGAATGGACTTGGGAGAAAAATTACAACATATGACCTCTCTGAAGATTCAGAAGTCAAACAAAAGTTAGATACATGCCATTTTTCTATGAAGTCACAGGTTTTGTGTGGTTGGCAAATGTAATGCATCTCTCAGGAAGATGTGAATCTACTGTGACTACAACACTAAGAGGCGCTGAGATTATTTGGTATAAATGCTGTCTGGAGAAAAGCTTCTAACTCTGTCAGGCAAATGCCTTGGTCCCAGAAAGATAAGACGAGGACTAAAAACGCACCAGTCTAAATGTGAGCCCAGCTGCACGGCTGAATAAATAGGAGTCACCCGCTGGAAAACAGTCAGTGTTTACTTGATCACTTTGGAGTCTGAACCCTCATATAACGGCATTCACATGATAGAATCTCCCCCCAAAAGTAGTGCTGGTCTCTTCATGGTTTTTGCAGATGAATGTGAGGATTTTGCCACAAAGATGGATCCATCAGTCCTTTCTCTTTTTTGCTCCTGGTTTGCCTTTCCTTGGGGATCTGTTAGCAGCACGCTGCCTCACCTGGTTTCAGGCTCCTCAGCACACCTGCTAATTCCTGTTGGAGCATTCCTCTTCCAGGATGGCATTTTAACCCCATCCTTCCCAAAAGCAGCATCGGTTCTGCCAGCACACTCCTTCAAAACTCACAACTCGAGGACCAAAATGTTATTTTCAGTTTCAGAACAGTCAACGGCTTTGATAAAAACCAAGTTGTACCCCTTGTGCGCAGGACTAGAGTGTGTATACTCATAAAATACAAAGAGAGGAATAAAGACAGGCTGAGAAAACACTCTGCAAACTGGAGAGATTTTACTGTACAATATATACGCTTCTCACAGAGAGCGCCAAAGCCAGATACCCCAAACAAATAGCATCGATTCCCTTCTTTTCCACAAGAACGACTCCAGTTCAAACAAAACGGAAATAAAAGGCAGGATGGGACTTTGAGGAGGAGTGAGAATAAAAGCTTTAGATGCGCATGGGGATACTGTCAGACGTCTGTGACAGAACAGTCCCGCGGATCTGGTGTACGTGCAGAGTTTGCTGACCAGCAAAGAGGTGTCGTGAGAAAGCGCTCCGGCAGTGCGGCCTGCTGAGCCTGGTCCCTGGGATCCCAGGAGGAGCATCTGCTTTGCTACCAGCACTTTGCTCTGTAATTACAGCGTAGCATCGGCTTTGAAAACAATCATTCGGATATTCTGCTTCAGATGGGAACTTCAGGCTTTGTTTGCTATGAAGGAGACTGAAACTGGCAACTTTTTCCTCGGTAGTCATAATTTTTAGCTGCAAACTACAAAACGGAACAGATTCAGATGCAAATCCAAAGGGTGAAAAGTGCATTATTTCCTTCCCAAACTTCTGAAGTACCGTATTCAAGGATTCATGTTCCATGTATCAAAAAGACTCACATGAGAGACGTGAGAGACAGGAAAAAAGTGAGTAGTAATGGAATCATAGTGATTTCAAAAGGAGACACAAAACAACACATTAGATCATTAAATCCTGTCTATGCTGCTTCGAAACATTGGCTTTTGAGAATTACAGAACTCTAGTTCACACCACCTTTGCTTTTCTCAGTTTTATTTTGGTTTATGTTCCATTGGAAATGAGACTAATTCAATGGCATGACATGACACAAGCACAACTGAGTCGGAGAGCTGGAGGTTTTGTACTCGCCTATCAATGCTTATGAGTTTTGATGCTATCCACAATACCTGAGCAAACAACAAGGGTTTGTGTGGTGTTGCTCCCGTGGAAATGCATATCACGCTATCCCCTAGAACATGAAGGCACACATATGCTCTTCCTCCAGCCAACAAACAAGTTTTGATGTACCACTTGGTGTAACCAGACCTTTAATATGAAACCATAAAGGCAAGGCTTGTGGTGTTGGCTATATAAGTAGCTATATATTCTACTCCTACCACAAGCAACTGACACTTGAGAAATGCTCTACATGACTAATGGTTTGAGTGGTCTGACCCACCTCCTTTCCCCACAGCATACCAATTCTATGCTTTCTATAATTGAGATAAGCTAAGAAGAGAGGAGGAGTTAAATGACTTAACTCTTTAATAATTTACAACTCTCCAGGATGAATACATAGTGCGAAGGGGCAAGGCTGCTCGCTCAGAGTGGCAGTCTGGGACTGCGGTGGGGAGGAATTAGACAATCGGATCCACATCTGTTGAATTCTTTCACGCTGCCAAATCACATAACCAAAATGTCAAATTCCAGCCCCAACACAGGCATGAGAAGAATATCGAGGTTAAGTGAGAAATGCTCAAAATTAGGAAGCAAGTGTCGAAGACAACTGTAATGTCTGTATACACAGATGCTGTCAAAACTTCACTGGAGAGCACGTCAGAAGGAACACAGCCTTTTTAATTTTTATTTTATTTTTAATAGATGATTCTTTGACAAACTATGAAAACAATTTCATTAGAGAAGAAAAAGAAAATCATTTCTCTTGCCACAGGGCTTTCTTCCTGCACATTTCAAAGGCCCGCTGTGAATAATAGTGTTAGAGCCTCCAAGCTTCAAGGATATTTTATAGTGGAAAGTGTTAGGCAACCAAAATAAATATCAGTCTCCACTGTTACGAAATTGAGAATTTTTTTCTTTATGTTGTACCTTAAAACCCACGTTAAATGACAGTTTTCTTAGAGATGCAGCATTATGCATCCAATAAGGTTATTTTTGTCATAGACACTAGGTTTGTTCTAACTTGTTTACATCGAAATGAGAAATAATTTAAGACAGAAATAACATTTTGGCTGTCTTTGTGAGGAGAAATATAACAGGGATTCATCTCTGTAAAGAACTGAAGGAAATCCTTAAATCCAAGGGCTGCCAGTCTCTAGGGTGTTCAAAAGACATATTCTTGTTATATGGCATTTCTACTTAAAAGATTTGTGAATATTTTTGACAAACCTGGTCCGAGTTTTCTGTTAGCAGAGTTACAGATGAGGCAAGTTTTCCATGGTTTGGGGTTTTATTGCGAATGCTTTGCACAGCTCTGGTTATGTGCTTCCTTCTCATGACATCAGTGCTGAAGGGGAGAAAGAATGTAAACATCTGTTTTTTATAATTCAATTCCAGGCTTATAACTTGATTAGGATAAGCAATGCTTCTAAACGATTAATTTTCCAGTCGCAATCCAATGGGCTTTGCTGCGCAGTTTTAGCACTGATTAGTAAAATAAGGAGGGAAACAAACGAGGTGGATTCTGCTTTATGGTCCAAGCCGCGTGCCTCATCCGCCTCACGCATCCCCCTGCAAACAAAGGATGCGGTTTCCCTTGATTTGGCGTTAAACGATGTCACGTTGCCCTCCGCAGCGCGCGGTGCCGGTGTGTGCGGTGATGGGAATGGGTATGGTGATGGGGACGGGTATGGCGATGGGGATGGGTATGGCGATGGGGATGGGTATGGTGATGGGGACGGGTATGGTGATGGGGACGGGTATGGCGATGGGGATGGGTATGGCGATGGGGATGGGTATGGCGATGGGGACGGGTATGGCGATGGGGATGGGTATGGTGATGGGGACGGGTATGGCGATGGGGATGGGTATGGTGATGGGGATGGGTATGGTGATGGGGATGGGTATGGTGATGGGGATGGGGATGGCGATGGGTATGGTGATGGGGATGGGTATGGTGATGGGGATGGGTATGGTGATGGGGATGGGTATGGTGATGGGGACGGATATGGCGATGAGGATGGGTATGGCGATGGGGAGGGGTATGGCAATGGGGACGGAGGCTCAGGACAGAACGGGTGGAGCAGCACGGGTTTGTTTATGGGTTTGTTGATGCACCTTCTGGGATGCTGCTTTGTCCTTGAACAGCTACAGAGCTCTGAAACATCTTGTATTTAATCTCCCTCATGTCCTGAGCGGGGTCAAACCACCACTCCAGCCACTTGCTTTCTCTTTGTTGTCCCATCTTTTTCTTGCACCAGAGACCACCTGTGCCTGGAGCCGTGGTCCTGGACACATTTTGGAGTCTTTTCTACCCACTTTAACAATGGCTAGAGGAATGC
Organism: Columba livia; assembly: GCF_036013475.1. Lineage (NCBI taxonomy): Eukaryota > Metazoa > Chordata > Aves > Columbiformes > Columbidae > Columba > Columba livia. Next base: position 31,172,455 of record NC_088609.1, read on the forward strand.
TTTCTAGGAGCAGAGGGAAACTGAGGCTGGAAGGCGCCTCGGGAGGCGCAGCCTCTGGGTTTCAGGTAGCAGCTGTGGAAGTGTAAGCTGAGCTGAGAGGGGAACCGGGGCAGCAGCACATATATGAGCGATTGCAGTCTCCATTTATAGTGCTAATCACACAGAATCACGGAATGTCAGGGGTTAGAAGGGACCTGGAAAGATCATCCAGTGCAATCCCCCCATGGAGCAGGAACACCCAGATGAGGTTACACAGGAAGGTGTCCAGGCGGGTTGGAATGTCTGCACAGAAGGAGACTCCACAACCTCCCTGGGCAGCCTGGGACAGGCTCTGCCACCCTCACTGAGAAGAAACTCCAGTGGGGAGATTGGAGTAGATGATCTTTTGATGTCCCTTTCAATGCCTAACATTCTGTGATTCTTTGGGATTGTTTTATTGCTATAAATGCGTGACTGCAATCGCTCATATATGTGCTGCTGCCCCGGTTCCCCTCTCAGCTCAGCTTACACTTCCACAGCTGCTACCTGAAACCCAGAGGCTGCACCTCCCGAGGCGCCTTCCAGCCTCAGTTTCCCTCTGCTCCTCTAGCCACTGTTAAAGTGGGTAGAAAAGACCCCAAACTGTGTCCAGGACCACGGCTCCAGGCACAGGTGGTCTCTGGCGCAAGAAAAAGATGGGACAACGAAGAGAAAGCAAGTGGCCGGAGTGGTGCTTTGACCCCGCTCCGGCCATAGAGGCCGGTTGGTACCTCACCCCTCCAGCCCTCGTTCCCGCCACGGCGGCCCCGGCCAGGTGCGCGGAGCGGGCCCGGGGTGAGGGCAGGGGCCGCCGCGGGCCACGAGAGGCGGGGCCGGGGCGGGAGTCTCCTCAGCCCGCAGCCGGAGCTCCCGAGGCGGCAGCCCCAGCCCCAGCCCCACCGCCCCGGCAGCAGCGCCCGCGGCATGGCCGGGGCTCCGGCTGCTCCCTCGGGGCGGCGCTGCCCCAGCCCTGCCCGGTGAGAAAGGCGGAGCGGGGCCGCACACAAAAGCGGCGGCGCTTCCTGCCCCCCGCGCTGAGGGGAACGGGCGGGCGGTGGGCTGCTCCGCTCCGTGCAAGCGGCTTTCTCGGCGAACATGGCTCTCGGTGTGGGCAGCGGGCCGCGGGGAGCGGCGCTGGGCGCCCTGTTGCTGCTGCTGTTCGCCCTGTGCCCCCGCGGCCAGGAGGTGCCGGAGGGAGCCTCCACCCTGGCCTTCGTCTTTGATGTGACCGGCTCCATGTACGACGACCTGGTGCAAGTTATCGAAGGGGCGTCCAAGATCCTGGAAACGTCGCTCAAAAGACCCAAGAGGCCGCTGTACAACTTCGCGTTGGTGCCTTTCCACGATCCAGGTACGGGGGTCTCCGCGGAGGGGGCGCCGGGGCCCGGCCAGGATGCAGAGGCGGGGCTGCTCGGGGCTGGTTTTTGTGAAAAATTTGGCTTATTGCGTTTCCAGGGGACAGGAGCATAAGTATTTCTGTCACACCGCCTGCCACAGGGGTCTCTGCTGCGGTCACTCACCAGGAGCGAGGAAGGTTTCCTCATCCCCCTCCTTGTTTCGGTGCGAACGCCAGCACACCTTCCAGAAGCCTTGGGGGCAAGCTGAAGTGGGCTCTGAGTACTTTTGGGGACCAAATAGCCCTTTTAATAATTCTAGTATGAGCTCAAATGGCTTCAGTGACCTCTCCTAGTGGAGAACATGTTTCCTGGTAATGAAGCTACCAAGTTTTTTTCAGTGCCCTTCTATGGGAATACAGTGATGAACATAACTACAGTTGCACTTTTCCTCCAGTCCTGCTGCCCCGTGTTTACATTCAGAACCTTGCACTGAAATGATCCAGAAGCTTTACATGGTGTGTTTCTTAGTTTGGGTCGATATTTCTTTCCCTCATTCTACCTCTTTTCTTTCTGCTGTATGTTGTGTGTTCCTCTCTTTCAGCATCTGTTTTCTATTGTTTTCCTATCCCTTTTCTCTGGCTTTCTTCCTCTTTCCTTGTCAAATACCTTGTGATGACTGGAAGAGGAAATAGGAACAGGATGCCCCAGGCTGTACCATGCAGTAAAAACCCCTTTTTAAAAAAAAAATTAGGGGAAAAAAAAAATCAAAGAGGGGAAGGAAGGCCCTTGAAATTAGCAATTCTGGTTCTAGTTTGCATGGAACATCTCAGAGTATGATATTCCAGAAATCAATTCTTAAGATTTCAATTTTTGCAGGGATGTCATCAAAGAAAAACAGACAGCCCTTCTGTTTCCCGCCAGTCACAGATACTTCTGCCTACAAGTCACGTGTTTGCTATTGTTATAAATACCTTAAACCAAATGCCTGGAAAATTTGAGAATAACTTGTCTTTGCAAATTTTGCGGTTTTGTTGTTTATAAGCTTGTAGAGTTCATCACTGTGGTGTCAGAGTGTCCTATGGCAAAAGGGGCTTTTTATGTACCTTCCTGTTCTCAACTTTGGTGTCACTTGTTTATTTCCCCTCTTTATCTTTTTGTTGTTTTACGGAACAAACATATGTGGGACTTAGAAAGCATCATGCCAGAGAAGAAAGCAAGAAGGAAAATATTTTGGTCAAGTGTAGAGCGTAAAACTCTTATGTCCTTTTGGAAAATCAAGCTCTCCTAGGAGCTTCCACTTGCACGGGGCAGAAACTCAACTTGATGTGTTTGGAGTGTTTTGATTTTATTTGTCTATCCATAACCACACTCTACATCTTCCCACACCAAAGTGATTCAGGTTTGTGTAGATGGTCCCTTGTTCTTGTGCATCCTCAGGAGAAACACGTCCCAGCTTTTCTATCACCACCTTCTCGAGCTGCACATACCTCACCAGCAGCAAATCCTCTGCTGTTTTCCCCTGCTTAATACACATTTTTCCCCTTGCAGACTTCTTGCTTCCTTGCCTCCTCCCCCATTCCCTCTTTTTCCACAGGAGATCTCTTTCCTTGGCAAATGTTAGATTTCATTCAGTAGAGCAGCTGAAACTTAAACCTGCGGAGAGCTGACCTGTGCAACAAAGAACTGCTGGCAAACATACGTTGGTGGATCCTGTTACACGTCTCTATATGGAAGTCCAACTTCCCTTGCGCAGCCGGAGGCAGCCATACGTTTTAGCGTGATGGATAACTTGTGAGGTCATAAAGCTGTTTGAAAGTGGAGAATGTACAATTTTAAACTGAGTTTTGTCTTAATCTATGAAAACTATTTCTCTGCGTCCTTCTTAGAAGGGCGCAACACAATCCCAGCGTCTTGAATTTTACGGATGTAGCATTTGAGGCTGCTGGTAATCTGGTATTTTACATCTGATGACTAAGCCTAGGGACTTGAAAAGAAAATGCAAGAAATACTGCTGTGACCAGTTCTTCAACATCTTTCTTGAATCTGTAGAGAAGTAACCTGATAACAAAAATATTGCTTGGCTTGTATGTCACAGTGTCCAGTTCATTTACCTAGTGGTGTTCTTTCTGGAGACTGCTCAACTAAATTGATGAGCATGGGATTATTTTTCTTCCCCCTCCCAAGCTGTCTGGTTGTTTGTCCAATTGATACTTTTTCTTAAAAAAAAAAAGACCTTTATATGTGGCTGCCCCACAGATAATTTTTTCTTCCCATTTTTGTGACGTTCCGTGGTCCACGAGGCCAATGGGACTCTACCAGGAGTGTAACATGGTTGGACCTCAGCTCCAAGGAGCTTCTCTTTGTATAAAGCTGTCCTGATCCAGATACACTGTTTATTGGTGGGTAATTACAATTTAAGGTTGATGTGGATTTGGCTTTTAACTCCATTGTTTTCCTAATTTATGTTGCACGGTGTATTCTGAACAGTGCCGCAGTCATTCGTTTTGCGGTGCTGCTTGATTAGTACTAATTAGTGAAACAGCTCAAGTGCTTTCTAAGCACCGTAAGGAGAGTGTGTTCATCAAAACTATGCAAGAATCCTTTACATCGTGCAAGGTACATCTGAATTATAAGTAATTTGAGTTATTTAAAAATCTTCCTATATTCTAGTGGACTACATTGTTACCAAAGTGCTGCCTACCCTGTTTCCCCGAAAATAAGACCTACCCTGAAAATAAGCCCTAGCATGATTTTTTTTTGAGGATGCTCAAAGTATAAGCCCCACTCCAAAAACAAGCCCTAGTTACAGTTCATTAAAAAGTCAATTTAAGTAGTGTCCAGGCAGCTATACATGTTAAAAAGTAAAATTAATTAGTGATAGAATGCAGCAGGACAGATGTGACACAATGTGATGACATGACTCTTTTGAATAAATGTTAATTTTTTATTTTTTGTTCAAGAATAAATGTAGATTGTTGTTCATGGAAAAATAAGACATCCCCTGAAAATAAGCCCTAATGCATCTTTTGGAGCAAAAATTAATACAAGACCCTGTCTTATTTTGGGGGAAACAGGGTATTAACGCTGCATTGTGATATAACAACATATTGTGGTCTTCAATGGTGGATTTAAATGTAGTGTCATGGCTACTGTAGTGATATTTTGCTCAGACTATGGTATTTTGGTAAACTACTAATAATTAACTAGTGTGTTTTGTAGCCTTGAACCTGAGGTTTTGGGCATAGCCCAGACTTGGGATCTACAGAAGAAACGTGTGATGGGTTTCATGTTCCCATAGCGCTGAATCATCTGTGCTGAGATCTCCCGTTAGAAAAAGCCTTTTGTTTTGGATCCTGCTCCATGTGTGTTGTGGTTTTCTGTTGTGGTTTTTCGATGCCTAAACATGAGCAGAGAAGTTTTGTAGATAGTGAAAAGGGCTGTTGACAAAGAAATCTCTTGTGTTCAATGGAAAAACCGAAGGAGTAAAAAAATCATGTCCCAAATTAAGAAGAGTTGGCACAGGAAAATTTTGAATTGGAGCTAAAGGTTAAGATCAGCAAATGCTTTTGTAGTTGCGTGTTGTGGGTCCTGATCTCCTACTAACTCACTCCCATTGTATCCCGTGGAAATGGGACTGGACTCAGAATGTCTTTATTTAACGTCTGTGGCCAGCTTTTCTATTTTCTCTTTATGCCATGAAGGAATTTTGGAATGGAAAATAAGCCTAAGAGGACAAATTCAGCCCTAGTATTTTTCTGTAAAGCTAATGGAATTATAGCAGCAATAACTTTGTCTCCGCGTCATTTAATCGAGCATTCCTTTGGTGTGAATGACTATTTTATAGACCGAACCCAAGTAATTAATTTCAATTACAAGAAGAATGCAGGGAATATATAACCTCTGGACTTCCTAGTGCACAGGATGGTGTTTTCCTGTTAATACTCTGCAAGTCTGCAGGTCTCTGATATGGGCATCTCTTAACTCTTTTTATTACAAATCAGGTAGGCAACATATTATCTGTGTGAGACGAGGGAAAATGTTAATACTGCTTTGTTGAGATGGGAACACAGTGTTGAACTGAAGTCATCCACCCAGGGTCACGTAGTAAAAAATAGGAGAGCTAGAAATACTTCCTATTTTTCCTTGATCCCGTTTCTCTTTTATTTGAGAGTAAAGCTCTGATTATATCACGGAGTAAAGGCAAATCGTGATGTTGAACTTCACAACCTGGAGTCTCCTTCATTGAACAGACCTGCAGTGCTATATCCATAACAACGCCCAGGCTGCTGAGCCATGTACAAGCTTGGAACAAGTTCTGAAGGTCATATGAAAGGTCTGAGAACCTCGGGGTTTGCAGCTTTGATAGTTGTGTTTTGGGTGTTCTTAATTTTTTATAGTTATAACGAAGAAGACATAATGGTTTTTCCAGAGGAGGAACATAAGAAATTAAAATTAGGCTATTAACGGAATTAAAATTTTTCATACTTCCTGATATTTGTTATACAAATGGATAGTAAAAGGAGATGGAAAGCTGTGTGCAGGAGCAGAAGTACAAGCTTTCCTTTGCATGTTAACTTCTGTGTTGAAAAAGACACTTGTGAGCAATGAAAAATAGTTTATCCTCCGAGTATAGCGATAAAACCTCCCCCCTGCTCAACTTACACTGTTTTCTTCTGTCACTTGAGGTCTTTGACTCTCAGGTTCATGGTATCTGTGAAAATTTTCAGGCAAAGGCCGGAGGTCTTAGATATAAACCACTTGTCTGAAACCTTTTCCCATTCAGAGGGAATCAAAAGGTGCTTCTGGTGTCACCTGAAGATGATGATCATTGTCTTCTTGTTCCTTTGGGTGGGGGAAGAAATGCTTCGAGACTTGGGATTAATTTTACTAAAGAACAGGAAAATAGCTGTGGAGAAGCTGTGTGGTTGCAGTTTCCAAAGCAGGGAGATCTTCTGTACCAGTATCCGAGTTTTCCAGCACCACAGAAGTGACGTTTGTATTAATCCAAGGGCTGGGGGCACCTGCTGTGCTGTCCCCTTGCAGTTCTGTTCTGGTGTCGTTGCTTTTGTGGGTAAGTGATAGCACTTGCTTGAGTTTAGTCTGTTATATACCTTTCTCAGCAGGTAAAACTGTTTGAGAGCTGTCTAATAGTTGAACTAGACTAATTCTTAGGTTGGCAAGGAGGAATAAACTGCTTGCCAATGAAGTTCCTGTGGGCACGTTTTGCAAACACTGGTACTTGGCAAAATCCCGTTTTCATAGGAAAGAAGGCGAATCGTTGCCCCAACTCTGCTAAGAGTAAGCTCATAGGCAAATAAATTTATTCTCCCCACATCATTCAAATACTCATCTTATAGTGTTCTTTGGTGGCCCCAGACATTTCTGGAAATCCTATCTGGAAAACTGAAGGTTGTGTAAGGTGTTTTTTTTTGAGGTCAGTTTATTTTGGCCTTCTTTAGATACACAGTGACAGCAGTAATGAGTACAAGTCCAAGTTTTGAGCTTTTCTTTCACTTTTAGGAGACTCAGTGTAAATTCACAACTGTTGGGTGCTGTCTTGGTATGTCTGAAGACAAATAATAACCAGAACTGGGCGTAATAACCGTTAATTCTGCCCTTTAGTGCTACAACTGTTGAAGTGTTACTATTGCTTATTATTTCACCGTTGACAATTGCAGCAGGAAATAGTGCATCCTTAGGGCTCATATACTGCCTCTTTATTATTGTTACTGCTAAGTTTTACTGTTACTGTCATTGGTTGATTGACAGTCACCAATACTATACAACAGTGACCAACTCTAAGTTGGTCATTATTGTGTAGTACTAAAAGTCTAAAGCACCTACAGATGTTTTCCATCTCTGTTGAGACTTCAGTGATGACTGTACTGACCATATGTGCCATGAGTGTTCTGAAACCTTGTTGTTTTCCTTAACAGAGACATTGTGGTATCTGTAAAATCAATTCTGTGGGATTACATGTCTATTTCCTTCATCCTCTGGAAGGATTTCTCTGGGGTCCTTCAAAAAGTGGCTGTTTAAGTGGATTACGGGGGGTGGTATTGCCAGTGCCAGAAGCTCTAAAGTCTTTGAGACAGGGCAGAAATGTAACATCATCCAAAAGCCTATTAGAGCATCACTTACACTTATTTTTCTATTGTCTTAACTCTGCCTGTCAAGCCCTGAAGATACGCACAGCGGTAAATTTTCCTACTGCTTCCTGAACCTTTTTTGCAAGGGAAAGGATTTTATCCTTTCTTTGGCTGGAAGATACAATGGAGATCGTCTTTTGCTGAGGGGAAAAAAAGTGATAATCCTGAAAGATTTCATTCTCCTCGATTTTGCATTATGAATTATTTTTCATGTAACATTTGACATTTTTGCCTGCTGAACTCTCACAGAAGCTACTTGTCCTATTTTGCTTTGCTCTCCCCAGCTCCAAGTGGTGATGATTACGTGGAAAGCTCTGTAGCTCATCAGTAACGCATCCCAGTGTTTTTCTGTCCTGGTAATTATTGCTGATGTCGTTTAGCAAATGAGCCTTGCTGTTTAGCGTACGCCTGTTCTCTGGAGCTCCTGGAGTTTACATGGAGGGTACTTCATATGGTGCATCCCAAACAGCAGTGGCTATTCAGTGGCATTGCAAACTCAACCATTAGGTATGTAACAATACAGCAAATACTTGCACAGAGTTTTAAGTTCACTCCCAAATTCAGTGGGAATTTCAGCCGCTGCCGTTCTGCACGAAAAATGTGTCCCCACCTTCCCATTAGAGGTTGCTGCCCCATTATTTGTGTTACTTTAGCTATTTGCTGATCGATCTCAAAGTAAATACGACACAGCACTGAACCAGATTAGAAGGTGATGAAGCTGGTGCCAGTGAAACCGAAAAGCCGGTGAACCCTCACCCCAGATAAAAGTGACTGCGCAGCCTGTTTCACTGTGTCCTGTGAATATGGTTTAATCCCTTCTCTTCTTCTTCCTCCCACTTTCAGTTTATTTCTCAGAAGTTGCAGTAGCTTGTTTTGCCACACAAAGTCATGTATAGAAGCCAAGTTAATCCTATTCAGGACAATAATTGTTTAACAATAGGCCACATTGGCTACGAGTCTTGATGGGAGCCCTATGGTATGGAAAGAAAAGAGTGGGTTTTGATGTGTGCATCTATTGAATTGGTTTGAATGCCTACAATTGAACCTTGTAATGACTTATAAAAAGCAGATCCTCAAGCGTTTTTAAAGCTATGACTAAGCTGTCCTTCCCTGAGATCGATATATTCTGTCTTTTCTCACCTGGAGAAAACAGTTATTTTCCGAGGATTCACAGTAATGAAACAAATAAGGATGCATGAATATTATATACATATTTATCTCACTCTAACCGAGGCACTAGTGTTCTAGAAGCTGGCAAGGAGTCCACCCAGAGAATATTTGCCTCTTGAAATGCCAACCTTGCTCTTTTAAAGCAGCGATGCTAGAAGATACTCTAAAAAACCAACACCTGCGGTGTGAATTTAATAGCAAATGCCTTCACTGAAGAGAGGAGCTTGAGTTCTTGGAGAAGAGTGAAGGAAGAAGACCCAAGACCTGGAGGCTGTTGAAACCGAGCCCCTGAGATCCTCCATCCTCGCTGCATGTGCTGCGCTGCATCGCTCCGGATTAAGGAGTACGGAAAAGGAGAAAGCCCTCTGATGCCAGTCAGTATATATTTTCCAGTCGCTTATTTGATTTTTGGCATGTGCCGTGGGCTTTGGTTTTGACGGAGACGCGTACATCAGAAAATATTGGGAACATATGTTTTTCAGTTTGCAAATGGCAAAACAATTTCTCCGTTGAAAGAGATGGTGTTACTTGATCAGCTCGCCGTGCCTTGGTAATCAACAGTTCTGTTAGAAGAAATAGGATGGATTTAATAAAATGTGCTCTGGGCTGGCTGCTTTATATGCTTTCTTTACTACTGCTGGGAGAACATGGTTTACCCCTCAATTGCATTGTTGAATATAATTCATTTTTTATAACAATTGCCAGTGTTTAGAATTTCCTGCTCTGGGTACGTAGCTCTCAGATCTGATCTATGAGATCCTCCAGTTATGCCAGTTGTGAATTCATGCAACGCAGTTGTTGTCGGGTGGACTCTGCATGCAAGATTTGCATTTTGCCTAGGGATAATTTGCAAGGTTACATTTTGAAGTGGGATCAGGGTGGTTTAGGTCACACACATCCCTTGTGCTCCATGGTTAAACCTCTCTTGTTTCCTTTTGAAGAACATGTTGGTAACCATAGATGCGATCTGAGCTTTTTCCTTGGCTTTGCCAGAAGAGCAGCACAACAACTTAATGTTCCTGAACCACTTGAACGGGATGATGTTATAGTATGTCAAGATACACGAAGCCATGACGTTGAGGACAGGATTCACCCCATTCCACTTCAGGCACTTCACTGAAGAACCTCATCTGGGAGACTCGTTACCCAAAGGCTCTCGCTGTAATTAGCAAAAATAATTTGTCACCTTTATGAAGCAATTCACTGCTTGTGAGTTTTTAACTATTCTTTGGAGGTGTCGTTTCCTTTCGCTGGCTGCAGAGGGAGCAAAGGTTAGTTCAGCTGAAAACTCGAATTTAGGAGATGTGGAATCAAGTGAGAGGCTTTCTGCTTTCTGACTTTTTCCTGCTCTGGGGCTGAGTGTCCAAATAATATTCACCGAGATTCATTTTTATACTGTTTGTCATCCTACCATATGGGTACCGAGTGCTTAGATGAGCCTTGTTCGCGTGGGGGAATAGGTGATGATGTTCTCCCTGGTTCTGATCTGACCCCAAACCTCAGCCCTGCTGGAGAACCTCCCCTGGTTGGGCATTTTGAGCCAAAACTGGGCCATGCTCAGAGGCAGCTCCAGCAACAGCTGAGGGGCCTCTGTGGTTCCACTTTGCAGAGGGTGTTACTGGGTGCCTAACAATGTGCTTAAGGAGAACGCCTTGCTGCGGGTTGTCAGCAGGATCAGAACCTCGGCTGTTCAGCAGAAACCTCCTCTGTGTGAGCGCAAGGGGTAACACCGGCAGCTACGAGACTGCTGGTCTCTATGGGGATAAGCCACACGTGGACTGGGATGCACATTGTTAGTGTGTATTGCAAATGTAAACGGGCTGTGCATATTTTTGAAGTTAACTTATTGTGCTGTATCCCATGGACTTCTCTATCTTAATTTTGTTTGGCATCCCTGGTTCTCCTCCTCACAGAGACACTGTGTGCCCCTTTCCAGCTCTGCTCGACTTGTAGCCCTTTTCCTACAATATACTTAGCCGCGGATTTCAGTCTGCAAAATGCCGCTGGTAAAATATATGCATATTTGAAAATGACATGTTCCCAAACACCGAGCCAAGAAGCCACATACATCACATGCAACGAAAGATAATTGAGCGTGTTGGATTTATGTCGGGTGATGTCTCCCTATTAGTCTCATCTGTTTGCTCTGGAGCAGCAGCTTCCTTCCCATATGGTAACACAACGGTTAGTGTGTGAAATCAGGTTCAGAGCCTGGGTGTAGCACAGCAGGACTGCTAGAATGAGCCTGGATGTGTGAGCTTTGTGCAGAGAGAGTTTTAAGCGCTTTGTTCGAGGTGTCCTCTTGTGAAAGGCCCCTCGTGGTGCGGAGCCTGTCGCAGAGCTGCGATTGCGAGGGAATGAGCTTTATCTCTCCATTTCAGTGTTTTCACGGGAGTTGTGACGCTTCCTTCCTCCGCTGGTTTTTCCCAGCCGTAGGACGACAAAATATGAAGACACATATCAACTTTATAGGATAAATTACAGCTCTTAGCAGTAGACCTTATTCGCAATGAGACGTAACCAAAAGTGGAAGGGATCCCAGGTTTTCAGGCTGGAAAAACCCTGCTGGAGTGGAGTGAGTGGGGGTGGGTTTGTATAATTAATTGGAAACGAAGGAATGTCTCGTGTTGCTGTCGTCCCAGCTAAACGTCTGGTGTGTTTGCTCAGGATAGCAGCTCCAATCTGTGACTATAGGTTACTGCTGGATTCCTGCCATCCCCTTTAAATTGGATTCGTAGCCTGCGGGTGTGAGCAGGAAGCCATGGCAATTTTCATGCTTTGGACATCAGTGTATTTTCATGAGCTGAAGTTAAGTGTCTCTGGGGATGCTGAATATCACTGAAACATTTCCTGAGTTCTCTTAAGCTGTACAATGGTATGTCCGAGTCTGTTTTCCAAAGGACAGGCCTTTTTGTTTAGTTAGCGAGGTCTTGGTTAGTTCACTGAACTAGGATGCTTTTGCACTAATAATTTATTGAGGAACAGAAGAAGCAGAGGATTAAAAATGAAGTCTCCCCCCTAGAACAGCTGGCAATACTGTAATTTATGCCCCATATTAATTTATATTTCTGATTACTAAGATCCTCAAGAGATTGTGACTTCACAACTACTGTATCAGAGCGAGTTTTTTGGGCTGTATCCAGGTCAGTAGTTAGGCCAAGCACGTGGTTTTAGGTAAAAGAGCTGGAGCACCCAGGTAGAGAGACTACAATCGCTACCAGTCTTTGGGCAAGTCACTTTGTGTTGTGGCTCTTCTTTTCCATTTTATGCTACTTGGCTTGTACAGCACCAACACAATGACAGTGTGGTTTTAATTAGAGATCTCTAGCATCGCTGTGCACACGCTAATTGCTGTTTTTTACCAGAGTTAGGGTACCAGAAGCCCAGCAGAGCCAAGCCCCCAGGACAGACGGCTGAAGGAAGAGGAGGTGTGCACTGCTGGGGGTAACCTCGCCACTGCTTTCCTACAGCTTTTTTTGGTGTTGTTTTTGTGATGCCTTCCCCTTCTGAATTTTACGTAAGCTGAAAGCAAAGCAGAGGGAATTCATGTGACTGACTCCCGAGTCACAGTCCTCTGTGTTAACCACAAACCCGCAAATCGCTTATTTGTCCCTGAAATGTTTACTTCTCCTTTTCCTTTCTTTCCTCATCTGTCAGACTCCCACATCTTTTTATCTTCGTTGTCTCTGCCTTCAACCCATCCCTTCCTCAAAATTTCCACTGACCCTTTTCCCTCCGAGGTTCAGTGCCCCTTCTCAGCACTCCCCTTCTTTATCTCCACGGTTCTTGGCAGTCTGGACTGTCTTTCGCATACACAGGCAGGATCCTGGTGATGAAACGTGTTACTGCTAAAGGCAAAATACTCTTGCTCAGAAAGAAGTGCTGCGTTAGCCACAAGTAGGTTTGTTCGGCTGCAGGGGGATGGAACGAGTGTCCCTCGTGCTAATGAGCTTAATTGAACTGTAAAGGTTGAATTATGCAGGATCTGTGCGCGTGTGCAAATCTGGACAGTCTCTCTGAATGCTGACAATGGGGGAAAAGAATGTGGCTGCTTTGTGTATGGAGCTTTGTTCTACTTGTTGCTGTTGTTACTCGTGCTTAGGGTGTGAAAAGTGATGATCGTGTCATTACTGTAGAAATTCAGCCCTCTCTCCACCCTTGAAAGTGCAATTAAATATCATTCTGTTACCTGAAGTGAACCGTGGTAAACGAAGATAAAAATAATGCGTGTTGGCTAAATTGTGTTCTAAAGAATTTGGCAATTTAATCACTTCAGGCAAATCTTTGAAGCTCTTGGTGGTTCGGCACAGCCGCTTATGCTGGTACAAGCCCCTGGTTTTTCTTTTAGAGGGAAGGTGCAGAAATTCTCCCGAGTGGCGAGTGGAGCTGAGCTTGGGTTTAGCAAGTGGTAGGAAGGGATGACTTTACCTCTGTAAAGGGCACCAGGGGAGCAACTTCGGAGGTGCTGTCGCATTCCTGCTTCACGGGGATGAGTCTTGTTCTGGAAAGAATATGGCTTGAGATGAACCCAGCAAACAAAAAAAAGCCCTAAATAAGTGAAGCTTGTCTTGAATTAACTCTTTAATTTTCATAAAGCTTTTTTTAGTGGCAGATTTGGAGTGCGTAAAACCTTTCAAACTTCAGAAATTTATATTTTGGCTGTGGATATTTCTGTGGTGGCTCAAGCCCATTTCACCTTTTGTGTTGTAGCTACATAGCATTAAACAGTTTCTTAGTTACTTGCAATGAAATGTCCCATTGTGTAGATATAAAAGCCATTTTTTTCCACTTTGATATTCTGTCTCATTGAACAGGTTTTGTTCTCAGTTATCGTGGAGTAAATCCAGTGCCATTCCATTACAGTCAGTGATGTTAGTTTGGATTTACACCAGTAGAAGTGAGATCAGAGTCTGGCTTTGGTTGTCTGCTTTCTTAATTTGCTAAATATTACATATTTCCCAAATTTCCTTTCACATCTCCTCTTCAGACCTTGCTGGCTCCTCCTACTTTCCCAAATTCCAAGAGTAACAACGTAGGTGAAATTTGAAATTTCCTTGTTGAAAGCTTAGTTAAGCAGGGTCTGGTTTTCGTTAGATCAACTAGTTTTCATTTTCTCAGCACTGTTTGAAGTTTCATTGTACTCAGGATAGGATCTGCAGTCATCACGCTTCTCCTATTGATTCCATTTTGTCCATCAGAAGTGCAGTGTTTTAAATTATAGGGTGCTCCCCAATGTTATTATTGAGTTACAACTGTGTGCCTCGGTGACATTTCAAAGCAGTTTTGGTCTCCAAAGATCAGAAAAAGGTTACGCCTTGAGGCATTGCTGTTAATCAGCAACATAACATGTTTGAAAGAGCTCGGTAAATGTAAGATGCGACTTCAGAGAATGAGAATTAAATTTTTCCTGGGTTTGTTTGTATTTCCTGACATTACGCTAGCTTTGTAGAACTTTACTACAGAGTATTTTGATTTACCATGTGTGAGAGAGATCTGGAATTTCACCTAAGTTAGTTATTCTGTTAGATGAATTGGGTTTATTATTAAGGTAAGACGTTCGGACAGTTTTATCTGTGTTTATGTGTTTAGCTGGTACATTGGGGTCTTTGTCCATAGAATCGTACCAGAAACGAATCCCTAACACTTGTCTGAATGTCTATATAGTTGGACTTTTACATTTACAGACTCTCTACCTTCATATGAGAGTAAATAATCCTGCCCAGAATATCCAGCTCTTACTCCAGGGATAAAGAAAGGATGGGAGGCTGGAAACACCAGCTCCTTCATCATTTGGAGACCTTGGGCACAAACAAGCTCCATCTGTGGTTAAGCAAAACTATTAAGTATATTTTTGTATATATTCTATTGATTTTTTTTTTGTATGATTTTCACCTCTGCCCCAGTGTTTTTCTGAGCAAGGCCCTAGAGATTTGCCTCGGGTAACAAAGAGAACCTTTGGCAGAACTAGTGATTTAAACCTGAGCGGTAGTCGTAATCATTCGGATGCCGTTTTGTCCTGCAGACACCCGAAGAGCTTCACAGAAAGACTGAATCACTAGTCATGTCTGTACCTGAATCTCTCCTAAATTCCACATAGTGACAGTCTTCAGCAGTTTGCAAAACCAGATGGTTCCTCGATCCTGCACAACAGACTGTTATTTAAAGAGAGTTAGTCATGCGCTTCCTTGGCATTAGTGTTCCAGAAAGTTCACCTGACTGTTAATGTGTGTAGAAACTTCATGCTGCTTTGTGAATGCCGTTAAAACGACATATTTGTGTTGTGGTTTTGAGCCTTCTTTTGGATGCGGGAGCTAAGGCGCACGTGAGAAGCCGTGAGCAGCTGTAGCACAAACATCAGCTCGTATCCTCGTGCTTTCTTCTTAGAAAAGACGACTATGAGCTGGACACAGATGTGTGGCAATTTGGGGCACTCAAGTTATTTATTCATACAGTCTATTGGAAATTATTTTCTTTCCTTTCTATTTTTTTATGATGTAGAGATTTTGGATTAGTTTTATTTTCTAGCACTACTGGAATCTTATAAAGCTCTCACAATTAAAATAAATTGTTCTGTATTCTATGCTAAACCACTTGATAACAGAGCAGCTGAAAATGCTGTAAATTGAGAGCAAACCTCAGCTGCTGTAGATCACCCCTTATTCGTACTCGCCAGCGGTGCTGAGTGACAAAAATCTCAGTGGTTACCCCTTAATTGTCAGAGCGTGTTTCAAAGCACCTTCATGTTCAGTGAGTTGGTGTTTTTGAGCTTGACGGCTTCAAGGCTGCAGATCCAAATTCGCCAAAGAAGAAAGCTTTGTGCTGTGTTGTATAAACAGGCTGAGCAATTTATTGAAAACAGTAATCACGGTAAATGCTCTAATTTTCACAGAATCCCAGAATGTCAGGGGTTGGAAGGGCCCTGGAAAGCTCATCCAGTGCAATCCCCCCATGGAGCAGGAACACCCAGATGAGGTTACACAGGAAGGTGTCCAGGCGGGTTGGAATGTCTGCACAGAAGGAGACTCCACAACCTCCCTGGGCAGCCTGGACCAGGCTCTGCCACCCTCACCAGGAAGAAGTTTCTTCTCATATTTAAGTGGAACCTCTTGTGTTCCCGTTTGTACCCATTACCCTTTGTCCTGTCATTGGTTGTCACCAAGAAGAGCCTGGCTCCATCCTCTTGACACTCCCCCTTTCCATGTTGATCCCCATGAATGAGTCCCCCCTCAGTGTCCTCTTGTCCAGCTCCAGAGCCCCAGCTCCCTCAGCCTTTCCTCACACGGGAGATGCTCCACTCCCTTCAGCATCTTGGTGGCTGCGCTGGACTCTCTCCAGCAGTTCCCTGTCCTGCTGGAACTGAGGGGCCACAACTGGACACAATATTCCAGGTGTGGTCTCCCCAGGGCAGAGCAGAGGGGCAGGAGAACCTCTCTGACCTACTGACCACCCCCTTCTAACCCACCCCAGGTACCATTGGCCTTCCCGGCCACAAGGGCCCAGTGCTGGCTCATGGTCACCCTGCTGTCCCCAGGACCCCCAGGTCCTTTTCCCCTACGCTGCTCTCCAATAGGTCGTTCCCCAACTTACACTGGAACCTGGGGTTGTTCCTGCCCAGATTCAAGACTCTACACTTGCCCTTGTTATATTGCATCAAATTTCTCCCTGCCAAACTCTCCAGCCTGTCCAGGTCTCTGGATGGATTTTTAAAATGTAATAAGTCCTGAACAGTAACTTTTGTAATTATTTAGTGATTATTGTATTTCGATGGGAGAGTTCTTTGTTTTTTTCAGGAGTCAGCTGAGTAAATCTGAGTTTTATTTGACTAGGCCAGGCAGAAGGTGAAATTGGGAAATACAGAGATGAAGGCAAATGAGTTATCAAGGCCAGTGAGTTAGTCAAAGCTAATTTCTACCTAAACAGAAGTAGTGGTGTCGTTTCAAACAAATTTTAAGAGATGAGCGAACAGAAAACAAGGGTTCTGCATGATGCAGCCCTGTTTAACCTATTCAAGTTATCCTCATGTGAAATGAAAAGGACTGTTTTGTTTAGGGTATAAAAGTTCTCATCTTTCTGGTTTTTTTCCCCTCCTCACATCTGCTTTTTGAATTAGTCAGGAGTGTGCTTGCATTTTACACTAGTAGAACTCAGTGGAATTTTATAATCCACAGATGATATTTAATGTTTCCCTCTCTTCTACAAGCTTCCTAAAAAGTACTGAAGCCTCAAACCTGCGTCGAGAGCAGAAATATTCTCATGACTTTCCCCTTTTATTCTTCCAAAGCCATGAAACGGCTTCTGGTGGCTTAATCCTGAGTTTATCCGGAGGGAAGACATTGCACCGCTGTAGAGCCAGCGGTGAGCAAAGGCTCTTGCTTGGCTTGCTCAGAGGGTGGCCAGGGGTGACAGGCAAAGCTGCGGAGTCCAGAACATCAGCTTTAATCCCTACAATTTATTAAATCCTTGTGTTTTTATCTTTTCCATGGAGACACCAGCAACATCCTTCAGCCTAATAGGGCGGCATGGTCTACCTCAAAAACCTCATACGCAAGAGATTTTAGGTAGAGTCTGCGGGATGATGAAGAAGGTGAGCGATGAGGTTTTAAGACTCCGCCACCGATGTGGTGACAGTGTTTTGCCTGTGTGGTTGAACTGTTGGTGATGACACCCCACAGTCCCCGTTTCACAGCTGGACAAACAAGCTGAAATCGGTGCTTTCTGAACGAGGGCGCAATTCTCTTCCAGCTTTGCTTCTCTTCTAGTCTTCCCTCAGTTGATTTTTAGAATTATGTTGTTATATTATAAGGTGTTTTGCTGTCTGCGATCTCGATTTTATACTCCAAACGTCTGTCAGCAGAAATGATGCTGAGACATGAATTGGGGGATTTTTTACATGCCATGGACCTTACATAGGGCCTGTGAATTTGCAGATTCTCTTTCCTAAGTGATAAGTAAGCATGTCTGGTTTGCAGCCAAATCCTTGGCAGCACAGCGAGAATCAAAGACTTGCGCGCGACAGGATTTATTTAACAAATATTCTCAGATTAATTGCATGACTACTGGGGGGGGAACAAGGTCTGGGTGTTGATTCTTCCTCCAGATTCAAAGGACAAAGTAGGTGAAATGCTGCAGAGCAGG
The DNA here is from genome assembly GCF_036013475.1 of Columba livia. Classification (NCBI taxonomy): domain Eukaryota; kingdom Metazoa; phylum Chordata; class Aves; order Columbiformes; family Columbidae; genus Columba; species Columba livia. The sequence goes on from NC_088609.1 coordinate 31,190,264, forward strand.
AAGATGGAACGTTTTGTCCTGTGTGATGCTGTTCTCCTCTCCTTGGCGCTCCTCATGGCCATTCCAGTTTCTCACGTTTGGTTCCCTGTCATTCTTTTTTGTCCCTTTCTGAATGATTTCTGCTGCTTAACATTTTTCTTGGTGCCTTTTAGAAACCATGACAAATGATACAGGCAAAAGTGAAGGGATGGGACGGAGCTGCTTCCGGTTGACTCGCCGGTTACCAAAATAAACAGTGCTCTGAGGAAAGTTTTGAGAGAAATAAAGTGAACTGTTTGCAAAGTCTTCACTGTTAAAATTAATAATAGATCGTTTTTTTTTTTTTTTAAATGACCAAAAAGTTCACTTTAACTCGGTACCCCTGGACCTTCTTCTAATGTCTTCAAGTAGATGCTTTAACTTAACAAACAAATTGATGCCTCAGCGGTATATGAGGCACCATTGTGAGAGCCCTGGGGGTAACATTGACAGCTCGATATTGTCACGTGAATAATCGGTGTATACAGACAGTGTTATCTGCCGTAAAACTGCACGTTCTGTCAGCTGCACAGGGATTACTCTTGTGAAGTGGACATTTATTTAGAATGATGCACGGGGATTTGTATTTACAATTCTAATGGCTAAAAGGAAACCGTTTGGCTTTCTAATGGGTTTATAGTAGTAATCCTTTAGCAGGTCACTTTATAGAGTAACACTTGGAGGGGGGCTGGGGCCTGTTGTAATTGAAATCAATAAAAACTCCGTCACGGACTTAAAAAGAAAGCAGATGCGCTTTTAATAAAAAGAAAACAAGAATTTTTGGTACAGAGTAAGTTCATATGCAAGGTTCTAAGAGTTTTGTACTGAATGTGACACTTCTTTCCTCACAGCTGGTCCCAGGTTACCTTGGTTTTCTTATGCTTGGGAATCTCCATTCTCAAAGGATGGCCACTGGATACACCATAAAGCATTTTATAGTATAGACATGGTGATGTGTGTATACACATGCACACACAAGATGTCGTCTCGTAGATACTTATTTTTATTCTAGACATTTCTTAAAGAAATAGCCTTTTTCCCTTTGTTCTTTTGAGAGACAAGTGACTCGGTATGAAAACTGAGGAAAACATATTTAGTTGTGTTTTAGTTACCTGAGTGTAGAGAGGTCTGTGGTTCAAGTCTCATTATTGTCTTTTCTCTTTGTTTAGGGTTAATTGACTAATTAATGTGGTTTGCTCATCATTTTCAGAGCAAAATTTCTTTCCATAGATTTCAAGGCTTGTGTCTGGCATCTGAAGGAATTTTAGGACAGTCTTTTTTGTGCTTCTCTTCTCCTTCTACAGAGGAAAAACCCTAAAACTTACCACGCTGTATATGAGCTTTGTATCCAACAGTTGTGCTGTTCTGTTTTGTCCCAGGTCGTTTAACTCCCTCTTGTCAAAGAAACCCCAACAGACCCATTGAAATACGATACAACATTCCATCTATGATTTTTTTTTTTTTAAATAAATATCTTTTACCACGTGAGGGCATCGCAAGAGCGTAACCCTGTGAAACAACAGCGTGGGATTGATATAATTTATTCTGGAAAGGCGTTGTATTTTGGGTTTTTTTGCGAGTCATCCTATGGACCCCTCCTATGGTGAGATACATTTGGGTACGTGGTGGGAACCAAAGCTCAGTGAGGCAAGAGAAGGAGCCTTTGGGGAAAACTTGGGTAACCTGCAGTGCCCAGAGGCTCCCGATGGTGGAGCTCGGCTGTTCCCAGCCGGCAGCGGCTCAAAGTGAATCTTTGCTTGATGTTGCAGTAAATAAGTTCCCTTTGTACCGCGTATAAATTGTGAATTAAAAACGGAGCTTTAAAGAGGATTTAACTTCAACACGTTAAGATTATTAATCACAAACCAGCGCTGTAAAATTTGTACTTATGTTGATTCCTGCCCTATTCTTTAGTGTCAGCTCCGTATCCAGCGCCGTTACAAGTGTGGCGGGAGCGTTGCCAAAATACACAGACTGAGAGATGAGACAGAAATAGACCTGGACTGAACTGGAGTTCAGTCTGGAGAAAGAATTCAAAGAGCGTTGTGAACTGGATTTTACTCAGCTCGGATTGTCGTTAACAAGGGGAAATAAACAAGAGCAGAAAGGCATCTGATGGCCTTTTCAGCTGTCGGAGTGAGCTCGGGGCGCGGGCCAGCTCAGCACCGAGGGAGCTGGGCTCCGCTCCTTAGCGGCCGTTTGCTCCGCACGGGGGCTGAGGGAAGCAAATTAGCCACATTAATCAAAGCTTGCACGCTGTGTAGTGTCAATAAATGAAGACAAATTGTATCCTGGGCTGCGTTCCCAGCAGGTGGAAGGAGACGATTCTGCTCCGGTCTGTGCTGGGCCAGCTCTGGGGTCCCCAACACGAGGACATGGGCCTGGGAGGACAGGCTGGGAGAGTTGGGGTGTTCAGCTGGAGAAGAGAAGCTCTGGGAGACCTTAGCATGGCCTTTCTGGCCTTAAAAGGGGCTGATAAGAAGGATGGGACAGACTTTTTAGCAGGACTTGTTGCGATAGAACAAGGAGTGATGGTTTTAAACTAAAGAAGGGAGATTCAAACTAGATTTAAGGAAGGAATGGTTGGCCCTGAGGGTGGTGAGAGCCTGGCCCAGGTTGGCCAGAGAGGTGGTGGCTGAACCATCCCTGGAGACATCCCAGGCCAGGCTGGACGGGGCTCTGAGCAACCTGAGCTGGTGAAGATGTCCCTGCTCATGGCAGGGGGAACTGGGGGAGCTGGGAAGGTCCTTCAACACAAACCGTTCTGTGATTCTGTATGAACTTCTGTACTCCTGGCACTACAGGATGGACAAGGGGACTAATAAAACCAACCCCACTGCGTTTCTGGGGGTGGCTTGAGCATGGGGGACACTGTGTTGAAAGAGACTCGCATATAATGTCCATGGCAGAGACCTCCAGGGCTGCTCAGATAGCGCAGGGAGGGAGGAGGAAGGTGGGTCAGGATTCTCTATGTCCCTTTGTTCCCAGAAACAGCAACAAAAAAAAGCGTTGTGTCTTTTTACATCTGGGACGTTTAATAGCCACTGGCATTACTTGACATTTTAACCGCATGAAGTCACATTTCCCAGTTTCTTTACCTCCTAGTTGTGCACCAGTGATGTGCAAAACCTTCTGACTAACCAGAGGGGATGTTCCAGTGAATTATTTTCTTGGAATAAAAATTAACCTGCCTTTTCTTATTTCCAGTACTAGGGAGTAGATTTTCTATCAGTGGTTCCTAGTGAGTGTGATTTAGTGCCACCCATCCCAGGGGCTTGAGAGGATCTAAGTCTGTTCTGTGCATCACACATTCAAGACGGAGGTTTTACTTAAACCTAGATTTATTTGAGAGGTCTCTGGGTAGAAGAGGTTACTCTGCACATCCTGTGTCTTTACTATTGTAGTTCTCAGGAGGAAGAGTTTTAACAGTGAGCTAGTTGTGTGCTGGGCAAATCACCACCTGAATTTTAATATTTGTGATTGCATTTGGTTAATAACTTTTAAACTTGAGGCCCATAAACTAAACATTGCAGTAGACAGAAGATGATAATACTGGATTTTACCCACTTTAGTCACCAAGCTAATTTTTCTTTTCCATAAATGTAAATATATCATGGCTTTATTTTTCCTTCTTAAACCATTGTCATTTTCCTTTGAAAAAAACAAGAGCCATATGCTCACAGATGTTGTAGCAATGGGAGGTAGCAATACAAATATGCTACTTACTAAGGCACAGTTTTAGTAAAACTTGTGTTAAATCTGTGGTCTCGGAGTTTCATTGAGGCTTTGGCCACTGCGCTGAGCTGACTGGTGAAGAATTTGGATTATTGTTTTTTTAATAGTCATAAGTCACGCGGCTGAAAAAAGAATAGAAAAAAGCGACTGCATTAGTGCATTAAGGAAACATGTGAGCTGGCTGGGTTGGTTTGGCGCTTTTCTTTTTGGTCTGGTTAAGAATCTGGTAAAAGTCGCTCACTGCGGTTCTTGGGCTCTTAAAAAATCTAATGATACCCAGGTTAGAGTCTGAAAGCTAAAAGCAACCGAGTCCCGAGGGAATATAATATAGGAAGGAACTTAAAATAGCTCACTACGTGTTTTAGTGCTAAAGATCTTGGCGTACCCCCTTGCTCCCCGAGTTCTTTGGGGGGTTCCCAGGGGGGGCTCGTGGTTGTCGGCGGCATCCCCAGAGGTGCTTGTGCTTCTGGAGAAACTCAGTTAATTAATCCACGTGCCCGCTGTAAGTTGAGAGCTGGCAATTAGAAGTATTTTTCTTCTATGTAGTTGCAGTGGTGAGGTGGTACTGTGGTGTTGGAAAGGACAGGAGGGCGCGGTGAAATGTGTCTAATGGCAGCTAAGGACCCAATTCTCTTAGGAAATTAAAGATTTCTGCTTCTGTGCCCCTAGGATGCAGTAACTCCAACATTACTCTTACTTTCTTCACCCTTGGCAGGTAGCTACTCCTAAAGGTCTCCAGAACAATTATAAATCATATAACATGGATACTGAGAAGGAAGCTCGAGAAGAGCATGTTAAATCTGATAAAGCTCCGTGCTCAGCACTGTTAATAAACAGTTAATACGGGATAATTGTACACCGATTTCTTTTGGCAGCAATCCTGGCTGACACATCTTAGTTCTCCCAGCTGGTCATTCCCACTCTTATTGCCTCTTCACTCTACTGGAAGACTATTTTAATATCTATTTTAAAAAAGAAGTGGGCAGGCAGCAGTGTGTATACATTATATATATGAAACCTGTATTAGTCTTCTGATCCCAAACTGGCACAGTTGCCGTAGCTGGGAAGCAGCGCTGTGATAGGCAAAATGGGAACAGCTTAAACTGGCATTACCCATGAAATGAAAGTGTATAACCGTGCCCAGAGCGCGATTTTTATCTTCCCCCCACCACCGTACATACCTGTCAAGAGGTAAGTCTTGAAATATGTTAAAAATTTACACTAGGATGCTTCCACAGTTACCTACTTTCAAATCACATCCTCGAAAATCTTCCCTTTTTCCACCCAGCCCTTTGCTGTACATGTATTTTCATTGATCCCAGTAAACCACGACCTCCCAAAATTGTGTGAAAATAAGAAAGTTATTTGACAGCCTGAAGGTACAAATAAGTCATTTGCATAGTTTGACCTGTAAATCCTTCTTCATACAACTTCACTTGAGCCGTGATACTTAATGCGCGGTGAATGGCGTAAACAGCGATTGCTTTGTAAATGCAGCTTTCTGATGAAGATGTAGCAATTTTATGTATACTGCAACTCTGAACATGATTTTTCAGGGGTATTTCAAAGTTTTCAAGGTATATCTTTCACTTTTCAAAGTATGCATTAAAAAAACATGCAGATTTTACTGAATAGAAGTCCTTATTTTTCAGACGCCAGGTGCTAAATCACAGAATCACAGAATCGACTGGGTTGGAAAAGACCTCAGAGATCATCGAGTCCAACCCTTGGTCCAACTCTAGTCCGTTTACTAGATCATGGCACTAAGTGCCATGTCCAATCTCAGTTTAAAAACCTCCAGGGCCGGTGAGTCCAGCACCTCCCTGGGCAGCCATTCCAATGCCTGACCACTCTCTCTGTAAAGAATTGCTTTCTAATATCCAGCCTAAATTTCCCCTGGTAGAGTTTAAGCCCATGCCCCCTTGTCCTATTGCTGACTGCCTGGGAGAAGAGACCAATCCCCACCTGGCTATAACTTCCCTTCAGGTAGTTCTAGAGAGTGCTGAGCTCAGCTCTAAGCCTCCTCTTCTCCAGACTAAACAAGCCCAGCTCCCTCAGCCTCTCTCCATAGGGCTTGTGTTCAAGTCCCTTCCCCAGTCGTGTTGCTCTTCTCTGGACCCGCTCCAGCACTTCAATGTCTTTCCTGAACTGAGGGCCCAGAACTGAACACAACACTCCAGGTGTGGCCTCCCCAATGCAGAGTACAGGGGAAGGATCACTGCCCTTGTCCTGCTGACCACGCTGTTTTTGATACAGGACAGGATACCGTTGGCCTTCTTGGCCACCTGGGCACACTGTTGGCTCATGTTGAGCTTCCTGTCAATTAGCACCCCCAGGTCCCTTTCTGTCTGACTGCTCTCCAGCCACTCTGTGCCCAGCCTGGAGCGCTGCAGGGGGTTGTTGTGACCAAAGTGCAGCACCTGGCACTTGGCCTTGTTGAACTTCATCCCATTGGAATCAGCCCATTTTTCCAGTCTATCCAGATCCCTCTGCAGAGCCCTCCTGCCTTCCAGCAGGTCGACACTCCCTCCCAACTTGGTGTCATCAGCAAATTTGCTGATGATGGTCTCAATCCCCTCATCTAAATCGTCAATAAAGATGTTGAACAGGACTGGACCCAACACTGACCCCTGGGGAACACCACTAGTGACTGGCCGCCAGCTGGATGCAGCCCCATTCACCAGCACTCTCTGGGCCCGGCCCTCCAGCCAGTTCCTAACCCAGCGTAGAGTACACTTGTCCAAGCCATGGGCTACCAGCTTTTGCAGGAGTATATTATGGGAGACAGTGTCAAAGGCCTTGCTGAAGTCCAGATAGACCACAAATGCATCAGTCCACTCAGTAAATAAGAATGCGGGAAATAATTGCCACTGAAATATTATTTGTGTTATAAAGTGGGGGAAACTCTATTTTTTGAGCTCTATACTACGTAACGAAGAAATAGCGAAATATACTTTGATCTGTACAGTTCTAGACCATAGAGGGCTATTCCATTGCAAAGATGGTAAAAATCTGCATTATACTAATAATCCATCAGCATTGGGATGGCATATTGTGTTATGGAATGGAGTAAAAGGGTGTTGTAATTATATTTCTTAGTAGAATATCAGGATTTTTTTGCTGCTGCATGGTGGTCATTGTGGTTTGTGGCTTTTTAAATTATTATTACTTTTTGTTAGTTAGTTTTTATTTGCACTGTACTAGCATTGAAGTTTTTGTTCTTTGGAAGTACCCAAAGGTGTGGGGTTTTGTGGGGAGGGTGTTTTGCTTTATTTGAATCCTGGATATAGTTTTGGGTGAGGGAAATGCTCTTGCTCTGCATTAGAAGAAAGACTTCTGTGGGTGAGAGCGTTCTCCAGGATTTAGCATCTCTGCCGAAATTCCTTTGGCTACCAAGTAGCAATTAGAGCTTTTATTTCCCATTTTTTCTTCCAGAACAGAGAAATTCAGTGTTCTGAGTTGATGAGTTAGGCAAATGTTCCCATATTCCTTTGCTAGATCTCCTAAAACATCCAGTTGTCCAAGTAAGATCTTTGGCGCAGATGCGGTTGGGATTAAGGGAGCGCCAAACTGGTAATGATGTGTGATTGTGTGTCACTGGGAAGTTTTGCTTTTCCCAATGCGCCTGCTGTTCAGCTTGTAGACAAACACGGAAAAACATCCAAGCCTGTCAGAACGGCTGGTTAGTCCAGTTACTTCTCTGCTTATTTATAGGGGAGATGGTTTTGATCAGATTTACCCCAGAAAGGAAGTATCGAGACTCTTGATCTCTATCAAATGGACTGGTCCTCGGCTTTCTGCTCTCATATTTGTTTAATTGCTTAGGTACAAGCTGAAGCACCACAGTGCTTCCATCGTGATTTTTGGGTTAGGAAGTGCAGGTTTGGTTCAGTCATGTGCAACCCTTTCTTTAAAATACGTTTCCTTTCCTACGTCACCAGTGTTTTGTGTGTGTGCAATATGAAGTCTTGGCTCACCAAGTCAGTTTGAAAGAACTTACATTGATGTTTTACTTTTGAGGGACGCAAGTTTAATCGCTGCCTAAGTCAGATGCTGCTTTGCTGTGTCTGTATTGAGCTTTTCATTTATAGTACAATCACTTCTAGGGGACCAGGGACAACTTTGGAGTCGGGAGCAATGGGGACGCCTCCCTAACAAACTAGTCCCAAATATTCCAATAGCCGTGCCTGAAAATGGTTTCATATTTCAGCATCAGAACTGGCATGTTCAGTTGGAATATTTCACATGTCAATCTTTGCCTGGAGAACTAATGAAGCTTTAAGAAGGAAAAAGAGATGTTTTTTTTTCTTCTGCTTTACTTGGCGCGTTTTCAGGATCTGGTTTCTGAGTAAATACTCTGTATTTAGAATGATAGATTTGTAACTGTGCTTGATTTGAGGAATGTCTGACTTGTGTGCTCGACTTCTGCATGCAGTTATTGAGACTTTGGGCAATTTTGGCTGTGGACAGATGTGCAATTAGGCCTATGAGCTGACTGGATGCATGTGTACCACTAAAGATGGACAGAAGAACAAAGCCGTGCTTCACTGCGCCTCTCAAACACCAAACACTGTTACGAGTACTGGCACATTGGTCTTTTTCTGTTTGCAGTGTTCACTTTTTTCTATCAGCTCAACTGTATTATTTTTTTCACGTCTTACCTTAGTTTAATGCCACAAAGCTTTTCAGCATTGTTTAGACTGATGATTGCAACTTGATTCAGACTTCACAGTATCAGGGATTTAACCTTCTGTAAGAACTTTCTGTGGTGCTTTGTGAGAGGACTTGCCCTTCTTTCCTCCAGTCTGCTCTGGAAATGGTTCCTAATTGGCAAGGAAACCGAAACCACTTCTGGTAATGTTTTCTTCTCACTTTTCTCTTTTCTGCCTGCTTTGAAGGCCTGTGTTTGACTGCATTGGTGGAATGGTCTTGCCTGGGTTGCACTTTGGGTGCAGGAAAAAGAGGATGAAAGGGTGAAGGCTATTTCAGGTTTTTTGGCAAGCAGGTCACATCAGCTGGTGGTGTCACAGCACGTGAAAGATGGAGTTTTGTACAAGGTGGTGAGGGTCACATCACCTTTTAGACCTTTTAGACCTAGAAGAAGGGTGTTGTAAACTGCATGTGAGGAGTAATGGATAACTCTCTGACCTGTCAGTCTGACCTTGGTGCCGGGCAAGGTCATGGAGCAGATGATCTTGAATAACATCACATGGCACTTACTAGAGAACTATATGATCAGGCCCAGTCACCATTGGGTTTATGAAAGGCAGGTCCTGTTTGACCATCCTGATCTCCTGTGACAAGGTGACCTGACTAGTAGATGAGGGAAAGGCTGTGGCTGTTGTGTACTTAGACTTCAGTAAGACCTTTGACACCATATCCCACAGCATCTCCTGAAGAAGCTGCAGCTCATGGCCTGGATGGTGTATCTGCCATGGGTAAAGAACTGGCTGGAGGGTCAGGCCCAAAGAGTCGTGGTGAACAGAGCCAGGTCACGAGTCGGTCATGAGTGGTGTCCCCAGGACTCAGCACTGGGAGCAGTTCTGTTTAATCTCTTTATCAATGGTCTGGATGAGGGGATCGAGGGCACCCTCAGTCAGTTTGCAGATGACACCAGGTTGGGTGGAGTGTGATGTGCTGGAGGGTGGGAAGGCCGTACAGAGGGGTCTGGCCCAGCTGGATCCATGGGCTGAGGCCAATTGTCTGAGGTTCACCAAGGTCCTGCACTTGGGTCACAACAACCCCATGAACGCTGCAGGCTGGGGAAGAGCGGCTGGAAAGTGCCCCAGAAAAAGGCCCTGGGGGTGTTGGTGACAGCTGCTGAACATGAGCCAGCGTGTGCCCAGGTGGCCAAGAGGCCACCAGTGTCCTGGCTGGTCCCAGCACTGGTGTGGCCAGCAGGCCCAGGGCAGTGACCGTCCCTGTGCTGGGACCTGGGGAGGACAAACTGCCAACCCTGGGGGCAGTTCTGGGCCCCTCACCTCAGGGCTCAAAATGGCGGCACCAGGGGTGGCGGGATCACCTCAGTGCACAAAATGGCGGCGCCAGTGGCACCAAAATCACCTGAGGGCTCAAGAAAGGCCTTGGGGTGCTGGAGGGAGTTGAGAGAAGGGAACGGAGCTGGTGAGGGGCTGGAGCACAAGTGTGATGGGAGCGGCTGAGGGACCTGGGGGTTCAGCTGGAGAACAGGAGCTGAGGGGAGACCTTCTGATCTCTGAACTGCCTGAAAGGAGCTTGGAGCCAGGGGGGTCGGGCTCTGCTCCCCAGGAACAAGCGCCAGGAGCAGAGGAAACGGCCTCAAGTTGCACCAGGGGAGGTTGAGGTTGGATCTGGGGAACAATTTCTTCCGCAAAGGGCTGTGGGGCATTGGAACAGGCTGCCCAGGGCAGTGCTGGAGTCACCATCCCTGGAGGGTTGGACAGACGGACATGAGGTTCTCAGGACATGGGGCAGTGCCGGGGGTGGGTTGTGGTTGGACTTGACGATCCTGAGGGTCTCTTCCGACCAAAATGATTCTACAATTAGACACCTGTGAGAAGGTGAGACCGTGTGGGTGGGAGAGGTGATACCAGTCCCAAGTGTGATGGTTATTGCCATTCCAGTAACCTTCTGTATCATCATCTGTCCCTTCAGCATTGGTGAGCTGCCTATAGCTGCAGGTTTACGTGCTGTAGTAGCACCGCCACTCGCTGTTGGAAGTACTCCTGCTGTCCCTCTGAGAGCTGGCATTGAGAGTCACGGGAGTGTCAGTGTCGTTGACAGTGCCACCGTTTGTCACGTTGTCACTGAAGATGTGAGTGATCCTGCTGACTCCTTTTGGGGACCTATTATAGTTTTGCTACAGGTATAAACCCCATTCTGAAGTGAAACAGTTTGGCAGTAGCTTTGTTACAGGTGTATGGTTTAAAGAACACCTAAAGAAGGATGGTACCAGGTGGAGCGGTGGGAGCAGGACTTTGGAGGAATAGTGACGCCTTGGAACGGCTCTTTTGACAATAGCATAGCGTTTTAGTAAAGAGATAAATGGCTCAAATGAAAGCCATACCAAAAGAAACCCCAAACTGGAGACAGTTTAACACCCTAGGACAGGCATTGTGTGATTTCTTGAGTGACTTCCACACAAATTAAAACCTTCGCTTAGCAAAAGGCACTGATAATGAGAGACCCCAAGCAAACACTTGTGATTATAGTAGAGCTTAGTGATGGCTGTTGTTGAAACTCCAGTGAAATAAAACTTTGAAGTGTTTAAAAAATGTCTAGATTATATGGAAGATAAGTACATCCTAGCTTGTACAGAGCTTGGAAGGTGCTGTATGGTGTGCTGAGGCAGCGCTTCCATGTAAACTACAGCTGTGTTAAGTGAGCACCACTGCACTTCCACGCTTTTGGTTCACACTGACTTCATAAGCCGTACCCCATTCTGTGTGCTGGTACTCAGCCGACCTCTTCATGAACGCTTTGGGGCACTAAACCAGCAGAAATGTAGTACCTTTTTTTTTCTTTTAGTGTCTGCCTGTGTGTGTATTTATGTATTTATTCCTGGCCTAGCGCCCTGAGCCAGCTTGCTGAGCTAGATGTGTGCAATTACTGGCACCAGGACAGGGCAGGAAAGACCAAAGCGCACGAGTGCCAGGGCACATGGAGGTGAAGTGTCAGGAAATCACAGCCGGAGGAAAACAGCTGCTTAGAATCACATTTGATACCAATTAGGAAGGCAGTTGTTGAAGGGACAGAGGGAGGCTTGTGGCACAGCTGGTGTGATTGGGAAACGCTCAGATATGTGCTGCTGTAACTTCAGTTTGATGTCCTGCCGTTTCTCAGTACACAAAGACATGGCAATCACCACAAATAGAGTTGATTCTGCTTCAGTTCTTTCTGGCAACTGCTGCTGGATACGCTGAGGTTGGGCACTGGGCTCACACTGGACTTCTGTACCTAGAGGATACGTATTCTTTCAGGCAAGAGATGTGGCATCTGTTTTTTCCTCTTTAACATCAGTCAGTGAAGCTAACACATGTATTCTGTTCAATTAAATGATTGCTCAAAAGCAAATATGAAATAAACACAACGCAGAGTGCTTTGTGTGCCTCTGAATGTTCGAGAGACCTAGAAGTTGGTAGTCCGGCTGTGGTATTAGTTGCTAGATTTGGAATCATAGTATATCATTCTCAATTATTCCTTTCTGTTTAATGCTTTATTTTGTTTTTCGCTGCCAGATTTTTATGAATCCGAAGCAGCCAGCTCTTCAGTTGTCTTTTGATAACTTGGTGCTCTCCTCATACTTTCCTATTTTTTTTCATCCTAGAAATTGGGCCGGTGACGATAACCACAGATCCCAAGAAGTTTCAGTTTGAACTCAGGGAACTTTATGTTCAGGTGAGTAACTTGTTTGTTCTCTACGTGGTTCTAGCAAAGGCCTCATTCCCTCCCTCTCATCTGTCCTCTCGTGTTGATCTTTCAGCTACAATAGTTCATCGGGGTGTAGGCATCTACCTCTGGCATTTTGCCTGCACAAGCTGTCATCTTAATTTATGATTGCAGTTAATTACTTTGTCTTGGTTTGCGTCAACGTATGTGGACTGTTCAATAACACAAGAATAATTAGATAATGCTAACATTTATTTTGCATTTTAATAGTTCTGCCACTTGTTCACAGACGCTTTTATGAACTGTTTTATTGTGTTCTAAGACTTATTTCTCGTGAAAACCCTTCAGTAGCTTGAATTAACTGATTTAGCTACAAAAGGACTGTAAGACCCACTGAGTACGACTTAGGTATTGCCTTCGCTGCAGTGCGTTACGCAGCACCTACCGATTCAAAAGCGTCAGGTTGACTTGGGCGCTCGTCTTCGCAAATGGAGCCAAGTGGCGGTTTTGGGACTGGCACACCCATGTGTCTCCCTTGGAGGAGTTTCCCTGGGTGACAATGAACCACAAGTGACATCTGGAGCAGGCGATGGAAGGAAGGAGAGGTATTGGAGTGGAGCTGCCCTTACTGAAAGGAAATAAGATCAGATTGTCTTCTAATCAAGCAAAACGCTTCTGACCTGTGGAGAACCTTGGTGGGGTCAGTAATGCCAGACAGGCTCTCCCATCTGAAACAACCATCTTTTACAAACCGGCACGTGGCGTAAGCCCAGCAATAAAAGGCTGTTTGAAAGCCAAAAGTGCTCGTTTGGGAAGAATGAGTAGTTTAAAAGTTGGCAGAAAGATGAAAATTCAGAGCAAACAATAGTACGTAAAATGCCAGCCCTGGGGCTTTCTCCTTCACAGGGAAACGCAAACCTTAAAAATCCTTCCAGTCTTTACTTTTTTGTTTTCTAAACAGCTGTACTGGAAAATAATTGCAGCTATTTCTAAAAAGTATATGATTTAGGTGAAGCTTTTGGGAATTAAACTCTTCAGTTACAAGCAGCTTGTTTAAAAGTTACTGTCTAATGAATTTCAGATTTTTTTAATCCCGATTGGTTGCGTATTTTGGCATTAATTTCAATATGTGCTCATTCAGCTGAATTCAGTTTTTCACTGACTTGCGTTAATTCCTTACACTGGTGAAAATAGAAATTTACAAAGTGATTAGAACAGGACTGATAAGGCATCTTCAGTTCTCCCAGAAAACGTACACACTTCCTACGTGTTTGTTATTAGTATTTTTCCTAGAAAGACAGTTAAAAAAGGTGCAGGAATGGGGGGGATTGGACTAGATGATCTTTTAAATCATCCCTATGGACAGCATGACAATAACTTGTACTTGGGCAGCAGTGACTTCTTAGTGTCTTTTTTTTTTAAGCATTAACCAGTTTTTTTGTGTGTTCTCGTATTAAATACACTTTTAACAATGGGTAGTTACTTGTATAAGCAACATACTTGTATCTTGTCCATATAAAACCTTTCAAAGTATATTCACATAGTTGTGAGTGTCTCATGATCCTGTGATATAGATGCCAACACACTTGCATCAGCAGTTACGACAGGGCCTTATTTGAGTATTTCTCAGTGTAAAAATGACAACTTAATGAAAACAGTCTTCTGTAGGAGTTGTTGATAATGCTTCTAAAGTCAGATACCAAATTAATCCTTTTGCAGGTGGAGACAATGCCATTTAAGTAAATAGTTATATAGGTATCAAATTTAGAGAGAAGGAATGTGAATACTATAGATTAGCTGAGCTAACAACCTAAATTTTCTACATTATCTGCTGCCCAGACTGAACAGAAAATGAGACTTGCTGAGCTTTACTCACCTCTGTTTTTCCAGAAAGCTTCACAAGGTAATTGTAGCCACATTTAATTGTAATTTGGAGAGAAAGGCAGGAAACATTTAATGGAAATTTTTCTTAGTATTATTATTTTAAATAAAGCTAGCACAGTTCTGTTTCATAGTTCTTCCTTGCTGCCTTTTGAGAATACCCCTCTGCTGTGTTACACGAATAAAAAAGTTCACACTTCTTCTCAGAATAACCATTTAGCTCAGCAGTGCTTTCCCTGTTATGTATAGAAAATAGATGCTGCCACGTAGAATATTACATGAGACAATAATTTACTGGACTTGAAGTGGGAATAAAGTTGGGTTTCTATTGTTCCAAATAGGTGTCTGTAGAAATCAGCTCTTATCTTGACTTCGCCTACAAATGAAATATTTATGTGGAAGAGCCTTTTGCTGAAGGTGACGCTTTGCAAGAGCGGGAAAGAAATAACTTGGATATACCGATCGGTCCCATAGGATCATATACACATTGCCACGATAAAGATCTGACGGGTGTCAAATGTTTTTTGGAGAGTTCCCTCTTGAATTTCATGCAGTCTGGAGTCTACTTCTTGCTTTCCCCAGAAACGTAAGACTAGACTTAGAAAGCACTGATTTATAAAGAGAACAATGGCAAAGTACCTATTCTTCAACGTAGATGAGGAGTTTATTGATATTCCTGCTTTGAAATGGGGTTGAAGATACTAGTAGATAAAAAATGGTTACTGACATGAACGTTTTGTTGGGGACAGCCGAAATTCTTAAGGACTGGGAGACTGTGGAAGGCAAGAGTTGTCTGGTTTATGTGTCTGTGTGGGTGTTTAACCTCAAAACAGAATTTCTGACAGCACTTGGAGAATTAAAAACAGACGCAACACTTGCATTATCTTTTTTCCTCCTTTCCCAGGTTGTGGAGATTTGTGTGTGTGCAGAGGCGTGTTGACCGTAGAAATAAAAGGAATAACTTTCATATTTAATCTTGAAAGTGCAGAGATGTTTCCATTTACAGGGGCAGGTTTTATAGTTCGTATTCAACTCCTTGGAAATTTCTGTCTTTAATATACCCCGTTAATTTTTATGTAAGGCAAAGCGAACTTTTATTTAAACAGTATTTTCCTCTAATTCTTAATTTAGGAAGAGAAACTGATCCTTTCATGTAAATTTAAATCAAGTCATACTTGGAAGAAGAATTAAATCGTCAGCCAGTCAGGGAGCATGTGAGTGTAGGAAATGGAGCTAAACATGGTGCTCCCAGAAAATACAGGAGTGACCACAACACACGCATTTTCAGGACTAACCACAACCCTTCCTTTGACTTGCTTTTCCCTAAGGAATTGTCTGCAGAAATGGTACAATGCTTAGGATAAATAAAAGCGAAGGAATTATTAGAAGCTGAGAACGTATCTGCCTTGAATGTCCCAAAAGAAAGTAATGCGTGCTTTGTTTTGTGAACAGGGTGGCGGAGACTGTCCAGAGATGAGCATCGGCGCAATAAAGATCGCTCTGGAAATTTCTCTTCCTGGTTCCTTCATCTATGTGTTTACTGATGCCCGGTCCAAGGATTATAGACTTACCCATGAAGTGCTGCAGCTCATCCAACAGAAACAATCGCAGGTACCGAGGGGCTTTGCATTCTCAGTTGGTTTATGTGTTTAATACCCTGTTTTCTCAATATTGAAAGGTTAAATCCTTCTGTGTGAGACTCAGTGAAATCTTTTCATAGATTTTACGTCTTGTCCTTTCTTTCTCTTCTCCGTTACTTTTTCCATCAGCAGTGATTGCAACAGGGCTGTCCGTCACGCAAAGTAACATGACCCCAGGCCAAGCGATACACCTCTTTTGTTTTCATGCCTTAATGCTGTCTTTGCAATGTTTTCCCAAACTTTGCACCGTGTACCAAACGATTCTTTTTAAAATTTATCTATATATTTTTAATACAGGTAGTATTTGTGCTGACTGGAGATTGTGACGACAGGGATCATATTGGTTACAAGGTCTATGAAGAAATTGCCTCGACGAGTTCTGGTCAAGTTTTTCACTTGGACAAAAAACAAGTGAATGAGGTAATTTTGCTTGAATTCTGCGATACGTGGAGAAAACAAGGCAAGGGCTTATGCTCTACATGAATATGCTTGTACTCTTATACTCTACTCAAATGACCCCAATGGTGAGTTAAGGAGAATAAGGAGAAATTCTAAATGTTCTGCTGTTGGTAAGTGGCCTCCCTGCCAGCTTTCCCTGCCTTCTTTTTCCATCTGCTATATCAGGATGCAATTCTGCCAGGCTTTTTTATATCAGGGGAGGGAAAACTGCCATATCTAAGCAGAACCTCCCCAGCTTCCCTCTGCCTGTGCCAGAGGCTTCTAGGAGGGAAAGGCTTGACAATAAGGAGCAATTCTGTGCTCCAGGTAGCTTTACTACTCCAAATAAGCCTGGACAAAAATATTCCTCACATAGGCAAGGTTATGGACAGAGAGGCATGAGCTACCAGGTTTCCATAGTTCACAAAATAACAGTGGTAACTCTCTAATTGAGTTTATTGTTTCAATAGTTTTGACGGCGCTGCTGACTTACTGGTAATTGTAATTACTGGCCCACAGCCTTGAATGACTCTTTTCTTTGCAAACTGCAGTGAGTGAAATTTCAATAGCGCATGAGAAAATAATTTGGAGGGAGATGAAATCACATGTTAGTTATCTGGGGAGCTGGAATTGTTTGTAAGTGTTGTAAACGTTTTCCTTTGACTTGCTGGTATAGGCAATAACTAGATGAGGTTTTTAATACAACTTTGCTTCAGTTTTTTCCTTTTCCTTTCATAGAGTTTGGGCAACGACAAATGTTGGAGATACGTTGCAGTTTTCTACTGTTATTGCCTAGAAAAACTGAAGTTCTTCTTAGGGATGTTATAAGGTATTGGCAATGATGTGAAGGTGATGGAAAGGAGACACTTCCCAGAGGATTTATCCTCCCACAGTCAGATAGGTTAAAAGTCAGAGGAAAACAAATTAGCTGTTGGGACTATGCAGGTCCTGACCTGCATTTTGTAATAATTTGTGTATGATGGGCAAAACTTCTCACTGTGAGACTATGAAATCCCTTTATAGAGATCATGACACCGCCGATGGGAAATGCTCTTTGCCAGGACTGAAGTTTGAGGATCAAGTTTTTCTTTGATTGTGTTCTTTCTGTTTTCTTCTGGTTTGGGGAGGCAGAAGTGAGCAGAAAGAGCAACTTGGAGGTTCTGGGTGACACTGTGTTCTCTGGTGGAGCTGACCTGCCCTGTTCTGGTTTGTGGCACTTACCCATTGCCAAGAATACCAGTTTCTGCTCAAATTGTTAGGCTCTGAGTCAGGTTTTGAGCAGGGGGTTTTGGTAACCGGTTTCACCCCTTTCCCGCTTCATCTCAGCATTTCTTTGAGCAAATCTGGGGCTCAAAAAAAGACAAAACACAGCAAAAACCTCTCCATCACTTTCAGAAGTCTTCCACAATAACTGCTGAACAATCTGAATTAAAACCGAAGCACTCCGAAATAATTTTAGGGATCATGGGACCTTACATAAAGTTAGGTCAGGGCTAAAGGGCTGTGAAAAAGAGTTTGCTAAAAAGCTGTTGTCTCAAAGAAAACCCTCACTGCAGATTGCGGTTCTGGACCAGAAATCCTGTTATTGAGGAGCGTATCCACCGACGGGTGGGTGCAAATGAACAGGAGATGTAGTAGTAATCCGCACCAGCAGTTTATGGTATATCCTCCAGAAATAAAACTTGCCCTCCCTTTTATCCGAGTAGTCAATGATGTGTGAAGAATGAAGTTTATAAATGCTAAAATATATTGTCTGTTTTGGGCCTAGAGACAGCTAATGCTGAATTGGAGATTAGGAGAGAGCTACAAAGTCACTGCCTGTGAATTCTCTGCCAAACCAATGTCTTGTTTGGTTAAAACACTTTTGATTGTTCTACCCTCAAAGAACCCAAACAAAGCTATTTTTAGTGTATAAAGTATCAAACCATTACTCTCATCCTTGCCCTTTGTGCATTAAGTGCGGAGTGAAGCAATACTGTAAGCTAGCTACAAGGAAACACAGCAAAACAATACTTGATCCTTAGCCAGTGTTTGTGTTTGCGAGAAGACTGAGAAAACTTAGGGCCTTTTTTCACTTCTGAAAAAGATGTTATGGTCTCAAATACTGCAGTTACCTCCTTGGTCAAAATTATTGTCAGTTAACAAAGTTGTGTTGGGTTCAGTCCAGCACAGTGTGAAATCTGTATCTCCATCCCCTCCATCCCCTCCATCATCTCCACTTATTTACTGAATGAAACTCTTGTAACAGAAGGAGAGGAAGGTCATATTTTGACAAATTTGCCAGGGTTTCTATGCATAAGATTAATAAGAATTAATAAGAGTATTCTTAAAGTCCAAAGTTTTGGTTTTGTCTTCTACATTTCTTCTAGATTTTTCCTTAATTTGGGGTGTCAGGTGTACCATCTTCTCCAGAGGTAACTCTGTACTCAAAAATGATGCCAGATTTATAATAGGAAGAGACCAAATATGCTTTCAGTGTGTTTGGTAAAATTTGATGAGTTCTCTAATGAGACATCTGTAAAGGAGGAAAAATATTTTGTGATCAGAGTTTTTAAAAGAGAAAGGTTTACTATTCAAACTTTGGTTTTGAAGTTCTTTTTCTAGTAACAACTTGTGAATACCACCATACTTAACTGCAACTTAATTGCGTAGTCTGCAATTAAAATGGGTGTCCTTCCATCCCAAAGAACAGTAGTGTTCTCGTTTTGTCTCCAGTGTCTTGGAAAGGTTATTATGCTTGTTTTATCCAAACATTTCAGTCCTGATCTTGAAAGGTGTTTCTTTAGGGTGAGATTTCCTTGCTTGCAGTGGGGTTCTGTGGCTCCTTTTGGAGTCTTAGGGCTTAAATTGCAATAATTTCTCAAAATTAAATTGAGAACACCCATCAAACACGGTTAAATTCTTTTAGGACCAGATTCTGTATTTTCATAACCATATCCAATTTTATTTGTACTTTTCCAGAAGGTACTAATTTTGGCTTGAACTGTAGTTATGTTACACCACACTTACTTGTTCCCCTCGTAATGGAATTCTGCAGAGAAATTCCTGTAAATGATTCTGATGCCCAAAGGTTTGTCCCGATGCCAGGGCTGGTGTTATGATGAACACTGATCATCAGCAGAGCATGAATTTGGTCCAGCTTAAAAAGAGTGGTGACTAATTAGTCATTGGTGGTTCAGTTCACGCCTCCAGGTAATTTTGATTGTTTGTGGTACAAATGAGTCATTACTGTGTGCGACGAACTGGACTGATCAGCACGGCTAAAACTTGGGAGTGCACAAGAACTGCGCTAGTGAGGAGCCGTTTTCCATTTCTTTTAGTATTTAAACACTTGCTTTTCTTATTCTAACCTTCCTGTATGAAGGGAAGATTTTTCCTAGGCTGATTAAAAATACAGCTTTCTGGCTGATTTTTAAAGTAAGTAGCCATGGGCTCTTCATGTACATAGATGATGGCAGAGCAGTGGACGTGATCTACCTTGACTTGAGTGAGGCATTTGACACAGTCTCCCACAGCATCCTCACAGCCAAACTGAGGGAGTGCAGTCTGGATGATCGGGTAGTGAGGTGGACTGTGAACTGGCTGAAGGGAAGAAGCCAGAGAGTCGTGGTCAATGGGGCAGAGTCCAGCTGAGGCCTGTACCCAGTGCAGTGCCTCAGGGGTCAGTGCTGGGGCCGGTATTATTCAATATGTTCATCAATGACTTGGACAAGGGAATAGAGTGACTGTCAGCAAGTTTGCTGGTGACACCAAGCTGGGAGGAGTGGTGACACTGGAAGCTGTGCTGCCATCAGAGACCTGGACAGGCTGGAGAGTTGGGCGGGGAGAAATTTCATGAAATATAACAAGGGCAAGTGTAGAGTCTTGAATCTGGGCAGGAACAACCCCAGGTTCCAGTATAAGTTGGGGAACGAGCTGTTGGAGAGCAGCGTAGGGAAAAGGGACCTGGGGGTCCTGGGGACAGCAGGGTGACCATGAGCCAGCACTGGGCCCTTGTGGCCAGGAAGGCCAATGGTACCTGGGGTGGGTTAGAAGGGGGGTGGTCAGTAGGTCAGAGAGGTTCTGCCCCTCTGCTCTGCCCTGGTGAGACCACATCTGGAATATTGTGTCCAGCTGTGGCCCCTCAGTTCCAGCAGGACAGGGAACTGCTGGAGAGAGTCCAGCGCAGCCACCAAGATGCTGCAGGGAGTGGAGCATCTCCCGTGTGAGGAAAGGCTGAGGGAGCTGGGGCTCTGGAGCTGGACAAGAGGACACTGAGGGGTGACTCATTCATGTTTACAGATATATAAAGGGTGAGTATCAGGAGGATGGAGCCAGGCTCTTTTCGGTGACAACCAATGATAGGACAAGGGGCAGTGGGTACAAACGGGAACACAAGAGGTTCCACTTAAATATGAGAAGAAACTTGTTCCTGGTGAGGGTGTCAGAGCCTGGCCCAGGCTGCCCAGGGGGGTTGTGGAGTCTCCTTCTGTGCAGACATTCCAACCCGCCTGGACACCTTCCTGTGTAACCTCATCTGGGTGTTCCTGCTCCATGGGGGGATTGCACTGGATGAGCTTTCCAGGTCCCTTCCAACCCCTGACATGCTGGGATTCTGTGGTTTCCATTGACGGGAGGAGAACTGAGAATGACTGTGAAGGAAACTGGAGATGCAGTGTTGACTTTGGAAAAAGGGATTGTTGTTGAGTGACTTGAAAGGTGGATGAGACTAGATGGCAAAAAAAAAAAAAAAAAAAAGTTTGGAATTGGATTGAGAAGCCTGTGAATAAAAGGAGGAGATTGGGAAGGGGACTGAAGACAGGGATGGGATGAGACGGGTAACAGAACATATTAAAAAGATGCTGCAAAAGGGGTCATATGTGTGTGGAAGGTGCAGAACATCCACATCTGTAAGTTCATGCAGATCAGGAATGGAGTCCAGGATTCTTCTTTTGCTGTGAACAGAAACCTCTCAAAGTCACTGGAAAAGCATCCTATTTCTCCTGGCTGTTGGTCCTCACAGGGGATGGGAACCAAGGAGTTCTACCTACATGCTCAGGTTAGTATTGAAGTATTGTGTGTGAACCAAGCATCTGTTTGCATGATCCTACATGAGGAAGCAAATTTCAATTTTGTTTCACTTTGTTAAAAATGTAAAAGGCCCCTCTACTGCTTTACAAGAATAACAAAAGTCAAAAGCTCAAAATTACAGCTTAAAGTGAAGATTTCTTGCATAGCTTTGTTTCTTGCCTTCTCATTCTGTCCCAACCTAGTCAGCGTGCTTTGTTGGAGAAGAAGAAGGAGGGATGGTTCATGGCTGAGTGCTGCCTTCAAGAGCGTGTGTCTGCTCAGAAGATAAGTATTGTTCAGTGAATGCCAAATGGGAGAAAAAGAAATAGTTACAGCTGTCCTTCCTCTGTTTATGTTGAATTTGGGTTCTCTGGAAAAAAACTACTGTGCTCATGAACATAAGGACAAATGTACATAAGGACATATGTATATAAAGGAACTGCAAAAAGATGTGTTAAGGACAGCTGAAAGTGGGCAGGCTTAATTCTTGTGTTTCCAGGCTTCGAAGAGCTTGAGGTTCAACAGTAATAAACATTTCAATCGTGTGGTTTTTATACATGTAATTAGAATGATCAATATAACTTATGATTTACTTTCGTAGTATAATACGTGCACTGTCAGTCAGATTTTAGACATGCATTTAAAAGCATTATTTTTCTCTTTGGGTGGAAGTATGAACCGACATCTACATAAGCAATGAAACAGTGAACTTCAAAACCTGATGCTTTGACTGTTTGAGAAAGATTCTTAAGACCCACAATAAACAAATGGGAATAGAGACCATGCTCCATAGATTTCTCCAGGTTTCAGTATGCATTCCAAGAAAGGACCTGACAGCAGGGCAGGTTGCAAGAGCAAATTCTCTAGGGACATGTTATAAATTATTTCTGTATTTGCCCTTCCCCCTCTACCAATATTCATCAAGTCACGTTTTGGCAGAACAAGACAAGCTGCTGTTGTTTTTGGGGCTTTCTGTAAGGGTCCCAAGTGAAGGCAAAAAAATACATCTACTTCCAAAGCAGTGTTGCAGCAGTATTGCAAACCTGTTCGGAGTGGCAGGGTTGGGAAATGCATCTCTCGGAATTACCTTTGGGGAAAATTTAAACTATCCAAACAAGTTTCTGCCAGACTTAAGGCAGCTGTTGCCTTCCAGTTTCCTTTTTGAACTTGAAAAGCTCTCAAAAACTGAAGGCGGGTTTCACTCTGAATTTCAGGCCCTTCCTCAGTCTCAGTAGCTTCTACTGCTGATATGTATTTGGGTGAAAAACAGAGGTGTTCCTGCTTTCTTTTCTCTGAAATGCCAGTTGCACAACATACTTCTTCCCCGGGGTGACACATTTTAAGGGTAATTTCTGCCATAAGAGAACTCCGAAGTAGCCTCAGGGTCATCAGCCAACCTTCATACAGTTAATAAACTGGAATTTTAGCCAAGGTTTACAGCAGTTGCTGTAGGATCTAAGTACTTCATTACTATATCCATTCACATAACGCTTCTGGGAGGCAGAAATGTGGTGTCATTGCCCTTTTGGTTAAGGAGAATAAAGAGATTAAAGTGGTGTGGCCAATGTAACATAGGCTGAAAATACAAGAATGAGGACAGAACCCTTGTCGGCTTGGTCAAAGTACAATTATAGGAATCAGAGAGTCTAAAAATGATACTTTATATAACTAGATTAATATTTATATAAGGGAATACTTTTCCATATGCCTAAGGTCAGACATAGTTGTCATAACGTGTGTGTGAGAGCCCGCGCTTAGTATTTAGTGTTGGTTGGACTTCTCTGAGGATCTTGAGCCAGTTCCACTTGACTTTTATTTCCCAATAAATCAAAATATAAAATGTGGATGCTTGCTCTTCAGAAATATTACACATTTTTCTAGCCTTACTTTTGCTCCATAGATTTCAAAAATAGAAGATGCAAACTCTTTTTAAGATAGCTTTTTCCCTCATGAGGGAGCATATTTCCCTCCTTCAAGAGCAGATAAATGTTCTCATCCTGTAAGATACACAGATAGAAACCTGATATCCTCAAAATTAATCTTACACATCTGAGGTGAAACTATGACACTACTTGTCTTTTAATTTTGCATCTATTCCATTAGGTAAATTATCAAACTATTGCAGATGAGTAAAGGTGTCTAGAAATCTTTTGCCTAGTGGAAGACTTTTCATTCAGAACAAAAACCAGCTTGGTAAAGAGTTTAAGAAAGGGAAGTTTGAGCTCAATCTGTGCTCTGGACTCAGATTGGATCTTGGTAAATGTTCAAATTTTCTTACACACCCAGAACTTGTTTTCATTGCCTGCAAGTTATCTATTTCCAGCAGGGACCACAAAATGTGGGGTGTACTCAGCCATCCAGTTGAAAATCGGTTTAAACTCAGCTGGTTTAAATTGATCTACAACTCCAAGACTGAGCTGTTGGTTTTTTGTTTGTTTTAATTGCTTGGTTTGTTTTCTTTGAAGCTGACATTTTGAAGCCTTTTGAAAGCAAAGGGACATCAAAATAGGTTGGGTTTGGTGTTTTGGTTTGGTTTTTTTTGGCTTTTGGTGTGCGTTACTGCTTTAAAGAAATGAGATGAACTGCGTTACATTCCCATTTATTTGGTAACTCAAACCTTCAGCTGTTCTAGTGGATTTGGATAGTTTTTGAATGAACCTTTCGATTTTTAAAATGAGAGTCAGAGGAGGGTGGAGACGGTGGAAAATGTTCCCTTCCCTTCTCTTGGAAAGAGAATATAGCTAATTCTTTATATTGAGATTTCTTAAAGAATCTAGCTATACCAATTTTGGTGGTCTTCAGTTATGTCAATACTATTTTGTTGTTGTTGTGCACTGGTAGCTGTGTGTCCCCAGCATTGTCTCAGATATGTCATCTCTCTCCGACTTGGTTAAAACGTGATTTTGTTGACAAGCTTTCCCAGCTGTGCTGGGAAATGTGTAAGGAATCAAATAATTGTGATTTACAGCTTCCGAAATGTGTCATCTTGTGAATGCATACAAATTTATTTCTGTTTTGTGCTGACATCTGGATTGTGTAGTAGGAGTTCACTTGCTCTTTAGCTTTGGCAAAGTGGTGCATGAGCTTATCCCTTGGACCTGAGTTTACCATTATTGATGGACTCGTTGAGACAGTAATATGTGCTCTTCAGGTTAGATTTCTGACTTGATTGGACTGTGTACCCGTGAACTATTTACTGCATTTTACCAGGGAGGTTTCACTCTGATTTCTGGTATGTCATAACCTCACAGTATCACAGGATGTTTGCGATTGGAAGGGATCTCAGAAGATCATCCAGTCCAATCCCCCTGCCAGAGCAGGAACACCTAGGTGAGGTCACACAGGAACATGTCCAGGTGGGTTTTGAATGTCTCCAGGGAAGGAGACTCCACAGCCTCTCTGGGCAGCCTCGTCCAGGCTCCATCACCCTCACTGCGAAGTTTTTTCTCAAATTTAAGTGGAACCTCTTGTGTTCCAGCTTGATCCCATTACCCCTTGTCCTACCATTGTTTGCCACCGAAAAGAGCCTGGCTCCATCCTCTTGGCACTCACCTTTTATATACTTACAGACATTAATAAGGTCCCCCCTTAGTCTCCTCTTCTCCAAACTAAAGAGCCCCAGCTCCCTCAGCCTTTCTTCATAAGGGAGGTGCTCCACTCCCTTAATCATCTTGGTTGCCCTACGCTGGACCCTCTCCAGCAGTTCCCTGTCCTTCTGGAACTGAGGGGCCCAGAACTGGACACCATACTCCAGATGGGGTCTCACCAGGGTGGAGTAGAGGGGAAGGAGAACCTCTCTCAATCTACTAACCACCCCCCTTCTAATACACCCCAGGATGCCATTGGCCTTCCTGGCCACAAGGGCCCAGTGCTGGCTCATGGTCACCCTGCTGTCCCCAGGACCCCCAGGTCCCTTTCCCCTACACTGCTCTCTAATAGGTCATTCCCCAGCCTATACAGGAACCTGGGGTTGTTCCTGCCCAGGTGCAGGACTCTACACTTGCCCTTGTTAAATTTCATCAGGTTATTCCCCACCCAACTCTCCAGCCTGTCCAGATCCCGCTGGATGGCAGCACAGCCTTCCTTGATGAAAAGCAGCCTGGTCCCATGCAGTGAACCCTTGTGCTGGGTTGCCTCAACAAAGAAACCAAAACCTCAAACGTGGTTCCCATCCACACCCCAAAATATTTGATACCAGAACATGCCCAGGAGATGCTGACAGTCTGGGATTTGGAGAAAGGTGGCGGTTGTTCCAGCCACGGAGCGGTGAGGAGTTGGGGTGCAGGGCAGGCTCTTCTTTTCCCAACGCTGTTTGAATTGCTGTTGGTATTTTTGCAGCAGTGTCCTCTGAATTGACTTCATGAAATTACTTATCTTTCTTTAGCAAAAATTCCTTTTCTAATTTGAAAGTTTTCTTTAGTGTTCTCTCAAAGTGCACTAGACTGTGGTGCATCATTAAATAACTGTTGTGTTTCCCATGAGAGACTACAAGGCCTCATATAATTTACCTTTGAATCAAGTGAGCTTTTGTGACAATTTCCATGGCTCAGCAAGCCTGTCTGTCGAAAAGGATATCTGGGGCTTATAAAAGTGTTTGTTTTGATTAGATGTGTGTTTTGAAATAAGTGGTTTCATGCTGATAAACTTCCCAGTGGAGAGCCTTCCCACTTTTCTCCCAGGTTTGTAGAGGTAACGTGCAGTGGTGCCAAGTGAACTACGCTGTATGAAAGCAATATGTGTTGTAAAAGGAATTAATACAATGTCGTAGGCTGAGAGATGTAATTAGGGAACAAAAACCACAGCAGGCATGAAATGCCTGCAAGGATCTGTCTTAAATTCTTTTGCTGAAGTCATGTGCGATGGAGCTTTGGAGACTGTGGTTGTTTTCAATCCAGATCCTTTTCATGATTCTGTGATTCTGATGATCTGATTTGCGACATGACTCCAGAAATGGGGAAGTAGGGGCAGTAAACTTCAGGAAGGAGAACAAGCAGTTGCAAGGAGGGGAGAGGGAGGGATTCTTCATGCTGGTTTCACCTCAGAAACAATCCCTTCATGCGCCTGTCCTCAAGAAATACAACGTCTGAAAACCAACACATAAAACCTGAGCACCCCAAGGAAGCAACCAATAGCAAGATCATCATTTGGCTGCAGGCGCATTTTATAATTGGCACGACTGCCGTTAGGTTTTGTTTTACATATTTTTGAAAGAGCTGCTGGAATAGTGTCATTGCCAGGAATCTGCTTTCAAGATTCATTTTCCTTGTTGCGGGTGCCGCCAAAGGTCAACAAAGTGCTTTTGGATCACTGGGTTCATGTGTGCTTGTGTGCTATCAATTGGTAATTTTATCATCGTAATTCTAATGTTAGGGAAGTGTCTTTGCCATAGGTGAGCTTCTCTAACATCTAACAAACTTAGGTCACCTCTCATTCAATGCAGGAATGGGCTAGAGCAATCCTCAACAAGTATCTTGTGATGCTTTATGATGTGGAGAGATGGTTTGTAAGCTTTAGTAGTGCATACAGATTGACCTAGGTAGAATTGCCTGCTCTTTCCATCAGTGTTTTCTATTCGGGAATAACTGTGATTGGTTGTGTTTTGGTGTTTTTTCGTTTTTTTCCCCCACCCTATTGTATCTATGTTGCTATGCAATGTAATTTGACCAGTTTTCAGGTATGTAATATTAACCCTTCTGAGCTTATGAAATATTTTGTGCGCAAATACCAATGTGATTCCAATTCTTGTATATATCGGCAAAGCTCCTGCAATGATGCTTTACCTCGTGACTTATTTTGCATAAGTCTTTTGAAATGAGTTTAAGCTAGGCTGGAAAATTCCTTTCCTTTGAAAATTCATGTAGGTTCATTAAAATTTACTATTTGTTTAAAAAATGTGCGATTAAGATCCTGGAACTAAATGGAAACCTTTCCATATGCCATGTGCAAAAAAGTGTCATACTCATCTCAATCGATGTGAATAGAACTGATTGAAATTTCTTTTGGAAGCATTTTTGGACTCAAATGTAGAATTTCAAAAGGTAAAACTTAAAGTTAGCTGGATCTTTTGAAAGTCTTGTGATTCTCATTCCAGGCTTGTCTAAAGCAAGCTGAGTTGCTGAATAGCTGTTGCAGAAACCATATTTCTCTCTTGGGTCATGTTACTTCAGGGGTTTAAAGTAGTATAGTTGATTTTACTGTGATTTTTTGTATGTTATTTTGAAAGTAGGCCTGAGTACCTCACTGTTATACAGACCTTTGTGAGGAGGGCACACAGCGCTCTGGTTCTGTGGCCAATGCTGTTTCACTTCACATTTTTTCAGGACCATTCGGCATGTCTCAGGTGAGGTATTACTGCTAGTGGAGGGATCATAATTTATGAAAACGTGCCCCCACTATTTCAAATGCATTTTGAATGGTGCCCTTCACTTATGAAACTTCTTCCACATTTGCAGTGGGGTTCCTGGGCATTCATAGTACAAAATTTTTATTTAAAACAGACCAAAATCTAGTTACTATCGCAAAATTATCTTGTGCAGAAGCCTATGGTATAACCCAGTTTTGTGTAAAATATGCAAATTTTGCCCAACAAGCCATGGAAATGAGACTCTTTCGGGTTAGTGTCTTGGATCAGGTCCTAGAGCTAAGGACTCATTCTCGAGGCCCCTCCATTGCTGATGGGTGACAGGTCCAGGTTCATTTAGTGTTGGTTTCCAAGTTTTGAACTGCCATAATCAGAAGCTCCTTTGAAAGGGTTTTTTTTCTGGATGCAGCGATGGTTAAATATAACCTAAAATCATAGATCCTTATTACTGTGAATCATATTCACAATGTTATACGAAACTGATATTGCTTCAACGGGATTAAAAACCAACACCCTGCAGCTCTGTGATATGGATGTACTACAGCATGGATGTAGTATAGTTTATTTTGACAGGCCAGGTGTTTATTTTAAGGGGAGACTGGGAGTTTGATTGCCGTGTCTAACAGCTTGAGTTCCCACTTAGCTCACTGCTCGCTCTGGTCAGGGGAAGAAAGTAAGAATATGGTTGAGATAAAGACGGGGAAGTCATTTACTAATCACTGTTGAGGGCAAAACAAACTTGACTTAAGGCAATTTAATTTGTTGCAGATTAAAGTAGGTATTTAATTATTCAATCAGGTAGTGGGAAACCCAGATGAACTTGAGCAGCTTTCCCGCCTTTTCTGAGCTCAGCTCTGCTCCCGAGTCCCCTCAGTGCCGCAGGGGATGGGGGTTTGGTCAGCACACCAGGGTTCTCTCTGCCCTTCCTTCCTCCTCATACTGTTCCTCTCCTTCTCTGAGGTCTCTCCCATGGGCTGCAGTCTTGCCAGGAAAAATCTGTTTTAGTGGGGTCCTCCATGGGCTGCTGGGGCAATCCCTGCTCCATGGGCTGCTGGCGATCTCTGCCCCATCATGGCACCGCTCCCGTCTTCTCTCCTCTTTCCTCCCACTGTTCCTCACACTTTTTTTCCCTCATGGCCTAGGCAGAATTTTGACCTTTCTTAACTACATTTACATTGTGTGGCTGAGGGGCTGGGCTGTGGGGCTGTTGTTGAACCCGCTGGAACTGGCCACGTCCAGCGTGGGGCAGCCCCTGGTCTCCCCTCAGCGAGGCTGCCTCACTGCCAGCACCTGCCCACCGAGACTGAACACACAGGTAAATCAGGTGAAATACACACGTTTTATAGCAGCATCGTCTGCCTATATTGTTCCAATTTTATGCTTGGGCAAAATACCATCTCATTTTCTCTTTCGTGCCACAAACCTGAGGTAAACGCGATGTGATGTGCTCTGGGAAACCTGGCACCACTTGCATGACACCATTTTGTGAGCCCGGGCCATGTTTTTGGTGCTGGGTGATGCTCAGCTTCTGAGTCAGCACTAGTTGAAAGAGTGAGACCTTAGATTCTGTCTGAGTTTTGGCTGCTTCTGTTATTTTTCTCTTAAAACAGATCATAATGTACACCTCTACTTACAGTAATTTGTATTAGGGGAACAAATAGAAGAAGTCTGTAGATAGCAATTACTCAGTACATCTACATGAAGGAGTTTTCCTTCTTGCTTCAGGCAAGTAATACTTAGCTGATGACCAGAAATATGCATAGATTTGCATCCCTAATTCCTTTTAAAAGCGTACATGTGGATGTCGTGTGGAGGTATATCTGAATGTTTTTCTGTACTCCTTTAAACATCATGCCGATCATGGCTTCAGGAATATCTTCTGTTAAAATTATGAGTCTCTTAAGTATTAGTAATTTTAAAAATATATTTGTCCTAATGTGGTAAATAAGCCTGCTCACTTCAGAATTGATAACTGCGCTGGTAAACCAACATAGCTTTGCTCCTTGTTTTTCCAGGCTGTTTTGTGATATCATGTATATTGATTCTTAGATTGAACAGCAGAAGTTGAAGCACACCTTTGCTTTGATGTTGGTGCTTTGTTCCCTGGATATTCCTGCAATGCTGTCCATTCTTTATTCCTGTGCTCTTTGTGTGTTCCTGATACAAGTGGAAACCCTGTTTGTGCCATCTCCAGAATATCCTTGTTGAAGTGGATCCATTGAGTGCCTGCATTACCGCTGTGTTTGCTCAGGGTGATGTGGTACCCGTGCATCATCAGTGAAAGTAGGGATCTTCTATTATAACAGAAGTTAACACAGAATTTTTACAAGACAGTAGAGACAGTATTTCAGCAGAAAATATTTTGACCGCAAATACTGTTGACAGTATAATAACTGCTGTTTTCTCTTCTAGGTGTTAAAATGGGTTGAAGAAGCCGTTCAAGCCTCCAAAGTGCATCTCTTGTCTACAGACCATTTGACCATGGCTGTAAATACTTGGCAGATCCCTTTTGATCCAAGTCTGAAAGAGGTTACGGTGTCCTTGAGTGGTCCTTCACCAGCCATTGAAATTCATGATCCATTAGGTGAAGTAGTTTATACCTTCTTTTGTGATAGCAAAAGACCAGACAAACCATCTCTGCTGTCTGTAAGAGGGAAGGCCGTATTTGTGATTCATAAATGTCTTTCACATTTTGAAAACCAGTATCAGGATTTCCGCATATTTTTTAGTTTTTTTGTTTTTTTTTTTTTTAAATGCAGGATCTTTGGATATATGCACTGCCAATATTTAAACTGTTCCCAATGCTCCATTTTTTTGATTCAGAGGAAACTGAAATCCTTCCTGTTTGTCTTACCTCCATCTCCTTTCTTACTGTGTGTCTTTGCATGCCCAATTTCTGGACACTTTTGGCTTTCATGAATTTATCTATTCACTGAACCGTCATTTACGGGTTATACATGACAGTTGTTTTTTATGTGGTGAAAGGTAAACCCAGGTCTGGATCCTCGAACTATTAGAGCATTCAGAATTAAACTCTGTTTCATGTGCCTGTCTCTGGTTGAACAGAGTGTGATGGGGAATGCAATGACAGACTTGGATGCTAATTGGTAACTGAAGGTATTTTGAAGAGATCTGCTGGTCATTGCTATGCTGATGCTTTAGGAACCTGGAACAGAACTCCAGAAATAAATTCAGATAATACTTTGTCTTTATTGAATGACTTTTGGCTAAGGATGTAGCTGAAGTTTCAGTGTCTTGGAAGTATTTTATGCACAGGATGGGGTTCCTTGTAATATTATTTGGTCTGTCCCCCACTGAGTCATTCTTCTTTGTTTATAGGAAGGGAATTTGCTGAGTGTCTCTTCAGACCATGATAATACACAGTTCTGCGCACAACCATCAGGCTTAGCTGAAGCTTTGACCCTTTCTATCTATTTTCCTTTCTCATAGTGCACCCCCATGCATCTAAATCCACATAGATTCACTGAGGTTAGTCGAGGCACATCTAATAAGCTCCTAAAAATTAACACTAGGACATCCCACTCTCAACTTCACCTTTCCCTTTAGGGCTCTGAAAGAGCCAGATGTGTTTTTTGGTGCTGATGGTACTTTGTAGGGAGCAAAACGCATCTATAGAGAACCAATTCCATATATTAGTATGCATAGGTGTACATATAAATGATAGTATGACATCTTTTCTATAGATGTCTATGATGTCTGACAGCCTGAATTCCCTGTGAGGGTCTCATCTGCATCCCCACCCTTAGTCACATGCTATTCCCCTCTGCCAGGAGAACCTGGCTTATCAGTATTTTTATTAATACTTGTGGAGTTTATCCTGCTTGAAATAGGTCTAGAGGATGGAAGAGCAAGAAGGCTGGCAGCTAGCAGGCAGGTTAGGGTAAGTCTGTTATAAGATCTCCTTCAGGCTATTATAGTTTGTCTCTGTGCTGCCTCCTTTCACCAAGAGATGAATATTTTCTGTGAGGAACTTGTTTTGCCCATAGTTTTTAGGTTTCCCGCAGCTCTGTGTTGTTGTGGGCCGTATTAAATTTCCCAAGTGTATGAAAAGGGTGAGAATAAATGAGCATTTTTAGTATTCTGGCAAAGAATTACAGGGAATTATCACTGTCGTAAATGTCATTGACCACTAGCTAGCGAGTAGGTCAAGTATCAAAAATACATCAGTACAAAAGAACAATGTTGTATTTACCCCCTCCTTTCTTTTAGGCAATACTGTGTTTACTCCATACTGTATTTACTCAATATTGTATTTACTCCCTGTTTTTTTAGGCAAGCGGATCAGTAAAGGATCAGGACTGAATGAATTGCTAAATATTCACAACTCTGCAAAGGTAGTAAATGTCAAAGATCCAGAGCCTGGAACGTGGACAATTAAGGTAAGGTTATTACAGAAATCATGTCTGACTTATGCTATAGCTTATAAAGAGACTGTATAATGATTCACTCTATTATTTATCATAGATATCCATAGATGAGTTTGTGTTATAATGAATGTGCTTTCTGACCTGTGTGTTGTGACATATTCTAAAGACAACAGCATAAAATACTTATCAAGATGATAACATATTAGATTTTACAGTCTTTAGGTCATCCTTTTCCTTTGGATGGTAAAAGGATGAAGCGAGCACGGAATTTTTGGAGTCTAGTGAGCAGATGCTCTCTGTAAAGAGCGTGGGCACAGAGGTGCTTTGTGTATAGTATGTTTGGAGGAATGGGAGAGGGAGATGATGTGCACTTTGCAGGCCAGAGGTTTCATTAGCAGGTTCTCAAAGTCAATAAGTATACATTTAATTATTTAAATACTACAGTATGTACACAATTCTTTTTCATATGAGTGTTATCCTAGTACATACAGTCACAGAAGTCCCTAAAGGATTTGAAAATGTGAAGATCAACATGCTTAGCAGTAATAACAAGAAACGATTGTTAAGACTCTGAAATGGTCTTCTTGGAACTGACTGTGGCCAACTCAGACCACTTAGATCTAGGGATCGATGGGATTTTTCTCTGTGTGACAGCGTGAGTTTAAACATTGCTTTTGGCCATCTGTTCCTGTGAGGGCCATATCATGGTTGCGAGGCTCGTGGTGAACAAGATGTGTCATGCATTAGTAACCTCTGAGAACACTTATGACCTGTTGCCACGCAAAGAGCTGAGGGCTGTGATCTAACGCCAGTGTAGCTAAAAATCTACCATTTATAGATCAATAAATGTATGCATAAAATAGATACAGATCGGGAACGGGAAGTTGATTGCTTAGACTAGCCTTAACCTCTGATTTAGCAGAGATTCAAGTTAACGTGCTATGTCAGGCCAAAAATTGCTTACCTGAAACAATAGTAGGGATGAGCGAGAGCACTTTTACTGTAGTGCGGTAAACTGGAAGATGAAGCTTAGGACTTGGCATAAGGAAAAGCATGTGTGAATCATTTTGTTTTATAACGTGTTTTTAGTCAATGGTTCAAAATGTAGTTGCACCAGCTATGAATGGAATGTCAAAACTTTAAGGAGTGTACTATTAATAAGATAGTATTTAAATAAGCTGAAGGACTAGCCCCAACACTGTTTTTATGGCTAGATGCTGATGTTTCAAAACACTAACAAATGACAGTCCACTACCACGCCTTACAATCTGTTTATGTAGAAATCAATCACACTATTTCATTGTGTTTTGTGGACCGATTATCTTCAGACCAATAAAGCTGAATCTATAACTTGAACTAGTTTGTAGGGGGCAGCGTGTTGTGACATGTGCTTAGGGCGGGGGAGAGGAAGGGTAATATAAGGAACTGTAAGTTTTTATATCATCTTCTCGACTCTGTTGTGTAACTGTGACCTAAATTGACTCATGCTTTGTCTAGTTGTGTATTTCTCTAAATAGGTAAAGCACCGTGATCCCAGCTTTCCTAAATTGATATGGAAATAGTTGTACTGGCATAGGCCCCTTACAACTCAACTACTCTATTCTACTATATTCTCATTTTTGGAGGGGAAGTCACCCATGTAAGGTGCCTTTATAGCCATTTTCACAATGAGGTGTGCGGAATGGATGCATGTTGTGTATTGCCTGTGCCATATGTGCAGAGGTAGTTTGAAAAAGATTATTAATTCACATACATTACTGTAGGAAATTATTGATACTGCTGCAGAAGTGGACTTAGAAAAGCATGTTGAGGTCAGCAGCTCTATGGAGAATTGTTTGAATGTCTGTCTGTGCTGCCAGGACCAGAAATGCTGAAAAACCTGGTATAGAGACACGCTGGTGGTCTTAAAAATTGAAGTTTAAGAAAAAAAAGTTTGGATCCTGCTAGACTTAATCCATCAGACATATTGGGTAGTGAGCGAACTTTTCCTACAGTCAGTGCCTTAGTATTCAACTCTGTTGCTTGCTGGAGTCTTTTAGGTTCAGCATGCAGTATAGTGAACGTTCAGTGCCCTCCAGCACAGCAAAAGAGAGAGCAGACAAAGGAAAAGCCCTGCATGAGCTCTCCTGGCCCTGCTAAGTGAGCTGAGCCATGTGGAACCACTTGTGTACGCCTTCGCTGCATTGCCCAAGCTTCTGGATTCCAGGAACGGCATAGAGAGCAGCTCGCCACCCTTACAGGCTCCCGGTGTGACACCCGGCAGAGCCAATAATCTCCCCGAAAGCCAGGGCTGGCGCTCGGCGTGGCGCGAGCTGCCAAGTGGCTCAGCTGGAACCGGGCCAGCGCGCTCAGCTGGATGTGAACCAGGCCCTGCCAGAGCATCAGGCTGCTCCTGCAGTGAGGGTTGTTAATCTTTTTGTGTTTTATTTTTTCTTTTCTAAGCTCAGTGTAATGCTGTCTCCAATTCTGTGGAGAATAAGACATTCAAAAAAGAGTTGAAATATTTCAGTTACTTTAACTTTTATAAGCAAACCAGATCTTTATTAGGTTTGTGCAAAGAGCTTATAGAGGTACTTATTACCTAGAAGTGCAAGAAGTTGTCATTTTAGCGTGATAAGTCACAGTGAGCTAAACAGTATTAGCTGATCATAAATCAGCTGGAGAATGTTCAGTCCAAGAAGATCCCACCTTAATCCAGAAACAAGTGTTAGTGCAGTTTCGGTGCTCAGCGAAGCCTTTGAATCACAGGTTGGAGTAAAAGAAAACACACAGTTTGCAACCCAGTTGCCTGTTGTGCAGCAGGATGCCTCCAGTTGCCTTCAGGTGCTTCAGTTACGAGGACATCAAATCTGTGCATGCAAATCTGTGTATTTTATAAATAAGTTTTCCTTCCAGTTATGCTGTGGTACTCTTGATCACAGGTGAGCAATGACACAAAGATGAGGCTCCTCTCTCTGTAGCATTATCAGCAAACACGTCAGGGTTTGTACAGAAGGAAGGATGCTTCTTCAGGAAGATGGTCCTGCTGCTGTGTGCGTCTTCTGCACCTCCAAGCTGGCTGTGAGACACAGCGGATCTGTGGTCCTACTGCTGAGATACCCACCGAGAGATTATAGGGGAAGGAAAAAAAGGAGAGGAAAAGCAAGGAGAAATGAGCAGGAAAACTTGGCTGTTCTTGTGATTGAGACAGATCTTTCATGGCTGCTGCTGTTTCCTTATGCTCTTGTAGCTGAATGCAGCTGGTTCGATGGGGTGTAACAACAAACCAGTCCAGAGCAATGCCTGCTGAATGAGCACGTTCTTTAAAGCTGAAGTATTGCCATCACTGTGAATATAGAAATATAACCATGCAATTAAAAATATATTTAGCCATTGTAGCTTGGTTTTTCTGTTGTGTGAAAATTAAGAGGTTTTTTTTTTAAAGTGTATTTTTTTCATCTATTTGTTTATAGATATGTGCATTTTGGACAGTCTTATTTTGCATTGTTTGCAAGACAGGAAAGCGTTTTTTCCTGACATCTGTGATAAACACGTGTTTGCTCTTTTTATCGTGCTTGCCCAGTGTGGGAGAAGAAACACTAATGTACAATACCAGCGATCAGTGTTACACTACAAATAGTGAAAAGAGACTTGTCAAAGAGATTAATTGGACACCAATCCTTTTGGGGTGAAGTTTATTCTTAGATGTTTGCATAAGACTGCCAGCTCCTAACTGTGACAGTGATAGATGCATTTATTGTTACTAGTAAATCATAAAAGTTTACAAGGTTATTCTAGCCTTAAAAGTTCAAAAGTATCCAAAGGTCTGAATAATTCAAAAAGAGAAATAATTTCCCAATGTAATTTTCTATGAATTGTTTACTTGACTTTAGTCACCAAATTGGGGTTTTTTGCACTATGATTGTAAGGCTGTCACTTAAGACGTAGAAAAAACTTAGAAAAGTTTAATCACACCATAAATTCTTTATACAGACGCATAAAGCTATAAAAAGAAAACTTTGCTGAATTTGTCTAATGAAATTTTAACTGCCAATTAACGCTTGATAACATGAGTTGTTTGGCACACTTAAATATTTCTTTGTATTGTCAACAGCTGGTTTATATAAAAAAGGCTTTAGTAGTGATTTTTCTGAGGTGAAAGGCTAAGCAAATAGAAGTTGTTTTAATCAGATATACATCAATTTGTCGTAGTGTCTAAATGGCTGTCCCTAGGCAGTTAGTTTTAAGAAACAACTGTGTAATTGAATATTCACATGCAGCTGTGTCAGAGGGTGGTTACTAAACTGAAGGAATTATGTATTTGAGAATGGATCACATAATAGTCTCTAGATGGATAAAGCTCAGTGGAATTGTTTCATTTTAATCGAATAATGTGATTTCTTTTACATTGCAAGTCTTGTGTACTGCGTCATCTCCCTGAACAAAAACTTGGAGTAGGTTCTACTAACTGTGGGTTTGATCTTGGCATAATATATCTTAAATATCACTCTTTGCAGCCTTTTGAAGCTTTATTTTTCTCCTGCCGTTCTGGGGTTTGTCATTGTTAAGTCTGTAAAAATGTAACTCCATGCTCAGTGGAATGCAGCAGTTTTTCTCCTTTTTCCCTAACACCTGTATGGTGAGGATAAAAAGCCTTAGGTTCCCACGTACTCTTGGCAAGTAGCACTTGTCCTTTCCTTTCTCAGCATGGAATGATAGAAAGTAACTTAAAGAAGATAAATCAAAACAATTGTGAGATCGAGGACTTGCATAAAAGCTACCGTGCCCTCAAACAACACAAAACTAAGGCTTTTCAAGGGTGGGTGGGAGTTGTTTGTGATTTGGGCTTTTTTGCGGATTAGACCCAAATGACAAGGTGGAGAGCGGAGGTGAGAGGTGCTTCTGCATCCTCCACCTTCCCACTGAGACCTGGGCTGGGAAAGAGAAGAACCTTTAATAAACAGAATTGATTGAGGTTGGTCTGAACTTGCTGCTTGTTTCATGATGTGCAGTATCTGAGATTTTTGAATATGACTCACTGGTTAATTAGTTTTGCGTATAATTTAAAAGGGAGCTTACTCATAAATAAAAAGGTACGATAAATTATTGTAGCACTGGAAGCAAATTATATCTGTTATCAGCAAAAATTGTAGACTTATTTTTCTGTTGAGTTGTGTTTCAGTTACTCTTTTGTAATATGCTTTATAATGGTAAAAATCCAAACTTCCAGTCAGTCATTTTAATCACTGGTATATGACATGTAGTTGTTGATCTTGTGTCTTTGTGTTATGATTTACCTCACAGACAAATGGTCTCTTTTTCCTGATGCTACAACCGTAGGACCAGCATTTAAAGTAAAGCCTTATGAAAGGTGTTTTTACTTATCACTTTTGGCATAAGCCTCATTTCTGGCTTGTTTTTAATGAAAGCTGAACTCGGTGGATGGATCAGAAACTTTGCAGCTCCTGAAATGCCAGTTATGCCACGTGTTCTTTCCCTCGGTTGCTTTTGCAGACCTCGAGCAGCGGAAGGCACTCTGTTCGGATCACGGGCCTCAGCACCATCGACTTTCGAGCCGGGTTTTCTAGGAAGCCAACGTTAGACTTTAAAAAAACATCCAGCAGACCAGTGCAAGGTTTGTGCCTTTTTTTATTCCATGCTAAACTATAAACATTTTCAGGCCCCCCAAATCAAGTAGAACTTTATGAGGATCTCTCTGAACTTTGTGACAAATCCAGGGCTGCTCTTGGTTGGTTTTTTTGGCCCTTAAACGTGTGAGAGCAGCAGTATTTTTTCATATTAGCTTCATTTTTTATATCCCATAAATCCAGATACTTTTAGCTAAGGAACACCTCAAAATTGCAACTTTATTGCTGTAACCTTTGGAGCTTCAGAAAAAGCCTTTGGCTCTGGGGCATGGGGAGCACTTAATAAAGAGGCTGCTGTTTCAGAAACACCTGTTGGAAATCAGTAATTTTAGCCCTAATCAGTGCCGTGTCACCTGGCACCTAATAAGGAGAGCACACCTTAGCCCAGCTTAGGGTTTTGCTACTTAGGAAGTAAGAGCTGGAGTGGAATGGTGCATTCAGGGGGTAATGGACCATACATATGGAATTTAACCTTTGTTTTAATTTTATATTTTTTTAGCACTTAACAAAGCATGTTTCTGTTTTTCTAGGGATTCCTACCTTCGTGCTGCTAAATACCACA
Organism: Columba livia; assembly: GCF_036013475.1. Lineage (NCBI taxonomy): Eukaryota > Metazoa > Chordata > Aves > Columbiformes > Columbidae > Columba > Columba livia. The sequence goes on from NC_088609.1 coordinate 31,228,330, forward strand.
GGGGTCTTTCTTCCAGCCAGAGTAGACCGAATAGAACTCCTGAGTATTACAGGGGAACTTCTGAAGACCTTGCCTGTGAAATATTATCCCGACAGAAAGCCCTACGGACTGTGGAATATTTCTGACTTCATTCCACCAGATGAGGCTTTTTTTGTTAAAATAACGGGCTATGACAGGGATGATTATCTTTTTCAGAGAGTTTCAAGTGTTTCATTTTCCAGTGTTACTCCTGGTAAGAGATTTTTAACTCGCTTTGAATGTACATTTGTTAGATCTGAATCAGTTAAACTCGATATCTGATATCTTTTTCTAACTCACACAAGTACTTTCTGTGCTGTTTTCTTCTAATGTTCTATCTTTAGATCATGATGGACAAATTAATATGACTTAGTGAGAAATTGAATTTCCTTTTAATAAAAGGAAATATAGGATATATGTTTAGTAGCTATTAATCTTTTGGGGAATATTTGCTTTCTTTAGATGCTCCAAAAGTTACAATGCCCACCAAGACTCCAGGATATTACCTACAGCCAGGCTCTGTTCCTTGCCATGTAGAAAGTCTTATACCTTTTACTCAGCGTTTCACTAAAAATGGAGTAACACTAGGAGTGGATCAGTTCTTCAAGTAAGTAGTGAGGGGTTTTTTCCCCCAATACTGTTGTATTTCCTATTTATTTCCTATGATTTCTATTTGTTCTTTAACATTATATACTGCTTATATCCTGTTACTTCTATTCTGTTATTTTTTAGTGATATTCATTAAGGAGGCTCTGTTATATGGAGAAATTATATATGTGTGTGTGTGTATATATATGCATATATGTGTGTGTATGTGTGTGTGTATATATATATACATCTTTGTGAAGGATATACACTCTGTATAGATGATGACATTATATGGTTCTGGCCAAAATCCCCCTGAAATGTGTGCTCTTAAATTATGGTAAACTGGGTGAAAATGTCTAGAAGGCAAATGTTTTTAATTTCTGTTTTAAAAAGTTATGTAAAGTAAATCCATAATTAGCTTTTTTTCCTGGAACTCCTCCTCCTCACCCCAATGATAAATCGATGATTATGGAACATACATTAATTTCCTTTGATTTTAGTGGCCTTTCATAGGTTCTTTAGAAATATATCCTATGACACAGCCTAGAAAATATTCTTCTCCCTAAAATCTCTCAAAACAGGAATTCTTTTACTGAATTATACCAGAAAGATCTTCAGATTTCTGCCTAGAAAATAGATTGTATGCTCTTTCTTGGTAGAATGAGATGAGAAAAATAAATAAATAGAAATATTTATGAAGTCCATCTTGTAATTCCAGTAGTTGGAAACAAAAGGGTACCCTGTGCTAGAAACCAGTGTCTAGGCTACCTCTGTTAGCATCTTGTAAAGCCTGAAACACTTCAGGAGAAGATTGAAATTTAAGTTCTAGCGCTCAATTGCAGGTACATGACTACCAAAATAAATGAAGTCTGAAGCTCCCTTGTACACTGTTGGCAACGTGAAATGCTGCAGCTCTTTTCTTTTCCTCTTAAATTTATGACGTGTCCCTTACGCTCAGTCAGTCCTGGCACATATTTCAGGAGCTGTGTCATTTTTTCCATTATTTAGTTACCAAACCACACACCTGTGTTCCTTTTCACATATCCAGCACCTTTATGATTGGGCTGCATTTTTCATTTTTGAGTTATAGACTAGATGAATGAACAGATCCTCCAAGTTAATTTGACAAAATATATTTCAAGCCAAATATTATTGATCATAGTTAAATAGGAAGTAAATCAGCTTGGCTTGTCTGCATTTTATTAGTAGTGAAGTTCCATACAGGATTTGCCCGGCTTACTAATTCACTGCAGATTTGAGTTGTATTGTTGCTCTGTATTGAATGAGTTTGACCGAGTTTTATTTTGGTGACAACATGTCATCTTTACTCAATTTTTTTTTAATACTTATTTCAAAAAGTAAATGCTTTATAAGTTGAATGTTGTAGTTCTAGTATGATAGTTGTCTGTGTGAAAGTAACATTAGAATAAATATAGGTTAGGCATTCTTGAAGTGAACGTACTTTGAAAATGTTATTTACTTTGATTCAAGAGCTACTGTCAGCTGTAATAATAATTCCTAATTTTAAATGAGTAACGTGTAGGAAAAAGAAGATTCTGTAAATTGCAGCAGCTTTGTTTTTCTAGTTTTCTACATCCTGGAGTGGGTCTAGTAGGAGAACTTGGATTTTGATTAATGTCTTGATGCATTTCTGACAAGTCTCATTTAGGAGGCAAAAAACGGTAGAAAAGCACCTAATTCCAGTGGGAAATTGGTGGGAACTGAGCACCAATGTGTCTTGAAGATCCATTCTGTATTATGAATGGCAGATGCCACCAACCCTGCAAAGGGCAGAATCAGCAAAACTAACATGTGACGTTCTGACAAGGAAGGTGATCCATTAGTTAATGAAAATAATAATAATAACTCTGAATCAATGGATATTTATGGCTGTTAGTCTAGCCTAATATCTGATTTGCTAAACCGTGCAGAATATATCCCTCCAAACTATGTGTCTGCTAGCGTGGTGTGAGTGGAGCTCAGGTTGTAGTTTGTTCCTGTAGCCCCAGGCTGCTGCTGGTGACTTCTTGGGTGACAAGATGATCTGGAGTGTGCTGGCTTGTGGTGACCCTGAAGGGAGGCTGGATACAATGAGGATATCACTGTGCTCTGCGCAGTAACTAATAACCAGGATGTGATTCAGTCTCCAGACTAAGCAGCTTGGCTAAGGGAGTACCTTTGTATTTTCAAGGCTGCCTACATAAGCAGCTCGATCGGCAGGTTGCAGATATTATAAAATGATGTGGGTAAATAAACAATTTGATGCTGAAAGGTGCTGTATTATCCCAGTAACGCATCACAAAGAGTTGTGTGTGGTTACTGCTTTTCAGAGTGCGGGAGATCCCTCGAGGTGTGTATCATGCATTGCTGCCGTTGTTTAATTATTTATTTTTAATAGACCACCACAGGTATCTGTTTGCTAAGCTTTTCCACTCTGGACACGTTTCCTTTTATGCTTCCATTCTCAAGGCTTCCATGTTTGACATCTGCTGTGTAGCAGAAATCAGGAATGAAGAAGAATAGGATTGCGTAATTTCACTTTTAACATACTTTCCATGAAAAAGAGCAGTTTCTCACTTTTTCTTGGAAGAAACTACCTTATTCTTTAGCGTTGACAATTACTGCCATTTCCGTTTGCCAGCATTGTGCTGCAAAACGTCATAATTTGATATATGATATACTAGGTTATCTAGAGTAAAATCTGAAGTAAGAGAGAATGAGTAGGAAGCCATTTAAGGTCACTATAATGTCTTTTGTGGTGTAATTGGATTGTCTGTCTCATGATGCTACAGCATTGAGCTCCCATGCATATTCCAAGTGTCTTTCTCTTGTTCTTTCTGTGTCCTTTAAGGGTTGATAAATCAATCTATTCAGACAAACAAAAGAGAGACAAAGGATTTACTGATTTAGTGTTTTCCCATAACATGGTGATTACTTGCCAAAACTATCAGGGCTGTTTTAGCGCTCATCAGTTTTGTTTATATGCCATAGCAACAGGCCACAGGGAGCACTGGGACCCTGCAGAAGAACCACTGTTTTGCTCATATATGTCATCATCTGTGTGGCTGTTGCACCATTTGTTGTATAAAATGTGGGTTTGAATCTCAAGAAGCTGTAAGAGTGTCTGTTTTTAAGCAAGGCAGCCACCAGTTAATGTAGTTATACTTTTATTCTCTTCTTTAACGCTGCTTGTGATAGACACATGTTATTATTGTCTATCAGTTTTGCCCTCGCTGTGATTTATAGAAAAACTCTGAGTATTTCTCTAGATTCTTGTTACATTATCTTGCTCACATCCCACCTTCCATGTTCAGCCTTGAATCCAGCAATTCTGTCTTTATATTTGTTGCACTGTTTATTTTCGTACAGCTAGGCAATCAATGCGCAGAATATTGGATTATTATAGTTATTGTTGGTCTGAAGTTCAGAAATGCAGCCGGCAGAGCAGAAGTCAGAGCCATCTCCATACAGATACTTCACATTTTGCTGGATTGTATTAATAACTGTTTGGGATGGAGGTAGTTCCTGCAGTTTAGAAAGTACAGAGGCAGCTGCCTGGGTGTTGTCATCTCGTAGCAGGGTGGATTCTGCCCTCTCCACTGTGTGAACCTTATCGTGCATTTACATATAGAAGTGGGGGGAAGTAGCCTATATCTGGTAAAGTACAGGGTCTCCTTTATGTGTAGCCCCTATCTGTTCGAGAAGCTCATGCTGGGAGCATGAACCGTTGTTCCCCTTGCTAGTAAGAGCCACAGGTTGGGTACCACATACCGGCGCTACACAGAAACTTGTCGGTGTTACGGTATCTTCTCAAGTAGTAAATCTAACAACAGAGTATGAGCAGCTGCGTGGATGACTGCGAATACCGTGGGTTTAGTTGTTGTGTGACAACTGTTAACACATGTTAACGGCGTTTGTAGATGTGCAAATGAGATGTTCTGCAAAACTTGTATTTCTTAATTCTTATAAAAAGCCTAACAGTGTATTCATCGGAGGGTCTGTGTTTCCTCTTAAATACTGTAGAAATCTCCTGTGTCCGGAGGCAGGAATCCAAGTTCACATACCTCTTGATTCCTTCAGGAATTTAGTGAGTATGCTCTTTTCTTCCTCCAGAGAATCGTCTAGTATGAGCTGGGAAATTGCCGAGGTCTCCTTGTCTGACGAAGGCTTTTACGAATGTCTGGCAATGAGCAGTGCAGGCACCGGCCGTGCGCAGACGTTTCTGGATGTATCAGGTGGGTCCTTGTCCGTCCTTCTGTGCTGAAATGTGATAATACATTGTGCTGGAAAGCTTCACAGAGATAAATGGCACCTGCGGCCAAGAAACTACACTGTCAGTTCTAAATGCATTTTTAATTAATGAGTTTTTTCTCAGCCACATACACAAAAGTGCTGATTTTTATTCAGCATGCTGGTTTAAAATGTTAACATTGTAATAATTTTAATTAGTTCCTTCTGTCAGGGGGGCTTGCAGAATAGATATGGCCTATAGAAACAGAAGTTGAAATTTCAGATTTCAGTTGTTCTCATTTTTATTTCAAGATATAGCAATGTGTGTTTACTTGTTTGTATGTATTATTGGATAGACAAGGAATTACAAAAGTTGCATTCAATAGTTTTCTGCATTTTTTTAAAGGAGATGCAGTAAATTGTTGGAAATATTTTCTCATATATTACCTTGAATTTTTAAAAAGTGAATAAGGTGAAGGAAGTAAAATTGAGGAATAAATGAGACTAATCACAAAGATAATTTTGAATAAACAGTAGTATTCAGTTGCTAGGCCCAGATTCGCTAGCAATTATTACCCATCCAACAGATGATTCTAACCACTATTTATTGTGGGTTGTGGTTTGGTTTTAATTTAAAATGCTCCTAACTTCATAAAAATCTCAGTTTAAATGGCCACTAGCTATAGCTTTCTGTGATTCTGTGAATAGTGTCATCCTGGTCAAGCTTTGGACACACAAATTTGGAGTCAAAGAAAGGAAGAGAGTAAATTTAGTCTACATTGCTTGTGTACTGTGTGTTGACTGCAGGGACATGGGGATGTTGGTTATTGCCTGCAGATGATGATGTTGAGAGTTCCAATTGCAGATTGGCTAGAAAAGTTTCCAAAGTAAACCAACAGGCTTTAATTCACAAAGTTAATCCTTTTATTCCATCAGAGGAATTCAGTTGCAGTAACTGTAAACCAAGATGCAGCCCAAACACAGATGGAGAAAACATAAAACCAGGTGTGGTCTTGATCTGCTTCAGCAGCCAGTAGAGGTTTTCTGCAGGAAGATGACCAGCAGCAAAAATTGAGAAGAAAATCTTATTTATGTCACGCAGAAGTGTAAACCGTTGCTCTTGGGCAGGGTGGACACTGGAGCTGTTAATTTGCAGTGGCAATGAGGATGGAAGAGCTCGCAACAGCAATTTGAGTTCAGCCTCAGGGTTTCGTATAACTGCTTGTTGTCTTGTATCTCCTGTAGTAGGTAACCTGGGTTAGTTAACCTGGATTATGAATTGTAGAATCACAAAACAGTTAAGGCTGGAGGAACCTTTGGCAGTTACTTAGTCCAACCCGCAGCTCAAAGCAGAATCGATTTCCAAGCTTGATTGTGTTTTTCAGACTCTTGTCCAACGAAAAGTTGAATGTCCCCAAGGACAGAGATTTCACAAGTTCCACGGGCGGCCTTTGGTGCTTAACTACCCCCACTAGGAAAATATTTTGCATGTCTAGTCAGAATTTCCCCTGCTGCATATTATGACCAGACTCTCATCCTTTTTGTTTGTGCCTTGAGAAGACTCAAATTTTGTATTCTCTAAAACAACCCACTCAGCAATTGAAGAAGGTGACTATATGTCCCTTCACCTCTTTCCCAGGCAAATATGTTTTGCTGCAGTGTGAGCAAATCCAAAGAAACCAGTGTGATATTGTTGATTGCATGCAAGGCAAAGTTTGTAGAGAAACAGCTCTTACACCAAGTGGTAAATTTGAGGAGAGGAACATCCTTTTAGTCACACAAAGTACTTGAGTAGAATTGAACAGTAACATCGCTAGTTACCAAGCCCTCACTTCAAAGTGCTGCTTTATCCTTTGCCTACGACAATCCTTCAGGCCGACAGGGTATTCCCCTGTTTGGTTCAATCCATGTTTTGGAGGACCGGAAGCTGTTATATTCTGCACCAGACATTGTGGGCATAGGGATTCTTGGTCTGGAAGTTGCAATAAACTTCCTTATCACAGAGAAAACTGAAAGAGTATCCTAACTTTTTTCTTGTGATATGGGTAGCACTTGAAAGTCAAGAGTGACGAGGGGGGAAATTCTTGTATCCTCTCATTTACAGAGCACTGAGAGATCGGCTGAAACCGGCTCGCTATGTAAACATGAGGAATTAGTTCTGTTTTGAGCCATGCAGAGGATTAATGTGAGAGCGATGCTTTGAAATGCTTGTGTACAAATATTTGGAAGAAAATTACTTGAAATTTCTTCTTTAAGCAGAGTAAACAATCTTTTCAAGTATTCTTAGTTTGCTCAGCTGACAGACAGTATATCACAGATAATCCATTTTGTCAGCTGCTGTGTGAAAGGCGTTGGAGCTGTGTCAACATTTGCTAGTTTCAGAAAAAGCAAACACTTGAGCTTGTCTTTGTCTCGCTCATTAAATCTTTAAAATGGCAAATGGCTTGTCGGCTTGTGGAAGCCCCTTAACTGGAGTGCTCTGGGTACAGGGGATTCTGCTCAGAGCTTGGCTGGGGGATGCTGTGTGTGCACTCTTGTGGTAAGAAGCTGGTGTAGTCCATCAGACTGATATTCAGAAATGGGGATTTTAGTCCTGTGCGGGCCTTCATCGCTCTCTTTTCTAAGCTTAAGTAACATACTTGGTGATATGCCCATGGAACGCACTAGGAGATTTGTCATTTCTTCCAAACAAAACAAAACCTGAAGTGCAGAGGAGAAACTCCATTTTCAGTAAATAAGCAAGTCTAGCTTTTCTTGCCTCTGCATGTGTTAAAATACACAGTTTTGGTAACAAAAGTGGTTGCTGTTGGGGATTGTGTTTCTGGGGCAGCAGGGCTGCACACCCAGCATGTGAGTGATTCATTGCCCTGCACAGATCGAGCCCAACACTTGTGACCCTCGTCTGAGACTCCACAGGAGACTTGAGTGAGGAGGAGTTATGGCTGGCCCTGAGCTTGGGAGTGACTTTCACCCTTAATAAATACAGGCTTTCTTTTTATTCCTTGTTATTCTTGCTTTTCTTAGGATAATAGTTTTTTTGGTGTATACTGATAAAGATGTGGTCTTGCTCTAACAGCTGTCTTATTTCTGCTAAAGCATCCCACTCAGAATATAATTCAGTAAGAATCAGTCTGGGGAAAACTAAATGGAATTAATATATATATATATGTGTATATATATATGTTTTTAGTGGGAATTCATAAAGTGATACATACTGCATTTTCTTTCTCTAGCATTGAAATGTTGCCTCCTTTATCAGTGACATCTCAAGAAGGATCAGGATGACTGCTCCTATTTTACGCATCTGTGGTTTCAAAGTTTAATTCCAGTACAAAATTATTGCAGCTGCTTTCTTCCAGGAGTGGGATAGATCAAGGATCAAAAGTGTGCCGATAAGTAGAGTGGAAAGCAAATAGTAACAAATAGTGGAAGTTACAATGAAAAATAGGATACGAAGGAAAATATAATAAAATTGGTACCTAAGATTTGAGTGGAAACTTTTAAGGGATCTTTTAAGTGACTGCAGCTCCAGAATGGAGAGGGAGTGAGATTACACAGAGTTAAAGATTTAATAAGACAGGACAGAGTGTGATGATCAGGTGCAGGCCTTGGTTGGACAGGAGTACTGATTGGTGATGTTTTGCATGCAACAGTCCCCTTTTATGCCCCTTTCTGCCTGTTCCTCCCCAGTTCACTTCCCCAGCATATTCCTTCAATGATTTGCTTAGTTCGACAGCATCCCCCCACATATTTGGGACCCCAGGTTTGTGTCCTCAGCAGTAGAAAATTCCAGGTTGGCTCCTCTTTGAAATGATGCTTGTAGCTTCTTGATAGCCCATCAATCAGCATGATAAAGTTTGTTTCTTGTCATTGTTTCTACTGTTGTTCATCTGTCAGGCCTGTGTCTCCTTATACTGTGTTTATTACCTCCCCTTTTCCTTATCCTACTTGACAAGGTCCTTGATCAAATAAAATTAAGGGAACGGATCCTCTATCCTTCTGCATGCCCTTATAGAAACCATCATGGAAAGAACTTAATAATTATCCTTAGAGTAACTGTTGACTTGGTTTCATCGTTGCTATTAGAAGACCTTGCTAGTAGTGTGTTTTTCTTTCATACACAAGTCTGTAAGAATTTAGTGTGTAGCTCAGATTCTGTCATGCGTGGTCACACCTCAGTCAGAGATCAGGCACTGAGACCTGGTGGTGGCCCTGTCTCTTGTCTCTTCCTTCTGGTCCTGTGCTGCTCTCATCTCTTGGTGGCTTCTCCAGTGCTAGATGAGCTCAAAGAACATAGTGCTGCATCTTCTCTCGTACGTGGCGCGATCTTCATCCTGCACAACACACTGGTCTTGACCTAAATCAGCTGTGTTCTTGTGATCTAAGTTCCTGTTGGGTAGTTTAGCATCAGGGAATGAGGGTGCTGCTCTGGCTTGTGGCTTCAGCAATGTGAAATGAAACTAAATATTAAACCAATATTACCTTATTTATTTTTAATTTTTTTATACTACAGTTGACTTGAAGCTGTTCATCCAGAATCCACAAATGAAGCAAAGACTCCCAGCCCTTTTTCTTTTATAATTTTATTCTGTATTCTGTTCTTTCTACACAGAGCCCCCGCCCATGATTCAGGTTCCTAATAATGTCACGGTTGTCCCTGGCGAAGGAGCCATCTTGACTTGCCTCACTTTAAGCACGGTGCCTTACAATCTCACCTGGCAGAGAAATGGCTGGGACGTGAGGCTTCAGGAGCCCCTGCGAATAAGGATGATGAGCAACCTGTCCTTAGAGGTGAAGGCTGTAAAGCTCACAGATGCTGGCAAGTACAACTGCATTGCTTCCAACGAGGGTGGATCTACCACAGCATCGGTCTTCCTTACAGTGCAAGGTAATGAGGAAACTGCATGTTAAACTTACTCTGTCATGCTTTATATTTTCTTTATCTTGTGAGCTGTCTTTCTTAGTAACTTTTGTATTTTATTTATGCCTATTTATAAAAACACTCAGAGACGGACAGAACATTATGTAGTTCTTTCCTGTTTTAAAATGGCAGCAAACAATACTAGTGCTCATTTTGTGAAACCGCCTTGTGCTTCTCTGAGCCGTGGTTTGAACCTCCCCCTCCTCTAACTGCATATTTAACTGCTCTGCAAGTGAACGGAACCTGAGTTTGTTTTGGTGTGTCTCATAAAGAGCAGAGCACAGGAATAGCTGCATATACCGCTCCCCAATATTTGTAGCCAGCCTCTACTTTGAGAATATTTACAGGCTGGCTATGTGGATTGTTTTTTCAATGAACCTATAACTATAGTTGTATATGTGTAACTCAACTGGTAAAAGTTTCTGTGTTCATCTGGATTATTTTATATCTCTGTAGCAGAATAGTACTTCTAATTTTTTTATGTGTATTATATTATTGTATCTGTTTTATAGTGACAATCAGTATAACCGAAGAACTAATCACGATTTTATAAAGGGGTAGATTTTATGAAGGCAAAGACTCTAGAAGTATCTCAGAACTGAAAGCAACAGCATGGGTGAGACCAGACCATGCTTCTCATCAGGAACAAATTTCAAAAAAATATGTATAAAGCACTAATTTGTCTTGGAACTAATTGTTTTAAAATTTGAAAGTACTGCAGATATCTCTCCATTTGCCTTGGTCACGAGGAGGTTTGAACCTTTGGGTAAGAGGATGCAGAACTTAAACTAGTTAGAGAGAAAACTATTCTGTCTGCTTGTTGGTGACTCTGCCAGGATTTCTGCTTGCTGATGATGCCAGGTCATATTCTATGCAGAGTGAATAGCTCTGTTAACTTTGCTGCTGTAATTCTAGTACTTTGTTAACTAGTGGAAAACTGTGTTATGGAAGAAGAAAAATTGACTGGAATTGCCTGTCTCAAGGTGCTCCAAACACAGAAGGGTTGAAAGTGGAGTTCTTAACACTTACTCTAAACGGATGTAGCTTTTCATATAGGAAGAACATATTGCTTTCCCAAAGCACAATAAGTAGGTGTGCAATCAGTTTTGTAGGACCTATTACAAAATACAGCGGGGCGAAGTGTTTCTTCATTGATCTGTGTGAATTACCCTTAGATGGCTACAGCAAAGTTACAACTGTCAAATTTCTGCAAGGCCAAAGGAAAAAAAAGCCATGAAAAAAAACCTCAACTTCCGTACATTTGGAAATCTTAGTTTTAAATTCTACAGGATTTTTCCATCAAGGCAGTCATTGAAGAGTGTCAAAGGCAGCAAGACAAGCATCCCTCTCCCTCCTTCATCTCTTCCTGGGAGTTAGATTTTCCTCCCTCATGGCTATAGACCAGCTGGGAGCTTTAACACAATGACCAAATTACTTCTGGCAGCTTTTTATAGTAAAGCTAAAGAAGTTTACTGCTGCCACAGCAGAATATTGAGTTTCAAATCGCTTATATATGTAGAATGATTCTATTAAATAGTTGGGAATTAGGTTTTGGCTGGTACCGGTATTGCTGACAGCTTTAAAACATGTCTGAGATAAGCCTCTTGGACAGTTTAGACAGGCTTACTTGAGAGTCTGAGTTGTGTTTTCTTTCATTTCTAATGAAAGATGCTTAGAACAGAATAAATGTGTAGGAAACACTAAGCTGCAGCCGAAGTGAGATTTGTGCAGTAGTATCTGCCTCTGTTTGTTTGGAAAAAGTATCCTCCTGCCAGCTTTTCAGTTCGCTGGATGCAGAAGCTGAATGGTATCGGGATGGTAATATCCACTATTATTTGTAATCATTTCAGTTTGCTTGGTTAAAATGATTTCTGGAGGTATTTTGGAGTGTGATTGTGTCATGTACTATCTGGAGCACTTGTTAGCGTCTAGAATAGTATTCAAAAGAACAGTTTCTATTTGGCAGCAAAAGAGTAAAGGGTGGCTATATGTAAGAAGTAAAAGCTTTATAGGGTGGTTATTAACATTCAGAAGAAGGAAATTTGAAGTCTTGTTAATAGATTGAGATGGTTCGTGCTTTGTGTAGCTGCAAGTATTTCGGCATGTCCAATTAAATTCATATTGAAGCCCTTTATTATTGTTGGGACGGTTCCATGTAGATCTCTGAATTCTGGATCATAAGAGAATAAACACTGCTTTCATTCCCACTTTTTCTGGAGTGGGAGCTAAGGCAGAGAACAAATGCTGGTAGCTCTAAAAATAACCCAGCCTCTGCTTTACATGCTTAAGTGGATTGTAATAAACCCGTGTTTTGAAAGCTTTTGGTTGGATGCTGTCGTTTCTGAAAAAGAACACTCATCTCATTTTTGTGCCAGCAGCTGTACAAATACAGACTGAAATCTTGAATGAGAATTGACTTTTTGCCCCAGTTGCCTGTTCTGTATTAAGAAGAACCCACTATACTAAGTCACTAATGGTTCCCCACTAATACTGAGCACAGCTAGATGAGGATGCTGTTTAAAACTTGTGCTTATCTATGGAGTGACAGTATTTTGCTCAGAGTAATCTGAAAAGTCACTGGATGCTGGTTTACATTATAATTTCAAGGCGTGTAAGCTCTGAAGCCATCCAGGATTGCGCTGCTGCTGCTTGGGTGCTGGGACTGACTTTCAAAGTACGTGTTCATCTTTGGACATGGTTAAATGGTGGCTACAGAGCATGAATTGCCCAAGTTCTCCCAACAGATTTGCCTTGTATGGAAATAAACATATTTTTAAGGGCATTTACTACTTTTTCAGATCCTTCATATAATTTATCAGAAGGAGTGTGAAACATTGATCCTGTAAACTTTTCAGTGATCTATTTCTCACTGCTGAGGGAAATTCCATGGCTGTGTGAGCTTCCTTCCAGTTTGTCAGTCTTGTAGGCAGACTTTGAGTTTGCTATATGGATATTTATCAGATTGAATTAATATGGAGTGTTTTGGTAACTTGATGTTTTGTTCTTGATGTTTTCATATGTATATGTAATATCAATTTAGGAAGGCATTTTGAGGAATGTAAGCTTTTTTTTTTTTTAGAAATTGAAATAGCATGCATGAAGAGATTGATTTTTGTGGGGTTTTTGTTTGTTTATTTTCTTCCCTCTCCAAGAATTTCAAATACACAATTAAAACTCAGATCCCTGAAATTTGGGTGATACTAAATGTGTTTTTACGGCAGTCTTGGTTTTTCATGTTTTCTGGTGTAACTAAGAGTAGACAACGAAGCACTTCTTTTAATGATTGCAATTGTCTCTTGCCTCTACAACACAGCCATATAGCATATAGCATATAGAAACTTTGTTGGCGATTAGTAGAGCTCTTTGAGTTCAGTAATCTCAGCTGGTTCTGTCCATAGCATGGTGGGTTTCCTTTACCTGCTATGTTGAACATTTAAAAATGTATAAATGCCTGCCTAGTATCACCATCACATCTGAAAGGTGTTTTTAGCATCTGCTTACAAGTAGCACTGTTAAATAAATTGAGAGTGATCTGTGCTAGAAACACCTAAGCTGTACCTGAAAGACCTAAGCATACATGTTATGTGTTCCACCTGCCTGCATCAGAAATAAAGTGTGTATGTAACCTGGGCATTAAAGAACTGCCATTGCTGTAATAACAGTCTGCTAAGTGTTCTTTTGTCAAGCCAAAAGGTGACAAGAGCTGTCCTGCTGTGTAAATGGAGCCAGCTATGGTCGCTGTGCAGCGGGGGAAAGCAGGACCTGCCCTGGGAACACTTACCAGCCAACTAGTAGCTTGAAATGCAGGCTGCAAAAAAGCAGCCCCGGACACCAGACCGTGTATGTGTCTTGGCTCAACCAAAGCAATGGCAATTCTCAGGTACGTTCCAGACAATGAGCAGCAACCAGGACTGAATGACTTTGAGCATGAACGTGCTTATATCTGGAATAATTCTGCCTAGATAGACAGAAGGTAAATTGCCTCCTTGGCATAACCCAGTGCTCGCTTCCCTGAATGTCCTCCGCTCTTTTTCTCTGAGAAGACACAATACAGAAATAAAAACCTTTGTCTTTCAGATCTCTGTATAACTGATAGTGTGAATATCATTCACTTAGATCCATGGATAATGGGCAAAGAAGAATTTGTTATACTGTGCTGAGTTCTTTAAACATGGAGAAAACAAGAAAGGGGGTAAAATTCAAGTGCTTGTGCTTTACTTGCCATTTCAAATTTAGAAAGTTAATGAAATACAAGGTGTCTGTCCTAAAGAATGAAAAGCAGTTTAGTGCCTTCTGTGCTTCTTTCTAGGCTGTTACTTGGAACTGTCTGAGAAGATGAGTTGATATTTTTTCCAGGCTCTGTATTTTAAAATTCCTACCCCAAATCTGTTAGCACTGTGGCACTTCCACCTCTGTTAGAGCAGAAAGTAAAACAGTTGAACTCTCAGGAATGTTCTTTGATGGAAAAGTCAGTATTCTTTGAAAGAACGAGCTGAATCAGTGTGTATCCTCGGTGCTAATTATCATTTATAGCAGGCTCAATGATAGCAATTCAGCTGTTTTTTGGAAATGAGCCTCTTGCACAAGAAATGCAGGTGAGCAGGAATTACCTGAGCAGCCTCTCCCGAGTTCTCCCACTCAAGAAAATTAATGAGGTTCATTTGTCTTCACACAGTTGCTGTTCGTAAAAGGTTCCTTCCTACATTCGGTTAATTGGGGAAATTGTTTGCATTTTTGGAGCAGTCACTCTTATGGCCTGATTTCATGAGTTGGCCTGGATTTATTGTTCGGGAGGTTTCTTTTGGTAATATTCTCTGATTGACATCCTCTATCAGTACAAAAGCAGGACAAAAAAACTCTCTCATCCAGCTAGAAATTTCTTTACATTTTCTGTCTCTTATATAATTAATCACAAACTCAACTAAATAAGTGATGATTAAGCTTTTGTAATTTTTAATAGTGTTCAGAGTTGGAAGAGTTCTTACTCCAAAGAGTTCTAACTTCATGAAAGACAAAGCATTAAGGTATCAAATAAAACAGGAAATTAGTGTCTTGCATCATTTGATTTCTTGGTCTTGCTTGTTTTCTTGCTGCTTTCTCCGAGAAAATGTCAGCCTTTAGAAGGATTTTTAAGATGAGTTTTTGAGGAATGGAACCATAATATTTTTAGAGATTGGTACTTCTAGATGTCTTCTGGTCTACCCAAACGTCAAGGCAATACACCGTATGGATTGCTTCGAAACAAGCTTCTTGCAGGATATTTGATCCCCGTTGCTACAACAGTTGATAAAAAGCATGAGGAAATAATGAATTAAACTGTTAGGTATTGTTGGATTGGCGACTCTTCCCGGAGGGCGGTGTACAGTCCCTGGTAATTCATAGGAGCATAAACAAGTTCAGTATCGCATTTCAATATAGCGAACTGTCTCTCTGTCATGTGAATATGCGGGCACATTCCCTGAGAAGAACCCCCGAAGTTCATGTTGTCAGAGTCCCCTATTTCCCTTTGTGCAAAGTACTGGTTTTCCAAGATGATGTTTCTTTATCTACAGCACCTCAGTGCTGCTCTGCTGGAGCAGGAAGCCTGAACTATTTTGTTTTCATTTAAAAAGGTGTTTGCCAAGTGTTTTTTCTTGAGTCTACAGCCTTCCAGGGCTGAGTATGAAGCCAGTACAGGGGCATAAGAAGGAAGGAACCTGTTTCCTTCTGTGAGTCTTTCTTCTGCAGGGACCTCGCTGTCAAGGCCAGGTGTGTGGTATGTATGGTGTCTCGCCATTTCTTTGTGGCCTCTTGTTCACAGCTGGTGAATAATTATCATATGCTTAATTTTTCCTGATAGAGTCTGCATGTGGTCAGTGAATGCCAAGCTACAAGGAAGCTCAGGAAGGTTGTGAAAAACAGCTTTGGTGAGAATCCTCTGAGTGTAGTGCTTATCTGTGTGTCTTTTGAGAAGTAGTTTTTTTGGCTACAGAGAGAAAATTGTCTTTCACAGCATCGTTTCTTGGAGTGGATGCTGCATCGTATTATTCATTACAATATATGAATATATCACAGCAGAGCAACTGGTTCTGTCAGTGGTAGCAAAGAGTGCTGTTGGCATTGGTGGCGTTTCAGCTTGTGTGTACTCCTGGGCTAAACAAGAAGAACATTCCAATAATACTTCCCTTTCACCCTCTAGAAGTTAAATTTGTGCTTGGAAGCTTTGTGGAGAGTCTCCCCAAAATAACCACGAACTGTGCATCTTGTACCTGAGTGAGCGCATAAGCAGTTACGGGAACAGATGTTTCTGTGGTGCGCTGTGCAGCGATCTCTATTGAACATTTTGATCTCAATGCTGTAACAAATCTGTTCTCAGCTTGCTGTTCAAACAGGAGCCTGTGTCAGTTTTTCTGTTCATTTTCAGTTTTTCTTCCACACCTCTTTCATTTGCCAGGTGAATAAAAGTATAGAATTGAATATTGATTCCAATGCAAGTTGCTAAACCATGATTTAAAAATAATAGAAACCAGATGAACAGGGAGGATTCCCTTTGTGAATGTAGTAACAGGTTATGTGTATTTGTGTTATTATTTCATCACAGGGGATATAATTCTATATAATGTGAAATCTGTGCCTGATCTGACCTCAAAGTGGAAATCTACGCTCTGGGAGGAATTCTTCAGTATCCACATAACCCCAGTCTTCTGTCTCACTCACTGACATATGTTAATGGTTATCGCAATAGTAAAGCTGGATATTTCCACCCCACTCATGTTCAAATCTTCTCCCTGTGCGACAAAGAACAAAGCAAAAGAAATCAAATTGAGGTGTCGTACAAGAGAGCCCATCCTGCCTGCCTTGGGGCAACAAAACAAGGTGGCAAATCAGTGGCAAACGTGGTCTTACTCATTCTAGCTGGTAGCTAGAATCATATTGCTTATATGTTAAATACAAACATTTTTTGTGCCTTCTTCTGCTTGCCTGATATCATTGTGTGAAAATAACCGCATGGGTGACAGTGTATTGCCAAAGCACGATGTGTAATTAGCATCAGAGACAAACAATTTCCTAATATCAACATGGGACTAGACCTTCCCCAAGATCAGAGCATGCAGAATATCTCCCACTGTCTCTTGGCAGGATTTAAACCAAAATAAAAATAGCTGAGAAAGCTGTGCACATCATGAATCACTCGAGGACAGTTCTGTAACTCGCACTGATTTGTTGCCTCTCCCTGTACCCTCTGCTGTGGATTGAATCCTCGTACTAGTGGAACTATGGCTCTGCCTTCCTCTGGTGCCGTTCCACTGGGAGCTCAGGGATTTTGGAGCTCTTACGAAACACAGGAGGGACTTCTCAGACCCTGAAGCTCTTTATTAAATCTACTGCACCAGTGAAAAATTGATGAACTTGGCAAAGTCTAATGGCCATAAATTTAAGAAATAAGGCACTGTATGCATCTGGGTTTACAATTTTGCAACTCTGTGCAAATCAGTTGCTGTTTATTATTTAATTTATTCATTGTCTTTGGCAGTGTAGCTGTGTGGTTTTGCATATACTTACAGCCTTTACAAGCTCACACGTCTAGTTGGTGCCTGAAACCAGAGTCATGGAGTCTTGGCAATAATAATTCTGCTCCCCAGAGCACCAGGTGCCATGTTGCATCAAAAAGTCTTCCTCAAACTAGCAATTACATTGCTCTTTGAAAAAATGATTTTATGTGCTCACTAGGGATGTGTGGATAAGTTTGCGTGAAACACATGCAGATGTGAAGTATTCATGGAACTTAAACACAAACCACAGTGCAAATATTTTAAGTAAAAGCGCAGTAAAAAGGTTAAACCAAAGTTACGCCCATGACTTGTGTGCTGATGTTACTACTAACTATATTTCAAAACTACTTATGCTTTCCTCAAGAACCTTGCTCTCTGAGTCAGTGAGACATACTACAGGATGCCTCATTCTGTAGTAACTGCGATTGTGGCAGATGATACCCACGGCATCATTATGTATTGCCCGGCCTTGTAGCTATAATTTATTGTAATTAATCCATGTTATCAAGTGAAGTTGGACCTGCAGAGACACAGAAACCTTCTTAAAGCCAGCAGAGAGCGACTTGATTAATAATATCGATAGACCTGCCAGCCTGCATTTCCCAAACCTTGATCGTTCTGACTAAACCCTTCTCTGTAAAAGATGACGAGATCTCCTTCTGTTCTTATCCTCGTTCTTAGTTTGATGTTTGAGCATTTAAAAACCATTTAATTTGTCATTATCTCATTTTCTATCAGTCACAGATCCCCTCTGGTGAGATCACGGGGAGGAAGATTCTTTTTGAACTTCTGTGTCGTAATACAATTTGCTTCAAAACCTGCTGACTCAAGAGCGTTTCTCCCCCGCCAGGAGGCAGAACCTGCCTCGCTTCTGCCCTAGAAGCATCCCAGTCTTCTGCAGGGACATTCTTCGAGACCAGAAACGCTGTGGTTTACAGTCAGCAGCTTTTTAAGCAAATGGTATTGCAATGTAGAACTTAGAAACAATCTTTCTCCCTGCAATCGTGATGAAACTGCCCTGGTATTAACCCGTCAATTAGTAGTAGCACTTGGAATTGGACTGAACTAGAAAGACGGATGCTATTCACCTGGAAGTGGCATAGCATCACATCTTGTTCTGGATGGATTATGGCACATGGAAATAGATTGTGTTTTCTGGCTCTTAGACAGATTTTTCCTTAGAAGCCACGTGTCGAATGTCCCCTGCATCTATAGGATGGTGTAATTCCCACTGAAGCTCACGAAAATGAGCAATGCAGAGCAGCCCTGGATTCCTTCTTTGCATTACACATATTTAGCCCCTTTTATTCTCCCCAAAGGGAGAGTTAGGCTTAGGCTTTTCATTCTGTGGTTGCTAGTAAAAAGATCAGCTGCAGAGGAATACGTATTAAACCCCAGGCAGTGTGTGATTAGCAAAAGCCAAAGCTCCCAAGATAAAGATTGATGCCTTAATTGAGATGAAGTAGTAGCGGTCAGTACTATGAGTTGCTATGTTTTCATCTGTTAAGTGATGTGCATCTTTTTCTTGCTGCCGTGAGTTAGCCAAAACCATAGGTACCACAGAAGAAAGCATCAGTTGCCACAGGGAATTATTCTCAGGGCCTTTTTTACTGAGCAATTCTGTCGAAGGCCAGAAGTGAACGTATTCTGTGAAACTCACCTATCTCCCTTCTTGAAAAAGTACAGCTAATATAAATCCATATCATCCATTAGCATTTCACACTGCAGATTCAGTTGGCTGCAGTGTGACTTTGCTGTTAATTTTTTTCCATGTGTGTGCACGTACATCGTGACTTTTATTTGCACCGCTCAGGTTATATTCTTACTGTTGGCCTGCCAACAGGCTCGTGCTCGTTGGCTTTCTCTTTTAGGAGTCTGCACAAATTTAACTCAAACTTGTTGAAATTCTCTTTGTTGCTGCCTCACTGAATTTTAAGCATGCATTAAAAATTTTATGTTAATTATTGTGTAATTACTATGTCTAAGTTGAAACCACTTACGCTCTCGTAGTTTCTACTACAAATGATGACCTGGCACTACTTATTCTTATTTCAGCCCAGTTTTATCACCTTGGTGGATCATGTTGGTGAACTTTGCTTAGTTCTGGCAGCTTTGTGGCAAAATTGGTACCCACATTTGGGAGCTTCAAGTTCTGCATCTCAGACCAAAGCAAACTCTGTAGGCATGTGAATTAATTTGGTCTCTGTACCCTGAACCCCATTTTATTAACTTTTAGAAAGGTTTTATAAAGCATGTTTTATGCTAAGGAGTTGGTAGACTGGGCTGGAGGAAGTGAGGAACTGAGCGGGCTCTGAGAAAAGGCAGTTAACTAGAGAAATAGAAACTCTTTGAAAAGTGTTATAAGTACAAAAAGCCTTAAAAGAATGTGTTATCACCAGCCTGATTATATTTTAGTGCAGTTACTGACCTTTGAAGCAATTAACCTGTGTCTGGTGATCGTTAGCTGGGTTAAATGAAGGTAAGTGTAGTTAAGCATTCATGTGATCTTTATTAGGACTTTTTTCTCACTATGCATCTGTTTGAAAATGGGGAATAAAGTGATTCTTATAATCCGTGTTTTCTAAATAAATCTTTTCAATTGCTGTTTTTAACGTTTTTTACTAGAACCACCTAGAGTTGTCATTTCACCTAAGGACCAGACTTTTACAGAAGGCTCTGAAGTGTCTATCAGGTGTTCTGCAATGGGTTATCCAAAGCCAACAGTAGTATGGACACACAACGATATGTTTATCGTTGGTTCCAGCAGGTACGGGTTAAAGCTTTCTCAGTTTCTTTTTATTTTTTCCTTATGTGAGAAAGAGGTTTTGAAGGATGCCAAAATATTCTGACAATTTCTTTCACAGGAACCTATGAGTTTGCAAGTAGTACCTCAACCTTGGCCTTTATAACTCTTTAATTTCAATTTCCTTATCTCTAAAATAGAGATACTTTAGTTCTCTTGTTCGGGAGTTTCTTTTACAAGATTAATTTAAATGCTCTTCACAAAACGTGTTGATATTCTCTAGTAGATATAGTAATACTAATATCATTGTGTATCATGAGAAATAAACCAGTCTAGTCGTGCTGCTGCTGTTGCTGCTTGGAGTGTGGATGTAACAGTTTTTCTCTTTTCCTTAATTAATCATTTTAGTTGGTCTCCTTTGTGTTCCCAGGTATAGACTGACCCCAGAAGGCACCTTAATCATCAGAAAGGCAATTCCAAAAGATGCAGGAATTTACGGTTGCTTGGCAAGTAACTCAGCTGGGACAGACAAACAGACATCCACCCTTACGTACATCGGTGGGTAAAAGAAACAAGACAGTGGAAGTAAATCTTGAAAAACTCTGAAAATATGTTGAACAGCTCACAAACATCCCTTTTGTTTTCCGTTCATATGCGAGTAGTATCATTAGGTGATAGCTGGGACTTAATCTTCTTCTTCTTGTGCTGTTTCTAAGAAAAACAAACAAACCAAACCAACCAAACAGAAAACAACTAAAATAAGGTATTGAAGTGGGTCTTTGGAGAAGGAATCATGTTTCTGTAAATTGCTGTAGTGCATCAGCATGCTGGACACAGACTCCAAATTGTGTGCTCTAAACACTACATTATTATACTAATAGCAGATGACTGAAATTCTTTATGACCGTTTTACTTTCTACATGATTAAACTCTTCCAATTCTTTTCTTATATTCTTGCATATTCCATGTATGGTCCAGGTGCTCTGGGCGTTCCGGACTCTACTTTTTCTGTTTCCCGGTGTTTGTCTGTCACTCTACTGTCTCTCTGACTTTTAATGCAAATATTCTTCCACATAACAAGATAAAATTAGAGTATTTCATCATTTATGTCTTAAAAGTGCTTTGAATAAGAAACTCATTTTTTCAATATTGTTTCTTTTTAGAGGCCCCAACATTGACCATAGTTCAAAATGAAATTCTGGTTGCGCTTGGAGACACAACTATTATGGAGTGTAAAACAACTGGAATCCCACATCCTCAAGTGAAATGGTTTAAAGGTGCACTTACTACTTTGTGTTTGATTTATTTACTTGAGCGGTGATATTTAGAACGATGGTCCTGAAATGAGTTCATTTTCTCAAAAGCTTTATGTGTAGTATTCAAGCAGTGACTGACCTGTGAAATTCTCTAGATCTAGAAGATAAGGCACCTGACCTCTAGGGCATAAATCCTTGGTCTTGTTTAAATACCATGTATGAACATAGTGTAACATGATTAATAAGAAAAAGCAGAGCCTCTTGCCTACTTAACGTTCTTTTTCTTTTTTTTTTGTCAAAAAACGCTTAGCTACATGCTACAAAAATCACAAAACTTTTGTCCCGTTTTTCCCATTGAATGTTTGCTCGAATTCTATTGCAACACCAAAGATTATTTGTTTAAAAACAATTTAAAACAATTATTTGTTTCTTCTGAATCTCAGAGGTATCTGCTATAGTTTCTTAAGTAGTGAGAGAGGACATTGGGTATCACAACTGCAGGAGATTTCACAGACTTAAATGGAAGTGAGAATCCTGGATCTCAAGACTGAACATTTATTCTCAGAAAAAGCAGTTGGTGCCTGTGTGTGATTGTCTAAGCCACCCGCCTGCAGATTTTCTGGAAAACCAGTAATCTCTTTGGTGTAGATATTGCCAACAGATAGCTTATCCAGTCCAGCCCTTCACCTCTGAAACACAAACCCTGTTCTTGCCTGTTAGCAAATAACCTTCCCTGAGAGGAAGCTACTTCTGACCTCGCTGCAGTTAAAGACTCACAGAATCCCAGAATGTCAGGGGTTGGAAGGGACCTGGAAAGCTCATCCAGTGCAATCCCCCCATGGAGCAGGAACACCCAGATGAGGTTACACAGGAAGGTGTCCAGGCGGGTTGGAATGTCTGCAGAGAAGGAGACTCCACAACCTCCCTGGGCAGCCTGGGCCAGTGTTCTGTTACCCTCACGGAGAAGAAGTTTCTTCTCAAATTTAAGTGGAACCTCCTGTGTTCCAGTTTGAACCCATTACCCCTTGTCCTGTCACTGGTTGTCACCAAGAAGAGCCTGGCTCCATCCTCCTGACACTTGCCGTTTATCTATCTGTAAACATGAATGAGTCACCCCTCAGTCTCCTCTTGTCCAGCTCCAGAGCCCCAGCTCCCTCAGCCTTTCCTCACACGGGAGATGCTCCACTCCCTTCAGCATCTTGGTGGCTGCGCTGGACTCTCTGCAGCAGTTCCCTGTCCTGCTGGAACTGAGGGGCCACAGCTGGACACAGTATTCCAGGTGTGGTCTCCCCAGGGCGGAGTAGAGGGGAAGGAGAACCTCTCTCAACCTAGTTACTGCTCGGCTTATATTTTTTAAATCAGGCTTTGATGCTCCTCCCAAAGAGTGCACGTGGGCCAGTTCTCAGTGTTACACACTAGTATTGTGGCTTCTGCTGAGCTCGAGAGGCAGCAGAGCTGTTTTCTGAGTTCTGCTCAGATCCCAGCTGGGGACAGAGCTGGCAGACAAGCGGCTGCCACACGTAGTCTCTAATTTGGGAAGGAGAACTACAGCCTGGCATGCTGTCCTCATGCTGGTCTCCGTCCAAGGCTACTTGGGTTTGCGTTCCTCTCATGAAACAAATAAAGAAAAAGGGATTGTATCTAGTGTAGTAATGAATTTTTCCACTCAGTTGAGTGGAAACAGAGTACTCATCTGTTAAATGAATACAGTCACGTTGCAAACTAATCTCCAAGTTGGACGCTCTTTTGTTGGAATAATTTTGGTAAATACCCTGTTATATTTAAACTACTTTTTTTTCTGTCTGGACTTAGGTGACTTAGAGTTGAGGGCATCACCATTTCTCATTATTGATACTCATCGGGGTCTTTTGAAGATCCAGGAAACACAAGATCTGGATGCTGGTGACTATACGTGTGTGGCTACCAACGATGCAGGGACAGCTTCTGGGAAGATAACTCTAGATGTTGGCTGTAAGTAGCTTGCAATGTAGAGGGTGAATATTCTGATTTTAGTGTTTATCTGGTTAATGGTGCCTTGGTTATCAGAACTTTGCTCACAAATAGATGTAGAGTCTGTGTGCGTGCTGGAAATGCCTTTTTGGTGGTGTTCACTGAGCTGTATCCTTGTCCTCTTTGGACTCCAACTCTTATGAAGAGGAAGAGAGAGGAAGAGGAGGAGGAAACTGTTGAAACCTGAACCTAGCATAGTTTTCAAGTAGAGAATATACTAAACTAACTTAAGTTACTGTGTAAGGTTATTGAAACTTAGCCCTTCCTCTCCTCTTTTCCTTATTCTTTCAAACTGCTTGTGGCCTGACACGTCACGTCTTGTTAAACACGTGTTCCTGTCAGGCACGTACGCTTTCCAAATCAGTGAGCAACACTGTTTGAAGGAGATGAGGAACTTAACAGTGCTAACACTTGAGTATGCACGTTGGTCTGGTGGGGGTGGCTGTATCTTCATTTTGCTGAGTTTCTGAGTTCCCTGTTGTAAGTACAGCGCATGCGAGGTTGTTTTTGTAAGGTGTTGCTAGAGTTGAGAATCTGTTGTTAGAAGAATCATTGTGCGTAATGGGACGTGGTGTTGCAACCGCAATTCATTTTCTGTTTACTCTTTTTTTTCCCCAGCTCCTCCGGTTTTCACGCAGGAGCCTGGTGATGAATCTGCGGATATCGGCTCAAACATCACGCTGCCGTGCTACGTTCAGGGTTACCCAGAACCGAAGGTTAAGTGGAGGCGGCTGAATGGTGCTTCCCTTTTCTCAAGACCATTTGCAGTCAGTTCCGTCAGCCAACTCCGAACAGGGGCTCTGTCTATTAACAGTAGGTAGAGACTAAACTTTTTCAAGAAAAGATGCCAGAAGGGAATATGACGCACAATGCGTTTAAGTTACTATGCCACTTTATAAAACTGTTAACTTTGTAAAATGACTGTATTTTTATCAGAGGTTGTGTTTCTGATACTGACTTTATTGCTGCTGTTAAGCAGTTCATTTTCCCATGAGTCTGTGAATTCAGATGTGTTTTGTCATTGGCTTTACTCTTCTTCATAGAAATTATTATCCCTTTGTTTGAGTAAACGTGGGTTATTGTCTCTGTTGATACTGCGGAGCCATGGATTTTCATTTTTCGGGCTTTTTTTTGAGAGAAGTCTTTCTAAACTCATTGGTTTGGGCAAATCCTAACTTGGGTAATAACCAGAAATTCTGTGAGTGGCTTTGCAGTTTCAGTTACTTGAAGCATTTCAGTCACCCTTACACTAAGTGATGTTATGCTGTTTTCTTAATTAGCTCTGTTATTCCTTTCTAGACATAATGAGCTTGGGTGAAGTAATTCCTTTCTAGTGTAAATAGCTCGTGTGTTATGTCCTACTATGTGGATATCTGTTCACATACTGACTGACACACATTGCTGTATGTAATAAGCAACATTCCACAGTAAATGTGCTATATGATAGCATATGTATGTGTGGATATGTAGGATACTGCCATATATTATCTGTGCACCTTAGTATATAGTGTTTTAAGTATATGCAATGTATGAAGTGATGAAAAATATCATATATATGTATATAATGCTTTTTTTAATTCAAGTGCTCATATAGACATTGCTGCTGTCCTTGGGGACAGATGGAAAGGAGTGATCTGGCCAAAACTGAATGCTTGAAATGAAAAGATAAAATGATAGGGTATCCATATATTACAAACTTTCAGTATCACCTGAGATGCTGCAGTCTGATCTCTTTTTTTAACTCCCACCTGTAGGTTTGTGGGTCAGCGATGAAGGAACGTACATCTGTGAAGCTGAGAACCAGTTTGGCAGGATTCAGTCCCGGCCAGCCACGGTCACAGTAACCGGACTGGGTAAGGCTGGCTAATGTCGGTGACGACTCTGAAAGGCAAGGCGAGCAGAAGTTCCATTCACTGTGTTAGTTGTCTTTTCACTGGCTACATTAGTTTGAATTAGTTCCATCTATACTTTATAACGTGGACCTTAAAAAAGTGATTTATCCTTTTCTTATACCTAAGTAAATTTATTAAGGAATGGCAAATCACCATAATGATGAATGCTAATGACAGGGTTTCTGCCATTTAATGCAACTTAAAAGGGAACTTGCTTAGGTCACTGTGTTGATATAACTGGGAAGGAATCTTAGTGATTCAAGAAGACAGTAAATGTCTAGCTCTGACAATAGCTGTTCTATTAAGCAATTATTTATTATCTCAGTTGGACAATTGGCAATAAAAGGAAAAATAATGTTATGGAATGTATGTTTGCAGAAGGATAAGAATGGAGTCTATCTGCCATCAAAGAAACCATTTGTTAACTTAAAACATGTGGTGGGAATCTGTAATGCTAGTGCTGTTTGACAGACAACATGTTTTCACCTACTTAAAAGTGTTGTTTAATCCTCATTACTTAAAATGAATTTACAGTGTGTGCTTCCTGTTGACTCTTTACAGCACACGTAGAAACCCTTAAAATTAATCCCTTAAAGTTTTATGCCGGAAGAAAACTACCACTTATTTTTTGTCCTCACCAAACCTGCTACTTTTGTTCTTCGGTATGTTGCCTAAGTAAGGAAAAATGATACATTAAATTGGTATTGAGGGAAACATGAGTTTTCGAGGAAATGCTGGATCGGATCCAATTTCAGCCGGACAACGTCTTCCATTTGCTGCCACTCATTAGGCTTAGGATCATTTGATGTGTATTCCTCCAGCTTCCTTTTCTCTTCTGTGCTACCCCACACCTTCATTTGTTTATTTTTTTGTTTTTCAGATGCATTTCAGATACCAGAAGTCTCTCTGGTATTTTTTGTTGTAAAATTAAGTATGTTGGAACTTTCATGCTGTTAGTTGCCGGCTACTTTTTTTCTAACTGCTTTTTTTTCCTTTCTATTTAAATGATACAGTTTTCATTTTAGGAAATGTTTCTTACTCTATATTTGTATAGTACCTTGCACAAGGAGACCTTTGTCTGATGCTGCTGCGAGTAGCATTCTTAACAGGACTAATAATAAAAATTCAGATGTCATACCTTCCATGAACGTATAAAAATTGCCAGTAATTGATTCTAATTCTTTTGTTTAAGTTACGCCTCTGATTGGAGTAAGTCCAGCCACAGCCAATGTGATTGAGGGGCAGCAGCTCACTTTGCCCTGTGTGCTGCTTGCTGGAAACCCCATTCCAGACCGGAGGTGGATTAAAAACAGTATGGTGGTAAGAACTGGTTTATTTCCTGTAAGATTTATTGCCAGAAGAAAAATCTACAACTGACATTCCAAGCCAGGATAACAACTTGGTTTAATTTGGGAGCACCACCATTCCCTGGGGAAATTATAGCTTATTATAGCTTATTCCTGATGGTTGTGCCTCTCTCTGATCGCTGCCTGTACTCGGGAATTTCTGACTGTGAAGGGAGGTCAGGGAACAGGAGATGGTAGGGGGGGATGTGCAGGTCTAGAAAAGAATTTGGAACCAAAGTGTGTGTGAATTGTCCTTTTATTATCTACTTTGCTTACTTTCAAAGCAGTTTTATGTATTCTCTCTAGCTCCTGAATTTCAGCCTGAATATAGGCATGCTAGCGGAATATCCCACCAGAATGACAAAAGTACTGGAATTTGAACCCTGATAATGGAAAAACATTTATTTTCCCCTTTTTTTTTTAACAATAAAGATACCAGACGATTTCTGTAGGTATAGGGTTAAAAACATCACGACTTTCAATGTTACTGATGGGATGAGATGAATGTCAGCATCCCTGGCTGGGGCACTGCTCAGAGCATGGAAGTCTGTGTTTTCTCTCCCACTGGAGAGCACGTTAACATCGCCAATTTGTATTATTTACAACTTCTGCGTCAGAAGGGTGATGTAGACACCGTGCCTAGGTTATCTCTGCAAGTGAAGTTTCATTTCTTTAGTAGTGGCCAAATTACTGACTTCAACATCCCTACAAAGCCCTTGT
Organism: Columba livia; assembly: GCF_036013475.1. Classification (NCBI taxonomy): domain Eukaryota; kingdom Metazoa; phylum Chordata; class Aves; order Columbiformes; family Columbidae; genus Columba; species Columba livia. Next base: position 31,255,586 of record NC_088609.1, read on the forward strand.
TTTTCTCTTGCTTACTAATTTCCCACTACATCCTTTTCCCCACAGCAGTAATTAAAAAATGGTAACAAGATGTTTATTTGCTGTCGCCAAGCAGAACACTTGACCTTTCGCTTGCAAGAGTTTTCTGCTTAATTTCTGTATCACTGGGAAACGTCGAACTTTTCTTTAGACTGTATAAGTGCAAGCAGCACAGGCTGTAACTTCCGTGAGAAATACTGGCAGGATCCTCCTTGTTGAGTTGCTAATTCCTCCGTAGAGTAGCGCTAGTTGCCTGTAATTGTAAGCACACGGCAAAAGCCGCGCTCCAAAGAAAGTGTTGGAAAAGAATGCAGCTTTTTCTGAGCACGGCACAACTGCAATAATTTTGCATTCTAACAGCCTTTCTGTAACACAAGCCCGTGGTGCTATGCTCATGGATTTTTTGGATGTTGCTGTAGGGTATATAACTTTTTAAAAATTACTCTTTGGTGGAAGTTCTAAGTTTTCTTCTCTTTCGCAATGGTACGCTTCAGAGCTGATCTCTTCCACTTGATGGATGTGGCATGGTAGAAGATTGTGACAACTCTAAAAGATCTGTTTGTGGAAGAAGAACAAGTCATTGCACTCATCAGCAGTGGAACTATAATGAAATTGGGTTACTGGAATAGCCAATAAATACGCAGTAAAGTAATTCAGTTAAATTTGGTTTTACTTCAGTGCACAATTATAAGCCTGAGTGGCAGTTTTGTCTGTGATTTGCTTGAGCAGAGTTGCCATTGCAGATATTAATCTCACTCCAGCAGGAAATATAAGGTGCTACCAAAATTCTTATTTAAAATTAGCTTTTTATGAAAGATGGAAAGTAGGAAAAGCTCTAGTAAAATTCTCCAGAAACATATAAGTTTTAAATTGTGAAACAGCCAAGTAAAGCCACCGGCATCCCAAAGTAAATATTATCAACAAGTATTTTCTTCAGTAAAACATTACATCGCTCTATTGGCAGCTGGTTCCCAATCCCTACATCAACATTCGCAGTGATGGAAGCCTCCACCTTGAAAGAGTTCGGCTGCAGGATGGCGGTGATTATACCTGCATGGCAAGTAACGTGGCTGGGACGAGCAACAAAACGACGACTGTTAATGTGTACGGTAAGGAACGCACTGTCTTGTTGCTTTTGTGCTGAGCGCAAGATGAGGGCGTGTTTCTTCCTAACAGGAGCTCTCAGTAGAGCTTTTTTGTTACAGTTACATGAATTTCTCAAATTTCCGCTTTTGTATCGTGTTACTTTGTAAAGTAACATGGTGGGAATTTGGATCCACTTCACAGGAAAGAACTGAGTGATTGAGACTGTTTTGAAACTGAAACAAAAATAACACCATTTTGAGATCACTAAAGATCCTCATTTGTAAACATCTAAAGGTTGGGTGTGCGGTCACGATCTCTGGCTTTATTGACAAAATAGATGCAAGTGGGAATATACTGGAAGACCATGAAAAGTGCTGTCTGAGGGGTTCATAACTGATAGAAGGAAGCACAACTCATGGGAGAATGGGAATTAAAATGGATTATGAATTTGGCAAAATGTTGCCTTTCCCCGCCCCCCCCCTTTAATTAAAAGGTACCAAAAATTACACTGACAGCAAGACGAAGTGTTAGCATTGTGGTAACCCATCTGTATTTCAGCTGAAGATACTTACAGTAATTCTGTGTGGAGACATGACTTAATTGTTTACAGCCTGAAATTTTCTCATGTGTTAAATTAATTATGGGAAATTTATTTTTCTCTGAAGACACTGTGGCATCTTTTTAAGAAGAGCTAATATTTTTTAATACAGGCAAGTACTTAGTGTCCGTAAGGTCTTGCATGTCAACACTAGTTATTGGAGTATTTCAGAATTAAAGTACAGAAAGGAAAATCTTTGTACGTTTTTAGAAGGATCTAGTTTTTCATGTTATAGCCTTAAATCTGATCTCCTCTTTTTTTTCTGTTGTAAATTCTAAACCAGCTCAGTTAAGTAGGGGAACTGGGGTTCTTCTTATCTCTTGTTATTGATTTTTGTGAAGTGATTTGGTATTTTTATTCAAGTTCATCCAACAGTCAGACCCTGCAGAAACCATCACTGTAGTCAGCATGACTTTGTAGCCTTTATAACAAAGATTAAATGAGCTTGGAGTGTGATCAATTCTTTACTCTCATATCTGCTCCGTTCAAAGAACTGTCCGATGGAAATGGAGTCTGCACCAAAATTGCTGAATCCGCTCTCATAGAAGGTGCTGCACAGGTTGAATTGCACCCAGTATTATTTCAGGAAGCCTAAAATGTTGCCAGAGAATAATGTGGCAAAGACTTTCTGAAGTCATTGCAATGAGCTATGTGAAATACCTCCCAAAGCCCCCTGCCTGTAGAAGTAGCAATTGAATATAAGGATTTTATTGCAAAGAGTTGTGGTGGGGTTTGAAAACCACCTTCTGCACGTCTTTAATATTTGCATTTCTCTTTAGTTCTGCCTATAATTCAGCATGGCCAGCAGATATTCAGCACCATTGAAGGAATCCCGGTCACATTACCCTGCAAAGCCAGTGGAGTTCCAAAGCCGTCTATTGTGTGGTCCAAGGTAATTTGGTGAAAGATGAATTGACCACATTGTTTGGTTGTCATAAAACCTATATGCAAGGAATGAGACCAAAAGCCTAAGTTGTGAGGGACCTGGAAATCCCTATTTATTGGTGTCTGCTTAGGTTTCTTAGAGCAGTGTGTTCTGGCTGTGGTCCACCAAGGGATCAGCGTTCTGTTCTTTGGAAGGGCTTTGCTTATCGCTGTATCGTTATGTTTTTAACACTTTGGAAATTGTTTGGTTTCCTGTTCTGACTTGAGACCTCGAGGTTAGGTAACCTGCCACAGACTGAACGTTCATTTTTGTTTTGAAGCTTTACTTCAAAGTGGCTTTTTTATTCCTCCTCTGAAGAAAGTGTGTCAAATGATGGTATTCTGGGATTAACCTTCTGTCACTATTCAGTCACAGATGTTTTAACATAAGAAATCAATGTCAAAATTAACTCAGTTAAAACCTTGATTTTTTTATTTTTTATTTTTTTAAATTGAGATCCGTAAAAACAGGTTCCCTGCATAAGAATCCCTGTGCTTCTGCTGCTGTTACTGCTTAGGCGGTGACACTCAAGGAGTGTGAAAAGTTAGTTGACGTTAGTTAATTTGTATGGAAGGAGTTTTGGGACCACACCTCTTGGCTCATTTGAAATATTTTGTCCATCTCAGCCATAAAAAATAGAAGTAGTACTGTAGCGTGAATTAAAATATTGCTCAGTTTAGTTTGCCTGCAAATTGTTTGGTCTGCAGAACTGCATGGAGCATATTGCACAGTGAGAAATCTGACCAAGCGTTACAGTAAATAAAGCAGTTTTCATAGGAATGGATCACAGCAATGGGATAAGCTGGGGCAATGCTTACAGCCACTAGCAATTTTTATATTCCTTTTTTCTTTTTAAATTCGATCTCTGTAAGCTTTTGCTTTTCTTAAATTAGGTGATTGTAATTTGGTTTATTTTAGAAGATCCAGACAATTTTTATTTCTTTTTCTTCTTCCCACAGAAAGGAGAAGTAATTCTTTCCAGCGATGTGAAGTTTTCTGCAGGATCTGATGGAAGTCTGTACGTAGTTTCACCAGGGGGCGAAGAGACTGGGGAATACGTGTGCACTGCAACAAATGCTGCTGGTTATGCCACACGGAAAGTCCAGCTGACTGTCTATGGTCTGTACGAGCTAAAATCAAATACAGTGTCATTGTCTGTCTTCCCCTGTTGAGTTCTGATTTGGACTACAAAACCCGCGCAGGTGGATTATGAACTAGGACACTCGCTATGCAAACAGGATTTAAACTAATCTCTAATTAATGCTTTTGACGTTGTCCTGGATCACTGGATCTGCATACGAGGCAATTTTACAAATGCCTAATGCTGAAACGCCTGTCCTTCAGCCACTATATTTCTTTTAAATCCTCCTGATACCTGTTACATCGAGTTCTTGGATGAGGATTCTTTTGTCTTTGATGGAAGTGGACAGGAACTGTCCATATAGGTAGAGAAGTTCCTACTGGTATGAGAATGAAGATCCCTTAATCCCGTCATTCCCAGAGCTTCCTACCATCTCCCAATATTGTAAAATAATTTGATTTATGTGTCTGCATTTTTTTGCAAAGCTTTTGTGGCTTATAGGTGTTGGTGCTGTAGTGTAACATGGTTCAGGTATTGGTTGCAAACTACCTGTGCAATACAGAGCTCAGCATATGCATGAACTGCATATATCTGCTTTTATATCCAGTGTTTTGGGTAGATAGTGCAGTCTTGCTGGTATCTGTGGTGTTGCATTTAGGCATCAGCCAGTAGCTGAGCTACAGGCACTGGACATCTGCACTACAGGGATTGCTGTCTGTCTCAGACATGTCATTAAAAATACGGTTGTAATGTTATATACCTGATTAAAAAAAACAGATGTTTAATCTGAAGTACAAGTGCATGGTGTTACTTTTGTACAAATACGTATATTCATGGCAGCTTCTTAACATGTTCCTTGTCATAGTGAAACCTAGAGTATCCAGGCCTGGAGACGAGGAAGGAAACGCGTATGATAAACCCCTGGAGATCTCGGTGATTGCAGGGGAAGATGTCACGCTTCCATGTGAAGTGAAGAGCTTGCCACCCCCCATAATTACCTGGGCCAGAGAAATGCAGCTCATATCTCCATTCTCTCCAAGGTAACAATGTTTGAAAACAAAAGTGAAATTGCATCTAAGCTTTCAAGATTTTGGAAGTGTTATAATTTCTAATTGCCTTGGGATCAGGCAGGAGATATTAGGTTGTTCGGTGTGAGGACTCTGATTTACTGGATCTTTAAACTGTCTTTGCAAACCAAGCACATGGCTCTTCCCAAAGGACACCAAGACCACGCGTCATTGCCCAACTTCCATTCCAGGTTATACCCAATCTCAGGAGGCCAAGGGGAAACAGTTCCTGTTATATTCGTACTGTGGTGGTGCCCAGGGACCCACAAAATCTGTGCCTGATTACAAATGTTTAAAAACTGAGTTTCTTTTCTTACGCACTTCATGTTTATGCTCAGGGGAGCATTATTTGTTGTTCATATAAAGTCTGGGCTGCCAGTAGACTACAGATGATTACAAATGTGTGGGAGTGTCTGTCTGTTTAGCATGTTGCATGTGCTAACCAATCTGCATTCTAGGTCCCTTACTTGTCCTCATTTTACCTCAGGAGACGTTGATAAATTAGGCTACTTGTTCATGGCTGTTGTGGAGGGATCCAAGTTGCCAGAGTAGCAGAAGTCCAGCTAAGCCTATTCCTTGAAATTGTTTACAGATGTCAGCAAAAATTAAAGAGTTAGTCCAAACAAAATTCTTTGAGACCACCCAAAGATGATGTGACCCGTAAGTAAAAGAGTCAAGTCAGAATGAAGGAACTTCTGTCAGAAAGCAAATCTAGTTAGTGGACAAAATAATGGAGATAGGTTACTCCAGCACCAAAAAAAAGTTTGGAAAGATATGGGTAGCAGAGGAGGAATCATAATATCAGACAGATTTGGGTGTCCCAGGGGAAATACACTCAGGTTTCTTTCCGTTCATCCCTCTGGGCCATTGCAATCCCCAAATTCACCATTATACCATATGATACATAATATACCCATATACTAACATTGTCCTAATTAGACTGTGCCAGAGAAAGGCAGACAGATGGTACCACTAATTCCCCCCCCCCAACTTAATCTAAATTCTGTTTATAACCTTGAATGCTAGACTTGAATTTATTCTTGTGGGTTCTTAGCTCTTGTTTTTAATGCCTCATTTTTTTCCCCATCTCTATTGGTTTTGATTTCTACATAAGAAGAGTTCGGCTTAGCCGGCCAAAACTGTATTTCTCTATCAAGAATGTTACAAGCCTGAGACCAGAGCTGTAGTAAAAATCAATACTGTGTAGTTAACTATTTAATGATAGATAGTGACAATTTCTATAAACATCAGAACTGGTGGTTTTGAATCAGAATACTCTTTAGAAAAGCTTCTTCCATCTTTAACTGTCCTAACATGTTTTTTGCCAGGGTGAAATAGTATGAAAAACTGTTTAACTTGCTGACCTGGGCTGAGCATTTTTTTTTGTCTGTTTCTAGAAACAAGACAGATTTTAATGTGTTCTGTTAGGAACTAGAACCAAATTTTGTAATTTGGATCTCATATTGTAGTTATTTACTATGTGTTCTGAACGCAGCGGCTCAGCGCGGCACAGCTCCGTGTGCCCTGTAGAATGGTGTTATTTTAGCTCATAGCAGTCATTAGCAATGCGTAAGCAGAGGTCATTCACCTTTCAATACATGTTTATACAGCATATCTGCTTCTTATTTTTCCAGACACACTTTCCTACCCTCGGGGTCAATGAAGATCAGTGAGACACAAATTGCAGACAGTGGAATGTATATTTGTGTAGCCACAAATATCGCTGGGAATGTGACTCAGTCAGTGAAGCTCAGTGTACATGGTAAGTTTTAACTTAAAGGATAGCGATCTGCAAGCTTCCATGTGGAATTTAGCAGCATGCAGAGCTTTTCAAACACTTTTCGTAATGTACCTTAAATTGCTGTATTCTTTCAGATCATATTATTTCAATATACAAGTTGTTATTGATTACACACAGAATCACTGAATGTTAGGGATTGGGAAGGAAGCACTGTATACACACTTATGTATACATGTGTGTGTGTATATATATATATACACACACCCCTTCCTTTAATGTTATGTCCACTCATGGAAGAATTATAGCACTGTATGACATCTGACTTTTTAAGTCGGCCAGAGGAGCTTTTAAAACTGAAAAGTTTTGTTCTAATGCACTTGGCTGCTCTCTGCGCAAGAGCTTTCTCAACTCTGTTGGCAAACAGTGACTGAGAACAGCAGAGTCACCCGAGGCTTCCGGGGGTCAGATTCCCACCAACTTGATTGGAGTTACACAGCCAAACTCTTTTGATGGCGAATGTAAAAGTTTGCTTGCTCAGGTGGTAGCAAAACTAGTGTTTAACTGTCACCTCTGCATCAGAGAACCACAGGATAGTTTGGGCTGTAAGGGATCTTCCCAGCTCACCCAGTCCAACCCCTGCCGTGAGCAGGGACATCTTCACCAGCTCAGGCTGGAGCACAGAGGAGGGTGCGTGCAGCAGCCGGATGAGGCTGATCAATCGTAATTGTGGATGTATAGATAGTTCTGCTGTGCCATAAATGTACCAGATTGGAATTCCTGCCAAATTCCTGAAACCTTCAGACCAGGCTAGTTCAGTTACGGTGGCTAAACCAGACTGTTGTCTGGTTCTGTGTGTAGAGAAGTCTGATATCAGCGCACATCTTTCTTTATCCATAATTGTATATTAACAGAGAGTCTGGAAAAATGGCACTTGTTATTGTTTCAGACATACTTTTTAAGTCTTATTATTCTCAATGAACCTTAGAAAGAGGAACAGGATGGCAAAAAGAGTTATGTTGGATTTGTATTATTCTTTGGGACCAGCAAAATCTCTTCCAGTCATATTTTATGTCCTTGTCTCAGCTTGTGTTTGGAAGCATACAAAGATCAGGGATTTGGGAAAGGAAATTAAAATGTCAAAAAGAAAATGTAATTAACTGTATCATAAAGCTTTTGAATTGTTTTGCGATATAAATAGCCAATACTCATAGTTCCTTAGGAGTGCTCAGTATAACAATATTACACTACTCATGTGGAGTCACGCAGTAGAATTTGAAATGTAGCTTCTTCAAATAAGTTAAGCAATAGGGTATCATACAGCCTGTCCTATGCAGAGAACATATGGGGCTGCTTCCTTAGTCACCCGAGGGAATTTGATTTTTAGTGAATAAGGAAGGACATTTTCTTAAATGGCAAAACTAGAAAACAATTTCCCTCAAGATTTAACATGTACATCATTTTATCACATTCCCATGGACTAAACTTGTCTCCCTTAGTTCCTCCAAAGATACAGCGTGGGCCTCGAGTTCTGAAAGCCCAGGCTGGCCAGCGAGTGGACATACCCTGCAGTGCCCAGGGGATCCCTCCCCCGGCTATCGCCTGGTTCAGAGCCCGAGGGGCTGTGCCCACAGGCGATGGGCAGTTCAGCCACAGCCCGGATGGAGCTCTGAGCATCAGCAACGTCCAGCTGCCTGACGCCGGCGTCTACAAGTGTGTCGCTAGTAACGTAGCGGGCAGCGACACATCAGAAATAACCCTACAAGTTCAAGGTATTTATATTGGGGCTGTTACCTTGTCACCTGGCCTGGCTCTCTGTAATAACATGCCAGTGTTCTCTGGTTTATGTTTTGGAGGGCAGTGCTCTTTGCTGTTGTCTGTTACGTGATGCAAAATCCAAACCTGTTCTAGATGTTATGTTCTGATGTTAACTACTACTGAGAAAAATTAGAACAGGCAAATAATCTTTAGAGAGTTTGCAGAAATAATAAAAAGACACTCAAAATATATTACTTTTTTTTTAAATTAAAAAAAAAAATCTTCAAGCTGCTTATGATTTTGTTTTGTAGTAGGTAATTAAAATCAGATTCCAGTATGGGAAAACTCTTTTTCAAATATTATCTCTATGTGTGCAAATCTCTCAACTTTCAAACACTGTCTCTGAACCTCAGAGCCTGGTGTCACAGCTTTCAGTGGAACTGGAATTTTGTATGAGCCGAAATTGAGCTCTTCACTCAGTCAGTTACTATGATATTGAAATGGTGACAGGGCAACAGTGGTCAATGTGCCAATTTAATCACTTGATTGGCTGACGTCCGTCAATGGAGCATGACTGACAAGCTAAGCAGGAATTATTTCTTCTTTGTCATAGTCTAAAGGCAACATTCTGATCTCTTTGGATTGGAGGTGCTGAGAACTGCTTGTTACATAAAACAAAGAACTACCAGTAAATGTACTTAGTTATAAAAATCTTTGTATAGTCTCAGTCTGCATACAAGTTTAAAATGAGATGCAAGAACAAAGGATGGAAGTAGCACTAATATGCGGTATGAGAAAAACCAGTTTTAAATAGTATTTTTCAGATTTAGCAGAGACACCGTCTGTGCCTTCAAAACAAATACAGTGGGTTTTAGAGAAAACCAATTCCAGTAGAATTTGAAAGCCCCATTTGTACTGCTTACTTCCTAAATATTCCTCTTGTAATTGAGACTGCTTATATAGCACATTTCCTCAGTGGAAAGAGGGTTATTGGAATCTGACTGTGTGTGAACGAAAGAGACTGAGAAGCGTTTTGTATTGCCAAACCATATTTTTACATCTGGGAGCAGAGGTCATGAATTTATTTGGGTTCTAATTTTCTTTCAGAGTCTCCTACTATCGAGGATCTGGACCCTCCATACAACAGTCCCTTCCAGGAAAGAGTGGCAAATCAGCGCATTGCATTCCCATGTCCGGCAAAAGGTGTCTAGCGTTGTTATCAGTTTTAGTGATAAAAGTTTGATCATTGAAAATGACTAAGTTTCATGGTAAAAAACTACGATACGCACAGTATTTTCCATATATACTTTATGTGGAAAAATTAAAACTATCAGTGATTTAAATAACCAGCGCCTGCGGAAGTTGTGTAAAAAGCAATTGCGAGCCAACAGGGATATTATAGTGTTAAAATTTTTAATGTTAAAATCATACTGTAACGGTCGGGGCTTCCTCTAAGTTTGAAAGCTCCTGGCCTCCATGGGCATTGTCCTGGCCAGTAGGGCTTCCAGCAAGCAGTGGGAATTTATTGATTTTTTTTCTTATTCTGTGCCAAAAGAAGCATTTCTTTAAGTCTCACATTTTTCACCTTAGGTATTCCAAAGCCTGTCATCAAATGGCTCCGTAACGGCAGAGAGCTGACAGGCAGTGAACCCGGGATTTCAGTTCTGGAGGACGGGACGCTGCTGATCATAGCTTCTGTTACACCGTCCGATAACGGAGAGTACGTCTGTGTGGCAAGCAATGAAGCTGGAAGCGCAGAAAGAAAATATAACCTGAAAGTTCACGGTAAATAATAGATACAACTGTTGGCGCACTGTTTTTGAAGAACAGCTTCTCTTTTCTTGTTGGAAATTGCATACCCCAAATCTGCCCATGTGCAGTTAGATTACAAAATCTAATCTGAGTACTTGCACTGTTATTCTGATGCTCCATACTATTCCTGTTGTTTCTGTTCTCCGTGACTTGATGCACAGACCATCTTTGTTTTGCTCTAAGAGCTACGTGCGTCTCATTGGCAGAGGGCTCTAGTTATACTGGAAAACTTTAATGCAAATGAAAAAATGAAGACACTTGTAGAAATGGAACACTAGGTGACGGAGCTGCACTTAAAATATAAATATGAGAAAAGTGATTTATCAGAATGAGAACAGAATAGGAGAATTCTTGCTCCCTGATATTCTTCTTACAGAACCCTAAGGAATAACATAAGATTTGAGGATTAAGATTAAATTTAAGATGAAATAAAATTAAGTTTAGGATTAAATTTTAAGATTATCCTCTTAAAATATTGATGGTGATTGTGGTTGAATGAATTTCCCTGGGAGTCTGTTATATGGAACAGAACAAAAGAATACTCTGTTTTTTGAGAAAGAGAAGCAAGGACACAGGGAGATAGGCAAATACAAACATTGGGGAGGGAATGAAAATGGTCTGAGAAATTTAGATTACAGTGGTCCTTGGGGGGAAGGAGTAAGTGGGAAGTCACTGGAATAGGAGGCTTAATACGTGACTTCGAGCTTTCTTTTAGTCCCTCCTGAAATTAGAGATCAAGAAAAGGTGACAAATGCATCCGTAGTTGTTCATCACCCTGTAAGTCTCTTCTGTGAAGTATCTGGTAACCCCTTCCCAGTCATCTCCTGGTATAAAGAAGATATCCAGGTATGTACGATTAACCTAATTGAGATAGCATAGCCATGAACAGTCTTGTGTTGACTTTTGAGTGCTTGCTATGACAACTCATTTGCATACGTGCCTTTATGTATGTTTAAACTGCACTAAGAACACCTCCACAAAAAGCCAGCCAAATATGGCTAATCCATTAATTCAGCTGTTCAATAGGTCAAAAGTAAACTTTTTATTCTGCAGAGATTCAAATAATGGTATTTTCTTCATTCTATAGATGGAGCTCTCAGAGGTGATTTGAATTCCGCAGGGTTATCCTTGAGTCCTAAGCTTTTACTTGTAGCTGATAAGTGACAGTTTAACATGACGAGAGACCCTTTATGCACCTTTTGGGACTGACCATTACTGATAAACAAAGAATTTCTTTGCTTTTCCCATTCTCTCTTGGATGTCATATCCTACAAGTCATATTGAATAGATTGCAGAAGTTGAGGAGATTAGCGCTGTAACTGAAAGAGGAAACAGATTATCCTTAGGCTAAACCTACCATTTTCTTATAAAAATCCAGCTGTGATATTGGGCTGATGTAACTTGGATCATGTAGGGCTAATGTCTCGGGTTCTTTTCAGGTTGTGGAAAGCAGTGCTGTCCAGATTTTGCACAACGGGAAGATACTGAAGCTCCTTAAAGCTGCTACTGATGATGCTGGACTATATTCATGCAAAGCCATAAATGTAGCAGGAAGTTCTGAAAAGCTGTTTAACCTGGACATATTAGGTTAGTTCTCTCTTGGTTTGGTTGTTTTTAAGATGATGATCTGAAAAACAGTTGATACTTCAGAAGCCGTTAAATTTCAATTTATTATAAGTGAATTCTTCCGTTCACTGCCCATTAAATATTGGCTGCCGAAACACTCTTCATGGTGGTGAAAATTTTGCAGTAACACAGACAAAATGCTGCTTTACAATTCTGGGGCTTGGTTGTGGGTACTTTGTTTTGTATTTTGAGTGTATGGCAGTCCAGTGTAGCAGTCTGTTTATGCACAGTTCATCTGCACAAGCGTGGAAGTGCTTGTCCTGGTGGAAATGATGTTGTGATCTCACAGGAGTTCTTTGCAGTGAAAACTAGTGGTTTCAAGGGAGTAGCATAATCCGCCGCTGCTTTTCTTCTAGTTTCATCCCTTCCTGGTTAAATACCAGTTCTTCCTGTCATGTTTGTCTTTCTTAAAGTTCCACCAAGTATAATGGGTGCAGATACCCCTGGTGAAATGGCAGTCATCCTCAACCAGGAAATCAGTCTGGAGTGCAGAGCCACCGGCTTCCCTTTTCCTGACATTCACTGGTTCAAAGATGGCAAGTAAGTACATTGTCACTTTGGTGGGTTGTGTCGAGGTTATTCCTCCCTTAGAATGTCAAGGAAGAAGCTGCAGTGTGCCAGCAAGCTCAGCGTTTAACTGCTTAGTGTGAAGCTATTGTTAGTGAATAAAATTGGTGGTGGTGTGAAGTGGTGAGTTCATTAATCAGAAGTTATTATAGCATCCTGCTCTTCTTTGTGAACTGTTTCATTGCTGACACTGGCACTTGCAGAGCAGATTTACAGTATTTGAAGCCAGACAACTCTTGAACCAAGACAAATGTAACCATTTCTTTGACACAGAATCACATGGAATGTCAGGGATTGGAAGGGACCTCAAAAGATCATCTAGTCCAATCCCCCTGCTGGAGCAGGAACACTTAGATGAGACTACACATGAATTTAAACATGTTATTAGTTAAAATACAGTTGTTTTGCTGACATGATTTTTCATTGGTAGACAGTGACGATATCAAATGGTTTTCTAGATAGTGCCTTTTGCAGTTCTGCATATATACATTAAAGGTTTTAAAACATTTGTAGCCTGCATGTCTCTCTTCTTCATCTCATCTTCCAGGAAAGCACACCAAGAGAATTCCTGGTGGCTTAAAATATTAGCTGAAAAACAACGTGGGCTGTGCTTTTAAATAGTGTCAGTGTTTATCAATGTAGTTCGGTGTAGGCGTTGGCTATTACTCACAGATATTCTGCTGTGACAATTTATTGGGTTTTTTATTGATATGCTGACACTTTCATCTAGTGAATGCAGAGATTTTGTTACCAGCAAAGGACTGGTATGACCTAAGTAATTAGGAAAAGAAACTGAGATCAGGAGTAGGACTCTGGCTCTGATGCTGATATCCCAGGCAGCCTGAGTAAAGTACTTTTGTATTTTGCTTCTTCTGAAAACTAGGAATAAAGTTAATTATAATAGTTGGTCACTTCATGGTGATTCTGCAGATTAATGCTGGCTGTCTAGTGCTAAATGGTACTCTTCAATGGTACAATTAGTGCCATTAAAGGACCCCTTCTTATCATTGTCAGTTTAAATTAATGTTGAAAGGATGGGGTCAGAGTTCTGTGAAGCAAAATAATCTCTATTCCAGGCCCTTGTTTTTGGGTGATCCCAATGTTGAGCTTCTGGACAAAGATCAAGTTCTACACATAAAGAGCGCTCGAAGGGTTGACAAAGGTCGTTACCAGTGCAGTGCCACCAACGCTGCTGGCAAACAAGTCAAGGAGGTCAAGCTGATCATCCACGGTAAGTTTATAGAATGCCTGATCCGACAAGATCCTTTAATTTTACTCATAAGTTTGATTTTTTGAATGGAGATGCTCAGACAAATAGAAATTAAGGCTCTGACCCTGCAAAATTTGTGTACAAACGTAACTTAACTTGTGTCAATGTAGAGATCTTTTTGAGCATTTATGTGTATCAAGTATGGATGTAGTCTTTGAAAGCTCAGCCTTTCAGTGGATTTAATGTGCTTTTTATTAGTTTCTAATTTGTAAAAGCCAAAAATCTTGAAAGACCTTCTCAAATTTTGCTATTGATTAGTTTCAACTGAATTATTTTATTATCACAGTGGCTTCGTTATTTTGATCTGTCTTAGGGAGGAGAAAATTATTTAGAAGATTTTAATTTTAATACACTCATGGTCTTATTTTCCTTAAACTAGTGCTAGGAGTAAATTTTAGCCAGGAACATTTCTGAAGCATGGAGCAACCGCATGCACAGAAATACGCCCGTATACTCAGTGAATCTCATTCCATTGGGATCAAAGAAAACGCTGTGAGGACTTGCAGGTGATTGTAGCTGTTGTGAGATTAGAGGAATAAAAACCCCCACAACGTTTGGATGAGTAAACCTTACTTCAGGTTCTTCAGAAGATGCGATAGTAGAATGGAATATCACTTTACTTTTAAATCTCTCATTAGTCCTGGCTGGACAAATGGAAACCCGTGGACTAAGTGAGGAGCCCAGTGCTAATCCGTGCTAGTTCTTACTTTGTTTTAGCTGTTCAGCCCTGCTTTGGGCTTTGACATTTTCCCCAAACACCGTGCTAAAACTCTTCCTCATCTCTGTGGATGAAAGCGTTTGCTGATAAAGAAGTTCATTCGCCCTTGAACTGGGTGTGTTTCAGCATATTTTAAAGGTTTGCATATTCTTGCAAACAAGTTATTTAATTAGGAAAATATTTAGTCCTGGTTTGATTGTCTGCAAGGCCCATCTCATAGGTGTAGATCCATTCACTGGCACTTTGCTGTACATTTCTGTGGTGAGGCTTTAAATGGACACTCCGTGGAAATCCGTGGAATTTTAGGATATACTGAGCATGTTTGGCGGCAGAGGAGTTAATGTGTCTGCCAGATGTGTTTGGTACTTCCAGCAGTCATAAATTTAGCTGTTGCCAATTGCACCGTGCTTTTATTACTTCTACAGAGATTTACGAACTCTTTATATTGGCTGATTTACACAAGAGCTTGTTTGCTAGAAAAATCCATGTACTGCTGCCTAGCGAGCAAGGGAAATGACTATGGGCCAAAAGTTTCAAAAATAGGAGCATAAAACTAGACTGTTAAGCTCATATTTAGTCTCAGAGTATGTGACTTCATCTTCAGAAGGTTGGAGTGTGGAGCAGTTCCCACTCCGGTCACAGAGGCTCTTGGATGCGTTTGGTATTTTCAATAGCGGGTTCCTCGCTGGGAGGATGCGCCTCCCAAGGTGAACGGGGGTTACTTGCTCTTCACCAAGCTGAAGAGAAAGGCGAAAACACCAGGGAGGGTTGGAAGGCCAACCAACCTAAAATATTTTATTCTTCCAGCATTCTAATGTTTAATCTGTTTAAATCTGCACAGAATTGTATACTAAGATTTTAAACTGTTGTTTTGTTTTTTGAAATAGTTCCTCCTACTATTAAAGGAGGGAATATGACCACAGAGGTATCGGTGCTTCTTAACAATCTTATAAATTTGGAATGCGAAACCAAGGGAATCCCTGTTCCTACGATTACGTGGTACAAAGAGGGACGCCCGATTATTTCCAGCCCCCACGCTCTGTATGTGGATCGGGGACAATTCCTGCAGATACCTCGGGCGCAAGTTTCAGATTCTGCAAAGTACACTTGCCGCGTTACCAACGCTGCTGGGGCTGCTGAGAAAATATATGACGTGGATGTCCATGGTAAGCAAGAGTTTATTGAATTTGGTTATTTGCAACGTTACAGGAAGTGCATTTTGAAAGCTTTTCTGCCTTCAGAAGGCATTTGCAGGGCTGTTGAGCGTGGGCACCAGTCAGAGGTTGTGTTTAAAGACTGGCCTGTGTTAGCAGGGCCATGTAAAGAGAGCTTTACACCTTGTGCTTTATGTGGCTCTCGAAAAGCTCTTGAATTCATGGGCCTTTGTGCCATGCTGCAGTGAAGTATCAAAACTAATTCTCTGTATATCCTTCCTCTTTCTCGCACGTGTGTGCTGAACACCACTTACCTGAAATAGGCACTCTGGGTGGGATCTTTAATGTACTGTTTGAAGACCTTCAGATTTAGTTCTTCCATCCCACAGCCCTGCAGATCCGCTGTTTTATACTGATGGTCAATACTGAACCGCTTCATTTGACTTCTCTGTTTCCCCTTTGTCTTGGCTTGCCTCGGCGGCAAATTCTCACATGAAATTGCGCGTGACGTAACGGCATATAGAGCCCAAGTGGGTGGGAAGGAGCTAACCCATTTGCTCTTAATACGTTTTCTGGCTACAGAATTAGTCACTCGCAATATATTTTTCCCTTTCTACAGTTCCTCCAGTAATTGAGGGCGATGCTGAGAGAGCCCAGAACAGGCAGGTGGTTGCTGGCAATTCACTAACGTTGGAGTGTAAAGCTGTTGGTAACCCCCCGCCTCTCCTGACCTGGTTAAAGGATGGCGTGCCCGTGGAAGTGAGTGACAAGCTCCGCGTCAGCTCTGGTGGGAAGAAGCTGGAGATCCTGAATGCTGCTGAGGCTGACCAGGGCCAGTATTTGTGTGTGGCCACGAGCATAGCTGGAGAACAAGCAATCAAATATGACGTTGAAATCTTAGGTGTGTGAGCAACAGAACTAGATTTACCAGATTTCTGCAAACCTAATAAAGCCTGGTTTTTAATTTTTGTTTTATATCGTTGTATGAAATATGAGTTAGTCAAGCTACATATATAGTTAAACCTGGGCACTGCACACTTTTTCGGTCCAGATTTACAGGACAGCTTGAAGACTCAAACTTTCAGGTTGGTTTTTGAAGAGTTTTTGTGCATGTGGTAGGTAAGTATTATTCTCAGTAACCTTTAAAATTCTTCTATCTTGCCTTCGTAGAAAAAAATGATAAAAATGAAAGATAACGATTAAAAATATTACTGAGGGAGAACATGTTTCTCTGAATTTGAGTTGTATTGTGCAGTTTGGAACCTTTTCTTGAAAAATATTTTTTCTTCTTTTTCCATTGAAACCTTTACCATGGTCTGCATCTCAGCAGCCCTTTCTGAACGGCTCTAGGTAAATGACTTGTACAAATGCTAATCCCGTTCTCCTGACAGGGAAGGCTGTATTTACAACTTCCAAGGCTTGATTTTTAGGCTTTGAACTGCCCTCTTGTAGAACGTAGCATTCTATTGCACACAGATGTAGAACATTCATTGTGCCTCTCCAGGTGTATCTCACAGCCCACCTGCCCCTGCAAGAGAACCAGACAGGGTGAAGAGGACGCAGCAGAGGCTCCTCCGCACCTTTGTTTTCTCCTTCTGCTCACAGAGCATGCTAAAAGTCTCCCCCACCCCTCCTTGTTCACAAGGTTGTTCAGTCAGAATCTGGAAACAACAACAACAACAACAAAAAAACACCAAAAAAACAATTAAAAAAGAGTGAGAAGAGTAATTTGAATCCACATATATCATTGGGGAGGTGTTTTTCTTGAAGAAGGAACAGTGATGAACTGCAAATCTATATGTGTCCCAAAGTGAGATAAATGTTGAGGTTTTATTTTTTAACGTTACTATTTGAGATAGACTTTTATGACATCTCTAAATGCTTAAACGTTTCTGTTGATGGATTTTGCTGTCTTACAGTCCCGCCACTTGTGGAAGGTGGGGATGAGGTCTTGGACTACATTGTGATCCTCCAGAGCCCTTTGGAGTTGGATTGTTCAGCAACAGGGACGCCCTCACCAACTATCACGTAAGGGGATTGGTATGACGGTAGGAAAAAATAATGAGCTGATGCTTGCTGAGGTGAGTTTGGAGGTAGTCTTTAGGAAGTGCCCATGTTATTTAGTGATAGTTAACTCCTGGCTCTACCGAAGAAATCATCGAGCACACACATATCAGGGTTTTGTTTTAAAGTGGGTTGGTATGTTGTGCCAATATGTATGTCCTGGAAATTAGAATAGATAATGAGAGCTGACAGCTGTTGTTCCCTTGGTAAGGGAGCTGTATGCTTTTCATCTGCCACCAATGATTGCTTTTGCTTTAGAGATTTCTGTCTGCCTCTGTTGGTAGCAGCCGCTTCCACTGTGGCTTCCCAGCTGTCACCTTTCTGACTTCTTTAGAGCCCATTCCCCTATATTCCCTTCTCCTGATAAACCATTTCAGTCTGTGCCACTCAGAAAAGGAGAATACTAGCAGACACATCTCCAAACCTTCCTAGAAATGCAAATAGGACATTTAGTTTAATAGAATTGTGCATATTTTAGGAGTGTTGTTGATCTTACTTAAAAAGAGATCTGAGACTGTACTTTCTTTTTGGTAGGTGGTTGAAAGATGGTCAGCCAGTTGAAGAGGGAGCTGGACATAAGATCTTATTAAATGGACAGAAACTTCTCATCTCTCGAGCTCAAGTGTCAGACACTGGCCGCTATAAATGTGTGGCTGCAAATAAGGCAGGAGAACATGAAAGAGAATTTGATGTTACTGTGCATGGTAGGTTACTCCAGGAGAGGGGTGGCGGAAGCAGCAGACTGCCTTTATTTTAAATTGCTGGCAAGAAAGTGCTCAGAGTTTCTGTAGAGGTTTATTTGTATTAGTGGGTTGAAAAACTGGGCATGAGAGTAGGTGAAACAGAAGCAGAGCTGCTCTTACCTGTGGGATATTGCTTGTATATACTCAAATGTATGTGTTCAAATGATACTTCATTTTTGTTTCTGGTGCTTCTTGCAGTTCCTCCAACCATCAAATCAGCGGGGACTTCTGAGAGAGCTGTTGTGATATCCAAGCCTGTGACACTACAGTGTGTAGCCAGTGGCATTCCCAGCCCTTCCATCACCTGGTTAAAAGATGGTCAACCAGTAAATACAGCCAGAGGAAATATAAGAGTAAGCACTACTCTCTTATGGGATCTAAATAACGAAAGATAGTTACAATATACAGTACATGTTAGCGCTTCTTTTCCTTTTACTTCCCTCCTGCTGTGATATAAAGATCCATCCGGGAGAGCGATGGGCTTTTTACCTGAATAGGACAGTATTTCAGATCAAATAACAGTGCTCAGTAGACAAAATCCCATTAGACACCTCCATATCTGAAGAGTCCATGACTGTAAATTCAGCAACTGGCTCCTTTCAGTTGTACTTTAACCTCCAAGGTATGGTTGTCTGCCAGTCAAGAGGTGGCTCTACCCAGGTGTCACTGTAAGGCAGGTGTAGATGAGTTTTTCTATAAGCACTGCTGTTGCAGCACCTACTTATACATTCCCTTCTCACTGTGAGATTCTGACTTTCCATGAACAGCCCTTCCCAGTGCTTGCATGCTCCAGGGGGTCGAGTGCTTGTAGTGGCTTTGATGTACTTCAGGCTGGAGCAATTTTTGACATGTTGCCAGTGGCAGCTCTCTGCCTACAGCCTCCTCTTCACCTTGCTTGCCTGCCCCTCTGCCATCTAGGTCTCCTCACCGCTCTACACCTAATAATCCTGATGTCCCAGGAGCTCTGAAGTCTCTGAACTATCAAGACACCTCTTGCATGAGTAGTAGCCCCAGGTTAGAAGAAAGATGAGGCTGTGGCTGTATTCAGCATAAAACATCTGCTTTGACATGACGCTCAGCGCTCTGCCTGGGATGGTTGTGTAAAGTGGTTCCCTGCTCTCTGTTTTGGTACAGCTGGAGTCTTCAGGCCGTATTCTGCAGGTTGTCAAGGCCCTGCTCGAAGATGCTGGCCGGTACACTTGTGTGGCAACAAATGCTGCAGGAGAAGCCCAACAGCACGTTCGGCTTCATGTGCATGGTAATGACGTTTCTGCCTCTCCTTAGAATCTAAATGTGGCTGTTTGAAGGCAGCTTTTTGACATCTGTATTCCTTTCTCTTTTAAGCTCTGGCATTTTTGTTGTCTCTGCACATCCATCTTTCAGTTTTCTTTCCTTATCCCACTCTATTAGTAAGAACTCAGAGCCAAAACTGTCTTTCTCGGGATTTAGCCTTTCTCACGCGGTGCTGCGGGCCGCAGAAAGGAGCGCGCCTTTCCAGTGATCTCTTCAGAGGTTCCAAGAAGTCAAAAGCATTGCCACTAACCCACCGCTCTTCTGAATCAAGATACGATGTATCACCACAGGCATTATTAATTTGATCCAGGTCTTCTGGGGATAACAGTACTCCCCGTGACCTTGGAAGGCGGAAATTTTACAGGAATGACTTTTCTGAGAAAGAAACAGTCTCTTACAAGGGGATTTTTCAGACAGTTTGATAGAAATTTTGGTTTGCAGCTGAAACCAATGTAAAAGGAATCAGGGAAACCTGAGAATCTGTTGTTTGCATGTGAATTTAATGAGTGCTCTCGCCATGATTTTCATATATTTGCCTCAGAAGTGGTCATAAAGTGTTATGCATTCCTCTTGTGAGCCAATCCTCAAAGGATACAGGAGATGCGAGAATGGACTGTGGCGAAATGCTCATGATGAGTATGATTATGTCAAACCGAGTCAGAAACTGGAAAAGGTTAAACTGAAGGCACACAGATTGCAGTGTCTTCATAGAAGAGACTTGGAAAGAAACCACACTCACCTATACTGTGATAATTGCATCATAGTTAATTTTAGTGTCAGCCCCATGCTCATAAATACCTCTTTTGTTCTCAGTCTTTGTGTTTGAAGTGTAATTATCTGGTGCTTCTCTCATTTTACAAATTTGTAGACTTTGGTAAGGCAAAGAGTCTTGTTTTGTCAAAGCCGTGT
This sequence comes from Columba livia, assembly GCF_036013475.1. Taxonomy (NCBI): domain Eukaryota; kingdom Metazoa; phylum Chordata; class Aves; order Columbiformes; family Columbidae; genus Columba; species Columba livia. The sequence goes on from NC_088609.1 coordinate 31,276,013, forward strand.
ACAACATTCAGTTCAATATTACCAGTACAAGCAGGATGAGCTTGCCGTGGTAGAATTACTGCTCTATATTGTACACCCATTTCCTGCAAGTCCATTTTAAGAGCCATTTTTCCTGACAAAGAGTAGTAAAAATAATGTTTTATTCCTCTTGACACTAATGAGGTTATATAATTAAAGAGTATTCCCATTTCAAACACGAACTTCCTTGAGAAATCCCTCGGTTTTCCAGCAGTTAGCTGAAGCTTGTGCAATCCCTTGCCCAAAGTTTCTCAGAGGGCAGATTACTGGATGTTCTGCTAGCTGGGTGGCTAAACTAATGAAAACCTGATGCCTTTGTCTTTTCCCAGAACCACCCAGTCTGGAAGATGCAGGGAAAATGTTAAATGAAACCGTGGTGGTGAATAATCCGATCCATCTTGAATGCAGAGCGTCTGGGAACCCACTGCCAGGTATGCGCACGCACCTGGGAGAGCCTGAAGCAGCGCTGATCCAGGCGTTTATATGTCTTTTGAAAATAGTGAATGTTCAGAATGTGGAGTTAATTCTGTCTTTTTTAAACTGTTTAATGCTCTATATAATGGGAAATGTCAATATATGAACTGGCGTAGAGTAAGTCTTGAGGAATTCTAATCCCCACAGTTTTTAATTAAACGAATTGAAACCACAAGGATAATCTACTCCCTTGCACGTGCAGTGGTGCCCTGTCCACAGACAAGAATACTAAATCAGCTTTAAACACCCACGCTCTTTTCCCCCGCCAGGGCAATATTTATAGCGTAGGGCAGGGTTCAAACAATAGCTGATGTATTGAGGGTGCCTGTGGGCCATGGCTATGTCTAGGGCCTTATCTCAAGTCTAGGGAAAGTCACAGGAGGTTCTTTGTTTGGTCCGGGCCCTTTGCCTGTGAAAGTGAGTGGATTTTCTGTGTGTGTACAGTGCTTTCTGTGGCTTGCCCCGATGAGAAATTCAACTGATGAATTTATGGGTTCTCATTATATTCTAAGCTTTGAAAACTAGCCTGTGTGTGTCTGTTTGTATTTTATTTTCCACACATTTTGTCAACTCACAATCTGAAAGAATTTGGCTCCTGTGTAGACCAATGGATCTTTTGAATAGTTTCTGGCCTGCAAAAAGTCGAAAGCAATCTGGATTTTAGTTACTTCATCGCTGGGGGGTTCTTTCAGCACTCGGATTTTTGGGTTAGGTCTTTTTTTACAGTCAATCTTTTTTTCTTTCTGCTGTTGAGATATGCAGATAAAAATTAATTTCTTTTTGTCCAATGTGTGTTTTTTGTTCCCACCTTCTTCTGATGCAATATAAAAATACCACGTTAATATGAGAATAATTTTCTACGTTAATTATTGTACAGCAAAACTGAGGAATAATGTATAACTAATATATCTAGTATAGCAATTTATTCTTGTGCTGGTGATAGTCCCATTTTTAGAAGAACGATGTTACTAAATTTCAGATGAGCATCCAGGTTCACCTTCTCCACCTTTTCAAGAATTAATTCTCAGCAAAGTATTATTTTCGAGAATAATTTATATTTCTATAAAGCAAAATTTGGAATTGTTGGGTGTATATGTAAAATTAGATGAAAACATTAGGATTTTATATCCATTTTGCACTCTTTTGTCTTATCAAATTGCCCATTATTTTAGGACAAACAATTAAAATGATGTTCAGATAATTCATACAATAAAACCAATTCGTTTACCTCTTTTGAGGTATGATGTGATGCTATATACTAATGTAGATATGACATCAGCAAAGAAAAGTGATAGTGCAACATGGCAATGAAGAAGAAGGAAGCTTCTGTGCAGCGGTCAGGCCAGATGCTTCTTGAATGTGGGTCTTTCACAGAAATCTTGGGTGCTATGAAAGCTAATTCAGTATCAGTTTCATCCAAGTGAACGCTGAAGTGATGCCTGTACAACATCAGTTCCACGTTCTGCTGATGGAGGGTGCCATCTTTTGGCTGAGATGCAAAAAAGTCCTCGGATTTGTTGATCAAATTCCCATAACGTTGCCCTTTGGTGTAGTACCAGTTTTCGGGGCTTCATTTTCAGTTCTTCAGCCTGCCAGCTGAACTGTGGTGTTGCTGCTTGGGTTTTGGTTCTATACGCTTCCTCAGGTGGTCCGTTGTAACGCAGCAATACTTTAGATTAAAGGTGAAAAAATTATGTATTTCATATTATTATGTCTTTTTAAACAGCTGCTCTTGACCTTGGTATGAGATGAGTAAATCCCTATAAGTATGCTTTGTGTGATAATTTTTTAAGTTCAGAGCCTTTTTTTTCATAAATACATCATGTGCGCGGATGATGGTGTCAAAGTTTGCTGATGAATTCTCTAGGCAAAGTCAGTATTTGGCACAAATGTTACTGATTTCCTCATTTTTGAGTTACCTTTTGTTATTAATCATAACTAATATTGATATTGGTTTGCAAATGATGTGTATCTGAAAGCTTCGATGGAAAGTTTGAAGACTGACTGGTCGCTTTGCTTGTAACGGGGGTATTTTGGGCAACTTCTCTATATTTCCTTTTATTTTCCAGCTATCACGTGGTACAAGGACGATCGGCCCCTTACCAGGGCTGCCAGCGCCGCTTTTCTGAACCGAGGGCAGGTTCTGCACATTGAGGGGGCTCAGATCTCCGACACCGGCGTTTATAAGTGCGTGGCTGTCAATGCCGCGGGCACAGCCGAGTTGTTTTACAGTCTTCAGGTTCACGGTAAGTATTTTAAAACTTACAAAAAACGCCTACATGCACCAGCTTTCCTCTTTTTAAGTTTCAAGTCTGCTTAGCAGACTGATCGTTGCTCATCACACCATCATACTGGAATTGATACGGCAGGGGCCGGAAGGAAGAAAACTCACTTTGTTTGGTTTTCAGCGACATTAGAATATGTGTTTCGAATTAGGAAAATGCGGTAAGGCAAGTCAGTTCTAGGAAGAATGCGCAGAGACACCAGATTGGTGGAAGAGGGATTTAAGTTATCACTTCAGCAACTTGACCTCGCTGTTGCTGGGTTTTGCTGTAGATGACTCTAAAGCTCACAGTGGATAAAGAAAGGACACAGAACAAATGCTCTTTCGTAATCTCAGAGTTTTAAAGACAAATGTCCTGTGTCTAATAAGATGAAGTGGAAGTGTGGGTGTTTGCAGACATGAGAGACCTGATCCAAAGCCAAATTGGAGCTTTTCCACTGATTTCAGTGGCTTTTGGATAGGGCTGCTTCTTCTTATCTTTGATACATGCATATTCATGTAGCTGCTTTTCTGTGGGAGTCTTCCATGCAAAACTGCGGCCAAAATTTGGCACAGTGTCCCCAGCAGAGATGCACGCAGAGTATGTGGTTCCTATTAACGTTAATTAACAAATAATGAGTGGGGCAGTACATTTCCAGGGAATTAATGACCATCAAGGGAAAAACTGATGGCTCAAGATGTGGTCAAAGGCAATTAACCCCACCTAGTGATTAATTCGCAGGAAATATTTAAGCCAAGGTCATTATTCTGGTTAAACCAAAAAATGAAAAATAACTCCTAAGTATATCTTTTATGGGTGGTGGAATTTCAGCAGATATATCTGGAGTTTCCTAGGGAACTAATACTTTCTGACTTAGACACCTAAAATTGGTTCTCCTTCCAGAACAGAACACATGCAGTTGCAGCCAGAACTAATCGCATCAGAGGAAACTAAAACACCTATCCAGGAACCTGCTTAATTCAACTTGTGTCGTGCCAGGCTTACAACGGAGTGCTTTTTGAATTTACCATAAACAGATTTAGCATCAATTTATTTAGAATTTACGAGTTCGAGAAAAGTTGATTTTTTTCCCCTCACAATAGTGGAAGCAAGAACAGATTAAAGTGTGAAGAACAGAAAGAATAACAAAGTTATGGTAGTATTACTGAAACCCCACTCTCAGTTTCTGTAGGGCAGTTGGCCACCTATGTTGATCAATCACTGATCCTATTCAACAACTTTGGCTGCTAATAATGTTGTGGATGCAGTAGCTACAGTGGAAATTATCTGATCATTTTTGCCTTAAAAACAGGGCTTGATGCTGCAGGCTTAACATTAAATGAAACTAGGCAGACTTACTGAAGGAAGCAGGTTGAATTCCAGTTTAGTAATTCATATGATTTCATTGTATCAAGAGTTTTCCACTTCTTTCTCACCACTGTAACTTTTTCAGGCATTTAAGAACAATGGGTGTTATTATAGTGAAATAGGAGGACTCTGTGCTTGTGTGGAGGGTATAAAAGATTATAAAGTCACGCTTTCTTTTTTTCATGCTACTTCTGCTGTTACTGGCATTTATCTAAGAGTAGGTAGCCTGAGTTATGGGCTGTTAGAGGTTGCTAAATTTATTAATGAATCCTATTTTCTGTGTTTTCTCGCATAAGATACATGTGAGTAGATCACTCCATTCTCATCCTTCTAGGAGAGACTCAAAGTGTTAAGTTTTGTACTGATACTGACTGTAGAGCTTTATGACTAAGTTATTAGTGGCAGGAGCAAATGAAATTGTTTTTATTCTCCTGATAAATGAAACCTCTCCTTTTTTTTAATACTTTGTCTCTCTTTTTAACATAGCTCTACGAAATTTGCTAGACTGTATACCTACAGTAAGTGTTTTGAGATGTTCCATTAAGATGTTTTTAATCATCGAACAGGCAGATGTTATACAGTCTAATCTAGTAAATGTTCACATATGCTCTGCAAGGCCAATTTATTACTCTGCGTATGGATTTGCTTTATGCAGTTTATATGATAAATTTCTTTCTTTAATCCCCACCACTCCTAATGCCTTTCACAAATTTTAAATGGAATATTATAAAAGTTTTGAGGGAGTATTTTCTGTGTTATGTTCTGGTTCCTGGGTTCTGCAGCTGTCCTCTGGGCTGGGTTCCCAGTCCTGCTTACCTTGCTCACAGTAGTTCCATTGAAGTTCTCTGGCTGCTTGTGCGAGGAAAGAGCGGGATTTGGCACAGAGCAAATCAATGACAAGAGTTCAGTAGGAGTAACACGCGAAATCTTTCCAACAGAAAGAGAAATAACATCCAAAAGTAAGTGGCGCGTTTAATTCCGTTGTCATCAGTACTCTGTGTAGCCATTTCAGCTCTGGTTTCTTTTTCTTTCAGTCCCACCATCAATCTCGGGCAGCAGTGACATGGTGACGGTGGTGGTGAATAATCTGGTGCGACTGGAGTGTGAAGCGAGAGGCATCCCCGCACCTATTCTGACGTGGCTAAAAGACGGGAGCCCCGTTTCCAGCTTTAGCGACGGCCTGCAGGTACTGGGGTCACATCGTGCTGTCTGTGCTGCTTCCTCCTGTGGCAGGAGACTTTTAAACTGGTGTCGTTTAATGGAACAGAGTAAACGAGAGGTTTTGGAATGGGACTATAGGGCCTTTTGCTCTAGGTTATTGGTGTGAGTTTAGCTCCAGTACTGTGTGAGGTAAAAGATACAGATGTATTGAAATAAGTTGGTGCTTTCAACTGATTTCACACTAAGAGTTCGCATCAGCAAATTTTTCACTTCCTGGCAAGGAAAGGAAATTGGACAGTACTCCTATGCTGAAGAGATCTGTAGAGCTCAAGAATGTGTAATATCTCATTCCATAAGATAGTAACTCAGAAAAAAATACAAGACCCCTGATGTAAGGAGATATTTCTGAGTTAAAAGGAGCTTTTTGAAAGCTTAAAATTAAGACCTGGAAGAAAAGAGGGGCAATTTGTGTGCTGTGGGGACAAATCCAGGCACAGACAGAAGGTGTGACAGAATGTTTGAAACTGGTAAGAGGGAGGAATATCCAAGGTCCTGCAAAGACTTATGAATGCTGGGGGGCTCCCTACAGACTTGCGGGAAGTTGGACTTGGGTTTCTGCAGGTCTCGATTGAAAGAGAACAACGGGCTGCAGAGCAAAGTGCAGGGAACCAGGAGAAGGTGGGAAGCAGTGGCAAAACGTGTATTTCATTTTGAAATGAAACATAATAGTTCTCTCTGCTTGTGCTTTGAGGCGTGTATCCTGAACGTGTCGTGCTTCTATTGCAGGTTCTGTCAGGAGGCCGAGTCTTGGCCTTGACTAGCGCTCAGATCAGCGACACAGGAAAATACACTTGTGTTGCTGTGAATGCTGCAGGCGAGAGCCAAAGAGATATCGATCTCAGAGTTTATGGTGAGATTTTATGACAACTCTCTATTTTGTTTGGTCATGAGAACTGTTCCTGGAGCTTTAATTAAACACACTGTGGCCCAGACCTTTAGCAACATTGGGTATAAATGGTTCCAACCCTTAATGGAAGGAAAAGTGATGAGGAGGGGTGTGTGTGTATGTAAGTAAAAATAAAAAAAACATATACATACACATGTATTAAAGTATGTATATATGTATGTTCTTCTGGGTATCCTTGAAGAAATGTATCTGCAACAGTGAATTTATAAGTTTACTACATAAAGGCTCATTTCAAAATGGTAGCAGAAAATATGCATTTGCGTAAAAAAACATGTAGATCCCACAGGCCAGAACTGAGTTGTGTTTATTGAACCAAAATGAGTCGAGGTGAGTTTACCATACAGCTCTCGAGTGTCTGTGCCATTTTTAAGCCTTACTCTGCCTGCCCAAATGGTGGTGACTTTTTTGGTCCTAACATTGACAGTGTATTGAGCCCAAACAGTCAACTTTTTCTCTTTTCAGAAGTAGGAAATATCTCTTTTTTACTTCGTCAGTTTTCCTTATTAAATCAGTAAGTTAATTCTGAAGTTGTCTTGCCTGAACTTCGTCCTTCCTGCTGATTTATTGCAACTTGTATGAGCTTCATCCTGGTATTTTGTAACTTGTGTAACATGAGTCTTCATACTGTGCTCTTAGAGATCATTAGTGATGCGCGGGTATCAAGGAGCATGACATGGGAGCAATGCCAAAGAATTTGACTTTAGCAAGTTTCAAGTTTCCCTGGACAGCTGCGTGGTTCTGTACACCAGTGAAATGAGGATGAGCAACCATCTGCCGTTTGTTTTTGAAATCTTATGGTACCAGATGTGGAGAGAGGGGTTTGGAATTGAAGAACCTTTGTGGTTTTGCCTCTGTTTTCAGTAGGTCAGTGCAGAGAGAGCTGCCTTGACTCTGCCAGTCTCCAGCATTACAGCAACCCTCAGCAGAAGGCTGGGAAATCTTGCAAGAGAAATTAGAAATCTGGATGTTTCTAATGTGAATAGGGACAGCTGGCCAGGTTTTGAGTTTGACTTTCAGAATTGACTTCCCTGCGAACGCAGAGTGGTTGGGCTACTCGTGACTCAAGTCACGGCTGCTTTTGCATCCGCAAGGGACAGTTCAGGCAGTTGGGACTGACGTGGCAGGAACGCTCAAGGTTAACATGTGCTGGCACATTTTATGTTGAGCAACAAATATCGACGTCCCTTTTGGAGTTTGAGGACAGGTGTGTATGTATACATAACCACACAAGTAGCACAGATGTATTTAATACGTCTCTTTTATTTTCTGGAACCTCTGTCCTTTTTAGCTAGATGAAAAGAATTAGTTAGAAGTGGTGTATGTTTAAAATTACCGTTGTATGAGAAGCTGGCCAGGGCTGAGCTTGGCTGCAGGGTCATCTTGAGGGAGGCTGGCCCCAAAAAGTAGTATAACTCTTAGGACTTGCCCTATACGAGTAATCAAATTAAGAAGTTACAGGAAGAAATAATTTGGAGTGCAGTTGGAGCTGAGATGGTTAGAAATGTGCAGTGCGCTGAGCCAGCGTAGGAGCTGTAACAATCTGGGTAACATATAGTTACCGTGAGCATAATTAAATAATTTTAAACCCTGGTCCTTCAGAAACAAATGCTTTAGTGTCTGTTTCTCTCTGTTTCATGAACTGATTTTCTTTTTGAACCCATTTCAATTCATTTAGCTGAGAGGAAAAGTAATCGGTGGAAAAGTATTTGGAAAAAAACTTTGCCTTCTTTAGTAATGGATCAGCTTCCATTTTTCAGTTCCATAGCACTTGTAAAGAATCTGGGCCTTTGTGAATTCTACAAAGCAAGTAAGATAAACAGATTTTTTTTTCCAGTTACTATATTTCTTATCCACAGAGACCAGACTTTTCCCTAAATTATTTCCAAACTGTGAAATCAGCTGCTCTGCGTAGTACATCCTGTGCAAGAAAAACAAAGCTTTATTGTTAATGTTATTTTTCAGGACGTCTTGAGAACTGTATTGCTGGTTTACTGAGTACCACTTTGGGACATTTTATAATCTCACATGTGCTAATTAGTTCAGTATCTTTTTGTTCAGAGTGAAGCCCAGAATATTTCTGACAGGCGGTCCCGCTGCTTCCCTTGTCCTTACCCCCATGTTTTGTGCAATCAGACATACAGCTCTGGAGTCATGGATTGCAAAACTAAGAAGCGAAGGAAATGTGATAATAAACGTTCTTATATTTGGCCCTGGTCAAGTTTTTTGGGGCAACACAACAAGCAAAAAATCCCACTGGCTACGTGTAACTAACCTAAATCTTGCTGGGAGAGTTTTGATTTTGTAAATCTTCTAATTGCAGGTCTCATGTTGCATGAATGTCAAGAGTTCACAACGCATGTACTTTGTATTTAAATGACAAGAAAGGCAAGGGAACCCCTATGACTTGATTTGAAGATTTGACGACATATACGCCACAAACACTTTCCCCATGGAAAACTGCTGACTTGCTGTATTCCACCTTTTAGTTCTCAGCTGCTTTCTTTCTCTGACTGTGGAAACACAAATAACTTGAAAAATGGGGAAAAAAGGTGTTTTCTTAAATATTGGCACATTCAAGAACACCTAATGGGCTTCAGTTTAAATACCCCAAAGCATTATTTTTTCTTCTACACAGAAAACTTTCAATCCAAAACCTGATTCTGCTACCCTATAATTTGGATGTAATCGTGTAATAACGAGGTCATCACTGAAACTGTAGTAAAAATCTCAATATAGTGTTCACTGCCAACGATTGCAGTAATTAGCAAGCAGATACCGCACAGAACAAATAGGTAATAAAGTAATTGTAGATTATGACTTGATGATTAAGTCATTAACCCGTTCACTTGGCTGCAAGCGTGTAAGTTCTCATTCTGTCTTCTGTATTTGGCCATCTCTGGACAAAATGCCTCTTGAAGCCAGAGCTGTCCTTAAAGCCAAGTATCCATCTTGGCACTGGCTGCAACAGGTTAAGACATTTTCAGCTTCTGGCTCTGATTATTACTTGTGAGATAATAATTTGTCACCTCTTTTTCTTTTTAGCAGGAATGTACTTCCCCATTCTTTATATACTGGTGATTTTCACTTCTAGCTGTATTTCAAGTATTTTTCTGCTAGTCTTGGCTTATCTACGTGATTTCTCTGTAGCTGTCATCTCGCTAGTGTGTATCTTGTGTAGAGGATGTTCTGTAAGTAACAGAATTATTCTGGTGCTTTTTGTGATATAAAGGAGACTCAATTTCTGTGGCAGGAAGGTACTCAATGCTTTTTTGGTTGTTATTGTTGTTAAATGAAAACTGTTAACTCCACAATATGTTGACTCTGGGAAGTCTGCAATACCCAAAGGTCCCTTGTTTGGATTTATTGCTGTAGTTCCACCAAACATCATGGGAGAGGAACAGAACGTCTCCGTGCTCATGGGCCAAGCGCTGGAGCTGCTCTGCCAGAGCAACGCGATTCCCCCACCCCTGCTGACGTGGCTCAAGGACGGCCGGCCCTTGCTGAAGAAACCTGGTCTTGCCATCTCGGAAAATGGAAGCGTACTGCAGGTAAACTGGGCGGTTTTGCTCGGGGGGTGATGGCTTGGTGGGGGGCAGACCCACCGTGAAGAAACCTGAATGACCTCTCCCTGCAAATTTCATGTATAACTATGTAAGAAGAACAAGTTCTTTTTTTTTTGTCTTCCTAGATTGAAGGAGCTCAAGTACAGGACACCGGCCGTTACACTTGCGAGGCAACAAACCTCGCTGGAAAAACTGAAAAGAACTATAATGTCAATATTTGGGGTAAGGTTTCGTAAGCTTATTCCAGGAACAGAGCTCAGAGTGAAATTCTGAAGTGAGACGCTAAAAAGCCTCCGTAGTTCATAAACATTTAACCACTGAGGTTCATGCAGAGAGATGTTATTGTTTGCTGTAGTTTAGCAGTCCCAAGAAAGTGCACACTTTTTCCAAATCACTTTGGTTTGGTTCTAAATGAATACTGGCTACTTCCTAGGCCTTTGTCAGGATGGGTTTGCATGCGTGATAGTAGTTTACTGCTATACCAAACCATGGGTTTGTATCCCTAGCCCCTGTTTGTGCACTCCAATACCTTTTAAAGTAACCTACCAACCTTCCACTTTTATAAATGCTGAAGCAAGAAAATTCAGAGAAATAAAAGCTGGTATACCTAGTTTTGTTTGCTCTGCAAAGTTATCAGTGTGTCATTGTAAGAGTAGCCTTAGTAAAATGTTTCTATGGCTAGGTGTTGAATGGGACTTAGTTTTATTTGAATAATTGATTTTGAATGCTTTTTCTGCATCATATTTTTATCCCCGTATGCAAATCGAAATGTGCCTTTTCCTGCTATTACGAATTAATTTCTTTGTTTGAAATCACAAGGCTAGAAATATCTGACAGGGTTTGTAATGATAAAACTACAATTTTTAGTAGAATTCTGCTATTATTTATTAAAAAGAAACATTCCAGGTGTTTAAATTAGGAGGTGGGTATTGTAGTATCATACAAGACCGTGAGATTTTCTCATGCTGAAGTGTGTTTACTCATTTACTGCACATGCCATCTTGATCTCTCCCTCAGACAGATCTGCCGTGTTGCAAAGGATGTTTGCTAGAAGGATATGGATTTGTTCTTTTGTGCAGTGAGACCATTTCAGTAGGATTTTGAGCAAAGGTTTAAATCCTTGCTAGTTAGCAGTATTGATGGGATAAGCTTAATAGACAGCAAAAGCTGCCTGTGAAAGTCATCTGTGGATAAGCATTTACACCCAGGGACCAAAAGTTCTGCTTGCTGTATTTTCAAGTTTTGAATCGAGGAAATGTGTCCCTCTGAGGACTGGCGTGATCCTGAGAGCCGATTCTGGTTCCAGGAACCAGCCCGTGTGGTAAATGCAAGGTTCTCCTGTGAGAATGGCACAAAGGTTTGGACAAGAAGCAGGACAAATAAAGGGTTGAAGCCAGTACAGTACAATCAAGCCCTTTGCAGTCGCCTCTTCTGAAACCCATCCATCTGATTGCCACTTAATAAAGAATTGAAAGTGTCAAAAGGGGAAGCTGTTCACTGTCACATGCATTAAAAATATGCTGGATAAGTTCACTAGTGAGATTTTGTTCACCATTTTCAGCCTACGTTACCCTCTGCTTTTTTTCAAGTGTTGCCTACCCTGTTTTCACCAGCAGAAAATGGTTCCCTTGTTTCAAGAAGGAAATTATCCCTTCCCTAGCGATTGAAATGAAGTTCTTTAGGATTTTTCGGATCATGGTGCAAACAAAAGTCCCTTTTGTGTGTTTGACAGACAGGGTGATGTAGAGCCGAGCTGAGCAATGGAAGGGCCGGGCTCCTTGGCGCTGGATGTGGCAGCCAGCGCGTCGCTGCAGGAAAAATTCAGAGGAAAAACTTGGGCTGAGTTTAAAAACCGCTTCGACTAATGATGATATCTGTGCATTTATGAGCCACGACTAAGGCAGGCTCTTAGAATTGGAGTCAGCTTACGTAATTCACAGAAATGGCTTGGTTCTGGGGAGTCCATTCCAGAGTCAGCCAGAAGCAGAGGCTGTGTGTGCCATCGACCTCTGGGGCTCAAGGACAGATGCAGCCACTTGCAAGGAGATTATTCCCTACCCAGGGTCTGGTCTGCCTTGCCAGCGAGAGAACACAATCCTTGTAATTGCTTCAGAGCATAACGGGACGAATTTGTGTGAGGGTCATTTGGGTCCTTCTGTTGGCTGATAATGTTTTGTTTCAAATGCTACAGTAGCTTGGCATTTCTTTTCAGTGTCACCAAGTATTTATGGCTCGGATGACATCTCTCAACTGACAGTAATTGAAGGGAGCTTGACAAGCCTGATCTGTGAGTCCAGTGGCATTCCACCACCCAGCCTCACCTGGGAAAAGAATGGTGAGTAGCTATCCATTGTCTGTTTTAGAAAGAAAATGTGATAGTTCTGACCTACCCATTTTTTTTTTCCTGTGAACATTTCCCATGGTGTGCTCTGAGCACTTCAATCACGCAGGTATCTGGACAGCCCTGATACTGTGTAAAATGAACTGCAGTAGTAGATTATTCCCTTCTCTCCCAACTCTTCTTGGATTAGGTGTCATTGTTTCAAAAGATGTGCTAGAGAAACACAGTGCAGAGATTCCAGAGCTGATTTGAAAACGGGAGGTTCATACAGGTTAGTGGAGCACTTAACCCCTGTCGATGTGCTTATTTACTACGGTGCAGTGAGAAGGCATCAAGGCTTATTTGTGGATTGCAGCCGGCAGGGCTGTGAGCGCTGTGAAGTCCCAAGCATCTCTGCCCTGTCATCAGCTGCATAAAACAGACTTATCCTCTGGGTTATTTTAAAATTTGCAGCCATGGCATACTGCCAAATGATAAAACCGCATCTTGCTGCAGTAATTGCTTTTGGGATATGTTGAACCTTTCTCTCATCCCATCTTAATATTTAAGAGTAGTCTGCACACCTTTTTGCTCTAGGGGTTAAAGTAACATTGACAAACACCTGCTTATGAATCATTAGGCAAAAGCAGGTATTTTTAGGACAGTCGTTTAAACATGGGCACTGTTGAAGCCAGAACATTAGACAAAATAAGATACTGAACTCATCCAGTATGGTAATTCTTGTGTCATTAATCATTCATATCTAATCACCTGTGTTTTTCTAGACAGTGCAGTTCAGCGTGGTACGTGCCCACCTTAATTAGTTTTGGCTTGTGGAAAGAGCAGATTTTAATTACAAAACACTTTTCCTAATGCATACAGTTTTCAGAGAAGATGAAGTTTATCAAGTTCTTTTTAAACCCAGTCTCTTGGAAGCCAAAAATGTGACGTTTTTGTAATAATGTACTACAAGGCTACAGTGTATACATTTCAATGGCAGAAAGGAAACTTGAACCTGTTGGAAAGCTTTGGAAGGCTGTTAGAAAGCAGCGCAATTTTGCATGTTACTTGGGAGCAAGATTTTTGATCACCTTTGACGTCCGGTGCACTTGTTCATAGAGAGAATATTAAATGCACAAGTGGGAAAACGAAAATTCAGCTTGTAAAAATTCTCAGTGGCATGTGTATCCTTTCTGTCACGAAGTCTCACTGCGGTTTGTAAAAATGAAGAGAGTTGCCTAATCTGAGGTCTCCATAATTGAACATTCTGCTCAGAGAATGTGATATTATATTGCTGTCACATTCCTGCTGAGGATTTGAGGGGCAGAAGTCTGTGCACGTGGGCTGTGCGATGCACAATGCACAGCTAGGCTGGCTGGGAAGACTAGATTATGTGTTTCTAAGCACTGACTGTGCTGGGTGAGCAGATTCTACACTGGACAATGTGTCAGATTTTACAAAGTGTTGAATTTGCTGCTCGGTGGGACTGTCCAAGACTTTCTGGATGGATGTGAGTGTGGTAAGAGTTGTTGTGCTTTATCTCAGGTTGCTGTATGTCGTGAAGTCAGCAATTAATACGGGAAATCCTCAGAATCTGCTTGCGTGAAGCTTCTTATCTCCCGGATGACTCTGATAGAGCAATTCTAAACTGGACAATTGTGCAGCTCAGTAGTTTTGAAGTGAGCCAGGGAACTTCACACCACCCGAGCAAGCTGATGAGCCCTTTCTGTGTTGTTATCTGAAAGAACGTCTCTTGCAGGCTCTCCGCTCCTGGCTGACCTTTCCGGAAGGGTGCGGGTATTATCTGGAGGCAGACAGCTGCAGATCTCAATTGCTGAAAAGTCGGATGCTGCATCTTACGTTTGTATCGCTTCGAATGTAGCTGGAAGTGCAAAGAAAGAATACAGTTTGCAAGTATACAGTAAGTTACTGTGAACGTTCCTGCTCATAGTTTACCAGTTCTGCAATAGTTATGTTTTGAAAGTGTTATCGGTACAGTGATGTGAGGCTGCAAGATTTTGTCCAGCTGTAGAACAACTTTAGGGTACTCCAAGGAGAATGTTGAGTAAAATCTGGGTAATTAGGACTTGGAGCTTGAACCAAGACGTTGCATATACCCCCTGAACTTAGATTTTCCAATTTTACTGCAAATTCTGTATTCAGTAAGGAATAAAAACAGGGATTAAGAAACAATCCCATGAAAATCTTCAAAAGTCTGTAGGAATTGACAGAATTTGATGCAGTCTTTGTATTTTATTTTCTCCTATTTGCATTTCAAAAATGTCCTGTAAGTTACTTTTTGAAAAACATTTTACTTTATGGGTTGCCGGGAGGTTATTTGTCTTTTCTTGGTCCTGTGGAAAATGCTGCGAATTGCAGAGTGCCCCGAACTGATTTTCCAGCCATAACCTGCAATAACTGGTCTGTATGAAAATGCTGATCTGGGAAACTTGAGTGTTGTTCTGTTCAGAGCCAGGTGAAGATCCTGAAATGTAGCTTTAGTTGATTTCTAAACCGTGTTTCTTTCACAGTTCGGCCAACTATATTAAACAGCGGTAGCCATCCATCAGAAGTTGTCGTCACCCAGGGAAATGCAGTTTCCTTGGAGTGCAAGGCCCAGGGCTTTCCAGAACCAGGAATAACGTGGATGAAGGACGGCCAGACGCTGGTCGGTGGAGGGGACATAGCGATACTTCACGACGGTCACCTTCTTCAACTGCAAAATGCACAAGTGTCAGACACCGGCCGCTATGTCTGTGTTGCTGCCAACGTGGCAGGGCTGTCTGACAGAAAATACGATTTAAACGTTCATGGTAGGTAGATTTAAACTGGGACAGGCATAACAGAAACAAATTAGACCTTTAAGTTCACCCAGGGACATCCAGGAAATAGTTGTGAAGCGAAAGTCACTGCCTGGACCTGCAGGTTGTGCACGGGGTGCCGTTTCAGTTGCAGATCAGTGATGCAGCTTCAGTTGCAGTGGTACAGAAGTCCAAATGCAATTTTATAGTTCCTGAGAATTTAAAAATCTTACCTCCGTCCCTGTTAATACCAGTCCACCCTCAGTTGCTTCATCTCCTGAGAGGAGAAAACCAGATATGATGTAATTTTATATGATGTTGTTGCAAGCATCATGGTGGGCAGTGTTCTGTTGTGGGGATAGAAATCAAGGTTGAACGGAGAACACCCTGCTAGTGGCCACAGCCAGGGGACAGTTACCTGGGGACAACCTATATCTTCACTACCCAGTTCTCAGGTTATGCACAGCTGGAAGAATTTAAAGATGGTACCTCCAACTACAATTCATCTCCATAATTTGACTTGATGGTATTAATCAGAACATCCCATTACCTTACAGCCACTGTAATTATTTTGCATATGAATTTTTTGATACTTCATTGAACACTGAATATGCATGTTTTACTGTGAAAGTAAAGCCAGGAATTTTCACTATTCAAAACAAAAGGCCAAAATTATTTACCAGTTTTATTTCTGTATTTTTTTTGTTTGGAATGTTTACTGTAACGTTATAGAAAATTTTAGGTAGTAAAAAGAACCTTTAAACCTCCTGAAGCTACTCAGTGCTGGAAGATGTTCATCAATTCTTGACCTCAGGCTCTGTGTTCTAAAGGATGAACTGCAGAACCGCTTCCAAAGTGGAAATATTCTTATTCCTAGCAAAGAAAAGCTAAAAATAAATTTGTGGTAGTTATTTTAACAGGGGGCTGTTCTTGCTATTAAAAACAGCATGTAATTCTGTCAGTGTTAGAATTTTCCCTGGTCTTTGATTAGACACTGAAAGTTAGAATTGTAACAGCATAGAATGGGCAGAACGATTATACCATAAGCTCTTATTTACTAGAGATCTTAAGCCATAAAATAAAGGTAATAAAACTGAATGAATGCAGTTACACAGTAGGCACTAGTCATTAATATACAGTATTATATGTCTCAGTTTTGTAGCTCTTCACTTACCAAACTTACCATAGCTTCCGTGAGTTATTATTTGGATGACAACGTTTTGAGAATTCATTTTTATTTGTTTTGAAGTGTGTCTTTTCTCTACTCTGCTTCTGCAGTTCCCCCACGTATTGCTGGTGACCTGCGGGTGCCTGAAAACATCAGCATTGTGGAGAAGAATCCCGTCTCTCTGGTTTGTGAAGCTTCAGGAATTCCCTTGCCAGCAATAACATGGCTCAAGAACGGGTGGCCTGTCACTTCAAACAACTCAGTGCGGATCCTCTCAGGTACAAAAGCTGTAGTTTGTTTGTTTTAAAAAAGTGGGGGGGAAGGAGGTGAAGGGCCCTCTGCATCTCTAGTGCAGATATTTCACATGGAAGAAGGGTTGGTTTAATTATCTGTAAAGACAAGGAGAGACAGGAAACTCACTCAAAGCCGAACTTTTCAGTAAATGGGCTCAGATTGCTGAAGTGCTGGGTGAAGAGATAATGTAAACTCTTAAAGCTCTTGCCAGACTGTATGTGTGTGCACCAAAGGCCTGGTGACTGTTTGGTCTGTGCAGGTGGTAACATCTTGCTTTGTCAGTGCCGACACATATACTGCATTAGCTCTCTTATTAGATTAGTTTTCTTTGTCTCTTCATAGTTATTTTTACCCTTGAAAACCAACAAATCTTTGAGAGAATGAATATGTATGACAAGAAACAAAACACATCTTTCTTTTCTGTGTTTGTATATAAAACCAAAAGGAAACCTGTTCATGAGCCTTGGAAATTAATAATAGAATCACAGAACAGTTTGGGTTGGAGGGACCTTCCCAGCTCCCCCAGTTCCCCCCTGCCATGAGCAGGGACATCTTCACCAGCTCAGGTTGCTCAGAGCCCCATCCAGCCTGGCCTGGGATGTCTCCAGGGATGGTTCAGCCACCACCTCTCTGGCCAACCTGGGCCAGGCTCTCACCACCCTCACCGTAAAAATATTATTCTAATTAATGCAGGTAAATACTTTCTGGCCTTGGAGCTAATTGCATCTGATCTTCAGAATGTCATCTAATAAGAGCTGGAGTTAGAATACTTATGATAGGCATAGAAACTTGTGATAGGCAAGCAGAGAAACAGATCCGATTCATCAGGGATCTCTGTTTTCAAGCTGGAATAACCTATGAAGAACTAGTTCAGGTGCCTTTTTATAACAGTAGTATTTGACAGAGGTGACTGAAATGGGGGGAGCTCAGTACCCGTTCCTGAAACCCATTGTCCTGCAAAGCCACTGGGAACTGAGAGTACCTGAGTGGCAGCTGCAGGGACATTAAAGCTTTGTGTTCCCATCAGGGAACTGAGTTAGCAGCCCTTGAGATCGCAAATGGAAAATGCGTGCCAAGCGGACAATATGTTGTCTGTTGGCTTCATGTGTCTGGAGATCAGCTGTGTGCAATGCATAGAATTAATTGTCTGCCTACAACTGAGATGTACAGAAGACAACTGAGATTTTCTTGGATCTTGGATTTGCCGCTCACAGTTAGAAATCTCCTGAAAAGAAGTTTCAATGAAGTTTCTAATGCTCTGCCATAGCCACCGTGCACAGCCAAGCCATTCTACAGCATGAACACAAGCAGGCTGTCAGACAAGTAAAGGAACTGGAAGGTGGTTAGAAGCTTAGCTAAGATGGGATTTGAAGATGGAATCTTTCAGGATTGTTTTAAGCAGCATAGCTTTCAACATCTAGTAGTACCATCTTTCGTTTCCCCATTTGTACGTATGGCGCGTGGAAAAAGGAGTGGGTGTCTGATTATTATCCAGTATAAATCTGACTGAGTTGGTATGCATTCCTTTTTGTGCAAAGTTGCCATCAACAAAAATAATTTCTTCTGGGCTTGTTTCTGTTCTATCTGTTGATTTCTACGCCCACAGTAATATCACCACCCGGATTGCAGAGTCAGGAAGGGTGAGAGACAAAAAGCTGTTTATTGTCTCTGGATGTTAGCTGCAGTGGGAGTGGGGAAACAGGCCAGAACTCCGTGCTTTGTTTTCCAGCAAACTTGGTGCTTTCGTGCAGTTCTTTAGACAACCGCATGTTGTGGTAGCGAACTGTAACCAACATGGCATTTGGAACTTTGTGCTTGTGCATCTGTTAAAAAGAAAACGCCAACAAATAACAGCAGCAGGAACAACAACAAAATCCCCCTCTTCAACTAATCTATGAGGTAAAATACTTTGCCAAAGCAAGATTTTGGTTCTGTTGATTGAAAACATGCTTGGCATTGCAGATTATTTAAATGTGTGGACACACTGCTGGCAACTTTTAGTCTGTTAATTCAGATCCTACAGATACTTCAGGGAAAAAAAAAATATACATATACTATACCACATCTGCTTTCCTGGCAGACCATGCATTATGCTTTAGGAAGGAGAAAAGCTTTTATTAAGTTTTAGCTAAATGTAGAAAACCATATCCTGGCTCAGCGCTGGAGCTGTGGGGTGCTATGGTGTGTGATGCCACAGAAAGTTGCAGTCTCCTGCAGGCACATATCAGCTTCATTTTCCTTCTTCTATGGCTTTGCTTGGCGAGCAGATGGGAGTTGGGAAGAACAGAGCCTTCCTCACCATGGTCCCTCTGGGTAGGAGTTCTGGGGCAGAGGAACATCCAGCAAGCAGTTTCTTCCTTCAAACATGGGAAAGGCTGAAGAATGGTCACCACTTTTGTTTTCACACTTCAGTGCTCACTGATGGTGGTTTTGCTGTTCCTCTGCCAAAAGGGAAGCAAAAATAAGTTACTCTGCTTATGGCATAGCGACAATATTTTTGGTCCTTTGATCAACCATACTTGCCAGTCTTCTTCCTTTTAAACTAGGATGCCCAAACAAATGTGTTCTGACAACCGCTCTGCTGTAGCATTATGAGAAATATGCTACATGTCAACCAGTACTGTTATTATTATTGATGGCACAATTAATACAAATGCTAGGAGAGAGAAGTGGAATTTTATTCCTAATCTGTACACGTGCAAACATCTTTATGAAGGGTTTGTATATATTCATAAAAATAAACTTATTTTTACATGTATACTCCGCCCCCCCCCCCGCCCTGAACTCTAATAAGGCTTTATTATTTTTCCTGGATAGTTATCTAGATTTTCAGTATAGCAAAGAACTCATATGAACAAAAATCTTGCTGGCTGAAACACTGTATTCTGTCAACATTTCCTGCATGGAAGTGTGTGCACAAATCCTGCTTATTGCAGACAGGGTTTCTGCCACATGCAAAGTGTCTGTGCTGAGTTAATTCCATGTGTGTCGTACCCCGTGGGTCATTTGAGCGACCTGTGTGAAGTAGGTTTGATTTTCTCTGCACAAACTCTACAGATGTGTCTTGAAGTTGTCAGGGATTGTGCCAGTTCGTCTCTGACTCCCACCAGAAATTCTCAGAAAACATCCGAGTGCCTCAAAGTTCAATTAAATGTAATTTCTGGAGGGTAGTTTGGAAGTTACTGACTCAAAGAATATCATCAATGTTCAGCACAGATCTGAAAGCACTGAGGAGCTGACGACCTGAGCAGATGAACAAAAATGGTGGGAGTAGGAGTAAAGCCAGTCACTTCTCTTACTGTTTGTTCAACAACATAAAACACATGAAAACCCAGGCCACATTTAAAAGATGTACAGCTGTAAATTTAACCAAAACGTTAAAAAATGAAGAGTTAGCAGGGATGATTTGGCTCTAACAGTGGTACGTGGTCTGGGTTTCTCCGCAGGGGGCCGGACGCTGCGTCTGACGCACACAAGCGTGGCAGATGAAGGTCGGTACACTTGTGTGGTGACCAGCGCTGCCGGAGAGGCCAGCAAGGATTTTGACCTTTCTGTTCTAGGTAAGTACGTGATAAATTAGTTACAGTAGATTATAAGGGGGTCTACTGTATACTTCACTGGTATTTTCAAAATTATTATGCCAAAACGTATGTCTTCATGGAAAAAAAATACATTTGGTAACATGGTCAGAAAAGTCAGGTTTTAAAGAGAAGGTACTTCTAAATGTGAGTTTGCTGTTTGTTTAGTTTTTAAAGTTAAGATTATTCAGGCATTACTTGGAATAACTGGCAGCTGCTTCTGTTCTGTGGTTGGTTTGTTTCTCTTGTGAAAAGGAGCTGTGTCAGTGGAACTGGCTTCAGGGAGGTGGTTATTGCAGGTGGACAGAAGTCTGGGGGATGCTGATAGCTGGGTGCTCATCCTCTCCTGTTTTTTGTTGCTCAGAGCTTCACCCTCCCTTGGCTGTGATGAACAAGGTGATCCAGTTTATAGGTGAACTGGAAAGGTGGGGTTTTTGTCTTTTCCTGCTCAGGCTCGTTTTCAGGCAGACCAGTTCCCTGCTGGTTCACCACAAGGCACAAAGATGCCAATATTGGTGAAAGAAGAAAGACAAGAGTGAGTGGTCAGGGGAGTAATGCTCTTTCTTTTGGCACCAGCCTGAATTTAAGCTGGTGTAAGTCAGAAAAAAACTATGTCCCCAGGAAACTATAGGATATTGTACAAACCTGTTGCATCTAAAGTTCAAATGCAGAAAGGTGCAACCCCATGTGACAATACTCATGAATTAAAAGCAGCATCATTGTGCAGCAATAGGTATCATATGTGTAGCTGAGTGGCATCGCAGTAATAATCTGTTGCAACAAAAGATGTGAAGGTAAAGCCAAAGAGAAAGGTAAAGGTAAAGACGGTAAAGCCAAAAGAGAAATTAACGACTGAGCTGGAATTGTTTTTGCAAACCAGAGATCTCTGATCCAGCGGAAACCTTTAGTCAGTAGAGGGTTTGGTATTGTGAAGCATATAAACCAAGTGCAGCAGTGGGGGATCATGCTAACGTCTTTAGACAAGGACTGGTACAGTGGACTCTTTAGGTGGCTATTTGGAACCCTTAAGATGTAATTTCATCACATTACTTAGATTTTTTTAAATGGCATTTTCCCCATAAAATACTGCTTTTTGGTTTAGTAACCATTTGTTATTTCTATCAATAATTACCAGGCCTGATGTAGGTTGTCTTATAGCATTATTGCGCAGAATTTTCCTGTAAGTTCCTTTTCTCGAAGGCACGGAGCACTCTCCGCTTTCCTCGCCTTCCGCTGACTTGGGCACATTGAGCCTGGAAATGATAACTCGCATTCGTGTCAGTTCGTGTTTATTTGATGAGCTCATGGAAGTGTCAGGCTGGCAGGATGGAAGAGCAGGATAAACACTGAAAAGCATTCATTGTTCTGCTGTTTTCTTTGGAGGGTTTTAGTTGCAGGGTGTTCATGAGGGTTCTGGAAATCTCTGCGTCGGCTTTGTTTGCCTTGACGAAAAAAGCTCAGTGAAGCTGATTTCAAGTGGGCTAAGTGGAAAATTCCATTGTTCAGTCTTCTCTTCCCTCCCCCCAGTAATTTTGTTGTCTTTTTAGAGGAAAGTT
Organism: Columba livia; assembly: GCF_036013475.1. Lineage (NCBI taxonomy): Eukaryota > Metazoa > Chordata > Aves > Columbiformes > Columbidae > Columba > Columba livia. Next base: position 31,297,545 of record NC_088609.1, read on the forward strand.
ACTGGAATGTGACCTGATAGCGACACGGAATATTCACTGGCTCACTGTAAATAGGAATTGTACAGAGACAGGTGGTACAACAGGCAAGCCAGTTTGCATGGAGAACATGGTGTAATAAGCACAGTATTTATATATTTGAAAAACGTTTGGTGTGGCTTTGTCATATTTCTGAAATTAATATGTGTTGACATCTGACTGTATTATTTTGAGGCCAAAGTGCTGAGTTGCTCTGTTTGTTTATGAATCGTAACTTTTGGCCTGACTTAAAAGTCCAGAACCTTCTGATGTTAGGTTGTGTTTTCCCCTAAATCCTTCACTAGTTGGTGTGTCTTTTTCCCATCCCATTTGGACACCAGAACCGATACAAAAGTCTGGTTTGTGCTGCTTATGCAGTCGCAGCAGGGAATTTGATCATCAGAAGCTGGTGAGCGTGCCAGGACATGCCACCTTCCACTAACCCACATTGTGCCGTGTCTCCTGCTCACAGGCCAACTTTTAGCCACACTTTGCCATTCCAGTCAAAGGAGATGCAAACCTCTTTGAATTTATTTCTTCTTCACTCTAGTTTGTACCATTCATTAGCATCAAAACTCTAGCGTAACATTATTTTTCTCTGTTGATAATGAATTCTGCATGTTACTGCAATTCTTATTGACATTTTTATTACAAAGCTTTCCAGAACTTCTTGGAGATTGAGCTTGCTTTCTTAAAAATAAAGGCCTCCTTTTCAACCTGTGGTACTTCGGTTTGTAGTGCCATTTTCATTTAGCCTGAAGCTACAAATGCCTCTGCTGTGAAAGAAATAGCTCTTCACCACAGCTCCTCACCAACACATCAATAATCTGGTCTCCCTCGTCCAACAGCACGTTAGTCTGTGATGTCCTGTTGACCAAGATTATTTGGAAACAAGTCACCAAGGTGTACAGTAAGAGTTTCCTTGAGTTAGCTATTTTTGGGGTGGGTAGGTATTTTAAGGGGACGGTTTTGTCTTCTGTTTCCCGAGAGAAACATAGTTTGTACCATAGCAAGATACCTTTAGACCTATATAGTTTGTTCATCTGCCTGTAGAGAATTAGCTGTATTTGCGTAAAATACATGTATGCCTTTACACAGCATCCACTTGTTAAGCTGTTGCATTGCTTTTGAGCGTACTGTTAAGGAAAAACCCTATGTGGCACATGAATAGACAAGCTGACTTAAAATAGTTCTGTCCCTGGAGTACTAGATAGATGCTTTCAATTACTGCCGGAAAAAAAAGCAACTCTTAAGCACATGGTTTTGAACAAATAAATCACTTGCTGCTTAATATGGGAGATAAAAGTGTATACAAACTTATAATACCTGTTGGTGCATAAAACCGAGCACAGCCTCATGAACAACTTGATCATCACCGTTGCCCTTCTGACCTCACACCAAACTCCTGCCCTACAGACCATACTCATCGTCAGCACCCTGAGTAACAATGGAGCTCTGCAGATGAAGTGAGATGAGCATTGCTGAGTACTTGTGTGGTTAAGGGTGCGGAACGGAGGGTGATATGTGTGGTACAGGCAGGTTGGCTCTGCGCTGCCTCACCTCTGGCCCTGGTCCTGGTAAATCTGAGCTGTTTGTAGATGGATGTGCTTCAGGGAAGCGTATGCTGAGTTATAACCTGAGTGCACCTTTGTTGTATTTAAACTGGTTGTAAGTAATGCTCACTGATGCCATTGTCTCTTTGCAGTACCTCCAGGGATTGTGGGTGAAAATAAATTGGAAGATGTGAAAGTGAAAGAGAAGCACAGAGTTACCCTAACATGTGAAGTGATAGGTAAAAGTGTACAATATTATGATATTTGCTGATTGAAGCCCATGGTTTCCATCATCGTTGGTTCTGAGCAGCTTGTTTTTAATGGTATTTTCCGTTCAGTGGAATTTTTACATTTCAGAATTAACCACAGTGCTTATAGCAGGACTAAGCACTCCTTCTTATAAAGGTTGTGTGAAATATAACCAAGAGGGTTGTAGTTGTAATATTTCTTCTCTAAAGGCCTATGGAGTTTAGGAGGAGGTATATAGTATTTCACGAGTTTCAAAGACTTTAGAATATGTATTCCAAAATATCTCCTGAAAGGATGTGTTTTAAAAAGTTATCTGAAAATGGTTTTTTCTGCTTTCCAGAAATGTTGGCATATCCTAGAGGCTATGCAGCGACTAACATTTGCAATTTTCTTTATTAAGGGAACCCTGTACCACAGATCACTTGGGTAAAGGATAGGCAACCTCTAGCTGAGGATGAAGATCACAAGCTTCTGTCCAGCGGCCGTTTCCTGCAAATCACCAATGCCCAAGTCACTGACACAGGGAGATACACGTGTATTGCATCCAACACAGCTGGAGATAAGAGCAAAAGTTACAGTCTTAATGTACTTGGTAAGACAGCTGGGCTGGCTCTTGCAGAGAAAATATTCATCTCGTGGGGAAAAAACAGATAATCACATTGGAATTTTGTAGTACTTTAATTACAGCAATGCTTAACTTGCCTGGCTACGATTAAAATTTCATAGCTTAGTAGCTGATAAATAATAGTAGTTCAATAGAAACAGCAGTTCTGCGCTTTAGACAATATAGAGTGATAAAATGCGAAGCTATAACAGGACATTGTAGGGAATGAGAAGGGCAGTACTTCGACTTATTGTGATTCAGGGAAGTATCTGAAGAGCCCTTCGGATTGTGATCTCTTCAGAAAAGCCGAAACCATCTGCAGTTGGCTTTTGTCGTGATGGTTATTGCGTAACCCAACACAAACAATGACGAGTTTGTTTTCCACATCTTGGTCCACATCCCTCCGACCTCTCTGCTGCTTGCGGGATCGTCAAGTGGTGGCTCTGCCAGCTGCTGTCCCAGATGTGGTGATGGCTGCCTGCTGACCTGGTGTGGACACCGGTGCAATGGGGTGGGTTCCACCAACACTGGCTGGCTGTTGTCTTTAGGCCAAAACGTAAAGCTGGATTAATGTTGTCTGGTAGGAATGGCTCTCAGCTGTTTAAGGCTGCAACCAGATTCCTAGACGGAACAGGGAACATAAAATTGGCTTTTCATAGAGGTCCTTGCTCTGGTTAATGGTTTTGTTGTTCCCAGTGTCTCCAACCATTGTGGGTGCAGACAGCCACGGAAACGCAGAAGATGTCACTGTTATCCTCAACAGCCCGACATCGCTGGTTTGTGAGGCCTACTCCTACCCCCCAGCTACAATCACCTGGCTGAAAGATGGTAATCCTTTGGAATCAAACAGAAATATCCACATTTTACCAGGTAATTTTTTCATTGTCATTGAGAAATAACATAAGACTTTATTATTTTATTGTTTAGTTTCCTGTTACGGATTTTCTTGAAAAATCAAAGGATATATTGCTATGAAAGTACAAACATTGCACTTAATAGAATTTTCTATTCCAATATTTTTAAGTGCTACACAATTAACTGATGATTTACTTGTATTTTATTTATATATAGGTATTTATCTTTTTTTTTTTCCTGTAAAGCTAAATGATGACAAACAAGTTCATCGGAGCAATGTAATGAATGTATAATGAATGAATAATGAATGTAAATAACTTGAAATCAAGTATGGAAATTAAATGGAGAGGGCTATAAGCAACAACAGTAGTAAGGAGAGTGAGGTGGCATTTTTCTAGGTCATTAGTAGACTGTCATTTTTAATTTGTGGAGTAACTCTTCCCTAGCACATCTATGGAAAACAGGAACAAACTTCACTGGTACCACTGAAGTAATGTAGGTGAACAAGTACTTTAGCATTGCAAGCGTTCGGAGGAGGATTGAGTCGATATTGATAGCGAGGAATTTAATTACTATGTGGGGAGCAATTTCTAGGAAAGCAGTCTGAAAAGAGCCGCAGCCAAATTAATCAGTGCCTCAGGTCTGAGAACACAGACAATATAAGTCATAAATAAACCAGGTACTATGGGAAGGAAATGGATGCTGAATAGAATCTGCTCGGTCTTACCCATGGTGCTTCCTTTCCCTTTCTCTGCGGATGAAGTGCAGAACTATAAATCGCTTCTTCCTATCTAAATATCTTCAAGAAATTTCTGGTACAGAACTATGTTAACCAATTTTCTGAGAATCCATAAGCGACAGGAGTTGGGATCCAAAGCACTCCTGCAAATTATGCACTCATTTATTCCACAGTGTACATGGTGGTGAGCAGTCACGTTTTCATGCTCATCTAAGCGTAGAATATGGACCGAAGGATTGAAAATATGCTGCAGAAACTATGTAAATAATTGGGAGGCAGGTGTATGACATGGATGCTATTAATGAATGATGTCTTTTGGCAGGTGGTCGAACCCTACAGATTCTAAATGCACAGGAGGACAACGCTGGAAGATACACCTGTATAGCCACAAATGAGGCGGGAGAAACTCTGAAACACTATGAAGTGATAGTCTACAGTATGGAAATAGTTACAGCTTTTTTTTTCAATTTCTTTTTTGTCTTCTTCCTTTTATTTTTTTCCCCGCTTTGCAGTGTTACTTATCCTGGTGCATACACAGATTTCTGCTGGTAACTTTGCTTAGCAAACATCTGCCTTAGCCCCTGTCATTGCTTGAGGAAAGGCACTAGAAAAGTTTGCTGTTGTAGCCTTCACAAATGCTGCTGTTGGTCTGAAAATCTTGTACCACCCAGGAGAAGACGTTTAAGAAATGTTGAACCCTAATTTCTTCTGAAATGCTTTTTTGGTAATGATTTTCGATCAGAGGAGTGCAGCACAATGGGGGACATGAGCAGAGAATCTGGTGAGCACAGAACCTATTTTAGGAAAAAAAGATGGGGAGAGGACCTGTGACATCTTGAGTAAGGTAAAACAGGAGGATACTATTTTTGTATCCTTCCAGAAAACACTGTATGCACAAAAGCTTTCCCATTTGGAGCTTTGTGTCAGCACATTGTCCTTTGAGCATCTGTGCCTCATACGCTATTTTAATGCTCATGCTCTTCATTATGGGCTCAGTCAAGCATGATTTTTAATCTTTCTTTTATTATTATTTATTTCCTAGTCTGAATTGGAGTTTGATTTGCTCCCTTCCAGTAACCGTGCTGTTACTTTAATTGCACAGAGTTCCTAATAAGGCCCCATTAGTTTGAGAATAATGAGAAGATGACAAAAGAGTTCATTATTGAAGGGTGCCTATGTAGCAACATAAAGCCCCCCAACCCCCAAATGCCATTGCAACTGTAGGCATTAGGGAGATTGTAAAATTTCCCATTGAAAAAACTATGGAAAATGCTTTGCAAGCATTTAAAATAATTTAAAAGACACTATGAGACCAGGGCAGGGGGTAGCTTAAGAATTTTGAAATGTTCTTGTTTTCATTCTGATTCAGAAGGAAACAAGATTTTGTAACACTGGGATTTCAATGGAATGGAAATGTTGAGTTTTGACCAGCTACTCTGAGTGCGGACTTCAGTTCAAACATATGTTTCTGAGAATATTAGTTCCCATTAAAATGCTTTTTGATGACTGCAGTACACTGAACTTTTGTCGAATTTAAGCCAAACACATCATAAAGTGCTATAGCAGGGTAAGGCTATAGGCATGTCTAAAACTGTTGAACACAGTTTTATGTATTTTTACATATAATACATGTGCTAAAAATAGTTTAAAATACGTATATATAAACATTTAAATTCAGCCATGGGGAAGAGGCAGATTATAGGGGGAACACACTCACTTTCCCTGAGGTTATCATCCAGGTTTTCCCTTTGTCCAGTTAATTTTGAAATGCTGTGTAAGACAGTAGGTCACGAGAGTCCATCTCCCTTTGTTTTTTGCAGTTCCACCCACCATTAACAAAGGGGATATCTCGGGGACAGGTCTCTCCCCTAAAGAAGTGAAGATCAAAGTAAACCACAGCCTTACCCTGGAGTGTGAAGCTCACGCCATTCCTGCTGCTGCCATCAGCTGGTACAAGGATGGACAGGCCAGTCACAAACTTAATTCTTTCTAATGGGTGGATTTAGTACAGAAACAACTGCATGTTTGTGATCACTATGAATCACAGAATCATTTTGGTTGGAGAGACGCCCAAGGTCTAACCAGTAACCCACCCCTGGCACTTCCCCATGTCACTGAGAACCTCATCTCCGTCTGTTCAACCCTCCAGGGATGGTGACTCCAGTACTGCCCTGGGCAGCCTGTTCCAATGTTTAATAATCCTTTATGGAAATAAATTGTTCCCCAGATCCAACCTCAACCTCCCCTCGCGCAACCTGAGGCCATTTCCTCCGGTTCTGGCGCTTGTTCCTGGGGAGCAGAGCCCGACCCCCCCTGGCTCCAAGCTCCTTTCAGGCAGTTCAGAGATCAGAAGGTCTCCCCTCAGCTCCTGTTCTCCAGCTGAACCCCCCAGATCTGTCAACCGCTCCCATCACCCTTGTGCTCCAGCCAGACACCCCCAAATTGACACCCCTGCTTTTGTGGGTACTCGGCAGTGCCACTGAGACATCAGTGTTGGGGTTTCCAGGGCCCACTGCTGGCCTGGGCTTTATGGGAAGGGCCCCATCTGGAAGTAGCATCCCATGGTGTGGCCACATGTCCCTTTGCCATTGTGTAACGACCCCAAGGGCCCTGTTACATTGGAATGGCCTCTTGCTTGGTTGCTCTAAGTGCTACCCTTGCAGAAGCTGTGGAAAGCCTCACACTTGGTTCTGATGGAGCTCACAGAGCCACAAAAGCATCTGAATCCTCTGCGAGGGGGATGAGGCATGGTTCCTGCTACATGCTGTCTTCACAACAACATCGCTCTGGAGGAGAAGCAGCACCTCCTGGGTGTACTGATTGTGTTGCCAATGAAAAGTGATGTTAGGGAGAGTCAAGAGGTCCCTAAAGAGAGGCAGTGGCTGTCAGCAGCTTGCTGCTGCTGGCAGAGCAATTCATCCATCCAGCAGGTTTTTCTTAGCTTTCCTCCGGGCAAATGACTTTTACTCACATCCATGGACTGAATTAATCGTCCTGTGCAGGCCCAGAGTTCTGTGCTGTCTCCTCAGTGTGTTCCATTTTCATTATTGAGAGATACAGGTTGTATTCCTGTAGTCTCTACTGTTGCGTGTGATGTAGGTTCTACGGGTAGTAACATTTCATCAGGGAAGGCTTAGATTGGATATTAGGAAACATTCCTTCCCGAAAGGGCTGTTGTGCATTGGAACAGCTGCCCAGGGCAGTGGTGGAGTCACCATCCCTGGAGGGGTTTAAAAGGCATATAGACGAGGTTCTTAGGGACATGTTTTAGTGCTAGAGTTAAGTTACGGTTGGACTCAATGATCCTAATGGTCTCTTCCAACCAAAATGATTCTGTGATTCTATCTAATCCTGTGTATTTCTGCTGTGCTGCTGCATCCATTTTATGTTCACGCTGTGACCTTGTCAGGCAGCAGATCCTAGTGGTTGTGTGGCTGTAGGATGAGTTAGATTGAGTTGTTCACCTCAGAGTAGACGGATAGTTTTACATGTGTAGGTTGGCCGGTGGAATCAGCCTGATTTAATCATATGTCATGAGAGCCCTTTTCTGATGGGGATGACATTGTTCCTTTCTCCATCAATGTGAGCTGGGCTTAGGAGTGATGTAAAACCACCAGCTACCAAGATCAGAAAGGTGAAGACACAGAGTTTCTGACAACCATGAAAAGAAAACTGTCTCTGGGAACTTGAAACTTACTCAGAGAGGGAAAGCTTTTGGTTTGAGGGAAAGGAGGAGCAGGTTAGTGGTATCAAAGCAGAGGAAATACCAAAGCCAAAATATGCTCCTACTCCCAGTATGATGCCTTAGGAAGGGTTTTGAAACAACCTGAGTTTGACCAAAAAGAGACATGGCGTCATACTATCTCCACAAAATGGCTATTTCTAGTATATGTTTTGCCAAGTATTAATTTACATGTAAAATGACATTACAGCCACTGAAACCAGATGATCATGTCGTTATCCAAGCTAGTGGCCGAACCCTGCAGATTAAGGAGGCTCAAGTGTCGGACACGGGTCGTTACACTTGTCTGGCATCTAACATTGCTGGAGAGGATGAAATGGAATTTGATGTAAATATACAAGGTAATCAGAGTTCTGATAATAAAATTCTGCTGGTAGCCTCCTTTTCTAAGGTTCTGAGATGCTGGAATTCTTTATAATTTTGTATCATTTCCACCTGCTTGGTTTAATCCAATGCTTTTGTGTGATGACTTTCGTTTGATATATATTTTGCTCATCTTAAAGAAATACAGTATTATATAATGCTTTCTTTTGTATTTTGTGACATATGCAGTGTTTCTGAAATCAGTGGAATGACTTAGTAACTTTGATCTTCCTCTAAACTACATGAGAAAGTTTTAATTTAGCTTAAAGTAAGACATCATGTTTTATTTCTCTGTATGGAGTAGTACTTAGAGGGCTGAGACAGAAGCATCGTGTTGGCCTACACACTGTTTGTAAATACAAGAAAACAATCATTAGTCATTTCTGAAAATTTAGATAAAATTAGAACTTGAGTGAAACCAGATACCTTACTATTTAAGTATTATTGTTGATTAATACCCTCTGTGTTTTGTCATCAGGTCTTCTGCTGTTGTTTATTAGTCTTCAGAAAATACTCATCAAAATGCCCAGTTGAGCAATCCACGGAAAAGAGCTAGAATTTTCCTGGCTAATCTAAATTGGGGCAGGGGTTAATTTAATACACCTAGTTTTTATTGCAGCTATTTAACAACTGCAGTTTATTTTCATATCTTGACTTTAAAACTAGCTATTCCTGCTGTAAAATTCTAACATTTTTTTCCCCCTCCTGGGTTGTAGTTCCTCCCAGTTTCCAAAAGCCTTACAAGAAATGGGAAGCTGGTAACACGGTCGATGCAGGACGAGGTGGAGAAAGTAAAGATGTGATAGTCAACAATCCCCTTTCACTCTACTGTGAGACCAATGCTGTTCCTCCTCCAGTTCTCACCTGGTATAAAGACGGCTCTCTTCTGAGCTCCAGTGATAAAGTACTAATATTACCAGGTGAGTATTAAAATGTAACTCTCTGACCTTCAGAAATGGTGTTAGTACTAGTATTCGTTTAGTAGTAACAAACTTTTCCCCTACAAAACACTACATTAATGTTCTTTTCAGACTGTCGTGACTGGAAAAATTTCTCTGGTCCCTGAACTTAAGCTGTTTCCTTCTTCCATTTAAAAAGTAGCTCCTAAAAGAGTGTGAATGTGACCATTTAATTTTCGTGTGCCATGTTGCAAAATAAAATACAGCAATGATCCCTTCTTTCTGCTGTGTTCCTGATTTATTTCCTTAATAAGTTTTGCTTTGGCAAAGTCAGAATTAGAGTAGTAAAGCCTCTTAACCAGAGAGTGAGGCATGGAAATAATCTTCCAGCAGAAGAATGGCCGTGAGCTCGTACATAACCTCATATGGGAAAGGGAGAGAGGTGCTAAAAATGCAGAAGGTACAAATGTAATATTCTCTGTCACCTTACTGAGAAATATTTCTAGTTTCAATTGAAGAATAACTTCTGGCTGCATATTGCTGAGGAACGTGATTCCTTTCTGTGGAATTAATTACTCTTTTCTACCATTTCAGTATGAACGTTGCTGAATTCCAAGTATCTGCCAGTCGAAAAAGTAGCTAGGAAATAATCTTTAGTTCCTTATAATTCAGAACAAATGCTTGACCATTTATAAATCTGCTTGCTCAGGTCTCTGGTGAAATGTGGTGTGGAAATGATGGAAACTGCTTGATGCTGCGTTTAAATCTTTGCTGTGTTTCCTTGCAGGAGGCCGAGTGTTGCAGATCCCGCGGGCACAGGCAGAAGATGCCGGGAGATACACGTGTGTGGCGGTTAACGAAGCTGGGGAGGATTCCATTCATTACGACGTCCGTGTGCTCTGTGAGCTTCCCTGCTTTCCTTTGCCTTTTGAATCCCAAAAAGTGTTGTGTGGAAAGCAATGAAGCATTGCAGGCTAGGTTTACTTAATGCTTTTACAGTTTAGAAATTCTGTATATTGGTAAACTACAAAAGAAATGTGTTTACATAAGGTGCTAGAGTTTTGTAGAAAATAGAAGTATACATGAAAATATGAAGTATGTGTGAAAATAGAAGTATATAGAATGGCATGAAAATAATGTTCTTAGTTTAGTATGTTTTTAGGTTATTGTTGTGGGAACTCAGTTGCATTATCCCTATCACACTTCACCAGAAAGAAGGAATATTTAACTAGAAATTCGAGTTTTATCCTGGTATTTCTTGTTCCTTCTCAAGTTTCCAGTTCAAAATTCTGACTTACTAGACTATTCTCTCCCCTTGTTTTGATCATTTTCTCAAACACCTGCAAAACTCCCAGAGGCTTAAGGGAACTGGTGATTTAGATCAACCATTGAGTGGCTGCAGAGTCCATTTTGTATGACCTGTTTACAGACATTGCACAGAAAGCTTTCCTTTGTACTCAAGGTTTTTGCCTTGGGAAACACTTATTTCTTTACCGAAATTTCTGTATCTCCCACTGAGAACACTGATTTGTTGTTAGGAAGGGGTCCTACCTTGGGAATCCTCTCTTGTCCTGGCAGCAAAGAACATGACAGACTAGATGCAAGATTAGTTTTCACCTCTTCTTCTTTATGGCTGCTGTGAATAAGCTCACTTTTCTCCCCCAGTTCAGCTGAACTACTTGTGGGATTGTGTTATCTTTTGCTGTGTTCACTGGAGATTTCACGACTTTCTTATGAAAAAATTATCTAAAAGATTGGAGGGCAAATGAAACAAATAATCAAATATATCAAGAAATACATTCACAAACATTAAAATAAAATAAAATGAAGACTGGGAGACACCAAGTCACAGTATTCTTGTGCCATTTTGCTGGTTTGCAGTACCCCCATCCATCGGCGGAGCGGAGGGCGACCTGCCCGAAGAAGTGACGGTGCTGGTGCACAAAGCTGCGGCGCTGGACTGTGTCGCCAGTGGCAGCCCCGCTCCGAGCATCACCTGGCAAAAGGACGGCCACCTCCTCACAGAAGATGCCAAACACACGTTCCTATTCAACGGGAGGACGTTACAGGTAGCTCTCAGGGAATCACTGATTTTTAGCATTGCGAACACAAGCTGCCCATAAAGATAGAACGGTTTAGATTTGCTGAATATAAGATGCTGATTTTTTATTAATGAGGTTCTGCCAACCTAAGGGCTTTTTGTCTCTTGTCCCTGTCCCTCAGCTGCTCCTTCCTGCTCCTGTGGAGTTCCCTCAGTTGTGCTGATCCATCTCTGTATGGGTTTGTGCTGTGTACCGCAGCAGGGAAATCACTCAGTTTAAAATACACTTGATTTATGTGGAGAATGACTTGTCAGTTTTGTCCAAGTTTCCCTAAGAAAGTTTCATTATTGGAAAATGTGCTTTTTAATTTAAAGAAAATAGTGAATTCTGAAGAACACACCCACCCCCCCATGGATGGATGATACTGGATGGAACTGTTAAAACAGAGCGCTGAGCTTAATTGTCTCAATTTCTGTAGCGTGATCTAAGAGTACAATAAAAAATAAAAACCAGATAGAACACAAAGATTTTTATTTCAAATATTTAGTGAATAGATGTTTTGTTACGCACTTTAAATGAATTTAATGTGGAAGATCCTATGGTGACTTTTCTGGAGGTTTGAGATGCACAGATTTGCGTAGTAGATTCTGAAAGGAGGAGCATCTGTGGCAGTTTTTCAAATTGACTCCTTCATAACACTGCAAAAGCATTAGTAAAAAAGTCAATGAAACAAAAACAAATGCAGACTCACAAGTCTCAAAGACCCCCAAGTTCTTTGGGGAGACACCAAAACTTGATGCTTTAATAGTCAGTTGCCTTATATATTCACTTAACAACAATCTTGTTTCTTTTTCTTAGATTCTGAATTCCCAAATAACAGACACTGGCAGGTATGTCTGTGTCGTGGAAAACATAGCTGGAAGTGCCAAAAAGTATTTTAACCTCAATGTTCATGGTAAGTACCGTAATCCATAATTTTCTGGTTATCTTCTTTCAAATAGTAGTTCAGCTTGAATGTGTTAATTTTAGAGTGCAAATGCTTAGCTTTATGCATATAAGTTGTCTTTTTGGGTATAACGGAGATTCTGAGGCACTAGAAATCAAATACAAGCTTAAAGTACCTTGGCAAAACATAGTTTGTGATATCCCGTGGCTTCAGCTCTTTATATGTATTCCATGGAGATGGAAATCAGGTCTTGCTAAGCCCTGAAATCATGAATAACAAACTGCTAACAAAGAGATACGGCATTGCAAAAGCTTGCTTTGAAAAGTGTCTCCTTTAAGATTCCTTTCTGGGTGTTTTTATCTGTTGATTGGGGTTTGTAGTTTTTGTTGTTTGGGGTGTTTTTGTGGTTGGTTTTTCTTTTTTGGGTTGTGGTGTTGGCTTTTTGGAGGGGGGTGTTTAGGGGGGGGGGGGGTGTTTGTTTTTGTTTGTTTTTTTGATGTTGTTGAGTTAGAGTAGGATTAAAATAAATTTGAGCATTTGATATCACAAGCCTAAAACAAATACAATCAAGAAATTAAGACATTTCCCATTATTTTGAGAAAACAGTCTCTCTACCACCTTCCTGTACCTCTTCTGATAGCTTCAGAAAATTGGGAAATTTCTAATTCATATTTCAAAGTTAACCTTAACTTCTTTGGTTTCTACCCACTATTCTTTTCTCCACTTTCAGCTTTCCATTCTGAAGATTATTCCATTATTGCCATAAATTCATCTACACCATTACGTAATAAAATCTACCAAGATACATCTTTATCTACTTTCACAATATGATTTGGAGCCTTGTATCACAGTCTGCTCCATATGATCAATCCCCTATTTCACATCCTCGTTGGCTGGCTGATCTTCTCTATTACGTACTAGATATTATAGAAGTGCTATCTTCTCTCTCCCTTCCTTAAATGTAGTACCAACATCCAAGGAATTTGATGATTCAAGTTATTACATACCAAAGAAATAAATTTTGTTCTCATTCACACATGCAGCAAATTTACAGACTAAAAGAAACAAATGTGTGGTGCTTTTCTCTACTCAGTCATAGAATTAGACAGAAGTAGTGTTGTCCTGGGAAGAATTTGCCCTGGAGTTGTTCTCCAAGAAGTTATTTTCTGTCCGTGGAGTCTGTCCAGATTTCCTGATGTTTGAGTTTGGATTTGAAATCAAAACATTTTGCTTTCCTTGACATTTGTGTTTTAATTTAAACCTCTTGTCTTTAAAATAATTGTTTATAATGACCACAGTCTAATACTATTATATTAAAAGAAATATTTGCATGAAGCGTCAATTCTAGCTCAACAGTATGACTAATTTAGGTCTATTCATCTCAAAATGCATTTTCATTTGAAAAATTAGAAAAGAACTATTCAGGAAAGGACCACCCAGGGTGAAGCACTGATGAAATTGCATTATCATCACTAAGCAGCATGATCTATTGTTTCGTCAGTGCCAAAACCAGGTTATTTTCCAGCATATTTCTGTGTCTCTAATTTAAACAAATATTAAACAAGGTGCTCTTTAATTAGTTGAAAAATCCACTTCTTGCCTCAAAGATGAGTAATAAAATGAAAATTAATCCTTCTAGAGCGCTGAAAATTAGCATCCAGTTTTAAAGTCTCAGTCTCTAAACTTTATATATAATATATATAACAAATAGGTACTTTTCCTCACAAGTCTATGGGACCAGATGGGATCCATCCTAGGGTGATGAGGGAGCTAGCAGAAGAGCTCGCCAAGCCGCTCTCCATCATCTTCCAACAGTCCTGGCTCACTGGGGAGGTCCCATATGATTGGAAATTGGCCAATGTTACCCCAGTCCACAAAAAGGGCTGCAGAGCTGACCCTGGCAACTCCAGGCCTGTCAGCCTGACCTCGGTGCCTGGCAGGGTTATGGAGCAGATCATCCTGAATGGAATCACACAGCACCTTCAGGATGGACAAGGGATCAGACCCAGCCAGCATGGGTTTAGGAGGGGCAGGTCCTGTCTGACCAACCTGATCTCCATTTATGATCAGGTGACTCACCTGGTGGATGAGGGGAAAGCTGTGGATGTGGTCTATCTGGACTTCAGCAAGGCTTTGACACTGTCTCCCATAATATACTCCTGCAAAAGCTGGTAGCCCATGGCTTGGACAAGTGTACTCTACGCTGGGTTAAGAACTGGCTGGAGGGCCGGGCCCAGAGAGTGCTGGTGAATGGGGCTGCATCCAGCTGGCGGCCAGTCACTAGTGGTGTTCCCCAGGGGTCAGTGTTGGGTCCAGTCCTGTTCAACAGCTTTATTGACGATTTAGATGAGGGGATTGAGACCATCATCAGCAAATTTGCTGATGACACCAAGTTGCGAGGGAGTGTCGACCTGCTGGAAGGCAGGAGGGCTCTGCAGAGGGATCTGGATAGACTGGAAAAATGGGCTGATTCCAATGGGATGAAGTTCAACAAGGCCAAGTGCCGGGTGCTGCGCTTTGGCCACAACAACCCCCTGCAGCGCTCCAGGCTGGGAGCAGAGTGGCTGGAGAGCAGTCAGACAGAAAGGGACCTGGGGGTGCTAATTGACAGGAAGCTCAACAAGAGCCAACAGTGTGCCCAGGTGGCCAAGAAGGCCAACGGTATCCTGTCCTGTATCAAAAATAGCGTGGTCAGCAGGACAAGGGCAGTGATCCTTCCCCTGTACTCTGCATTGGGGAGGCCACACCTGGAGTGTTGTGTTCAGTTCTGGGCCCTCAGGTCAGGAAAGACATTGAAGTGCTGGAGCGGGTCCAGAGAAGAGCAACACGACTGGTGAAGGGACTTGAACACAAGCCCTATGGAGAGAGGCTGAGGGAGCTGGGCTTGTTTAGTCTGGAGAAGAGGAGGCTTAGAGGTGAGCTCAGCACTCTCTAGAACTACCTGAAGGGCAGTTCTAGCCAGGTGGGGATTGGTCTCTTCTCCCAGGCAGTCAGCAATAGGACAAGGGGCCATGGGCTTCAACTCTGCCAGGGGAAATTTAGGCTGAGATTAGAAAGCAATTCTTTACAGAGAGAGTGGTCAGGCATTGGAATGGCTGCCCAGGGAGGTGCTGGACTCACCGGCCCTGGAGGTTTTTAAACTGAGATTGGACATGGCACTTAGTGCCATGATCTAGTGAATGGACTGGAGTTGGACCAAGGGTTGGACTGGATGATCTCTGAGGGCTTTTCCAACCCAGTCGATTCTGTGATTCTGTGATTCCCACCAAATGCCCAAGTAGAGCCCATTTCTGTATCTGTATGCAGATTACCTGTGGTGCACAGGCCATGAGGGCTGCAGGATTTGAAATTTACCATTGATATAGTTTAAGCAGAATTCATTAAAAGATAGCTCAGATTTGGCCCTGTGTATTTAATGCCCACTGTCTTGCACTGCCAATAGTCACATCTGTGGGAAAGTAACTGTAAAAGTAAATAAACCATAAAATGTCATCGGATCAGAATTCTCCATTTATTCGTCAAGCATTTCATGCTCATCATCAGGGAAATAACCTTTAGTTATTCCAAGCTGAAAAATATGGGCTGAATTCACCCATTTACGTTGACTCCGCTTGTTCCTGCAGTGCCACCAAGGAGCAATAAACTTGTCTTAATGACTCTTTTGTGTCAGTCAAGTGACAGAAAACAGCTGGAGCGTTTCTGGCATAGGGTCCAAAATACTTGAACATTTCTGTCTTTGAAGAGGAGGATTCCTTGTGTTCTTTGGAATGATTTTTCCACCCTACAGAGCCAAGAACATGCTTTTGCTTTCCTCTTAAGTGTTTTATAGATCCCCGCTGCAAAAACATGGAAACTAAAACTTGGGGTTTATTGAAAGCAAGAGATTTACAGTTATTTCATTTTAAACGGTTCTTGTCGAAAGGTCAAATGTCAAAATATTCTTGTCTTTAAAAATACCGGGACTTGTAAGCTTAAAAACGCATCCCTTAGAGCAATACTTGCATGCCAGAATTTTAAACAACAGGTTAGTCTGGTTAACCAAAGAACTCTGAACTGTATCAGAAGTCACTTTTGGTTCTTCATAATGAGAAAATGGATCATTTCAGAAAGAATAGGAGTAATACAGTATCAGGAAGAAATGGTACTTGTCATCCTACATATCCTGACAAGGTGAATTTAATCTCTCCTGCCTTATGTACCAATATCCTATGAGTACAGTGTTTTAAAATCGGTGATGCATTAGTCAGGATCTGTGGGATCTCTTACATGTTGATTAGCCTTCCCAAATCCCAAGCGCAGAAGGACCTCAAATTAAAGAATTTATTTTTTTGTGAATTATAGGAACAGCAATGACCGTTAGGTTGACTTCAGTCATATTTCCAGATACATCCAAAAATCCAGCGGATCCATTCGTAGGATGGGAAGGATTTTTGCAACTTGACCCCTTGGCAAAACTCAGCAATTCAGCTCTGAGTAAATCAGGATCTTGTGGAATATTGTTTGCTGGCACAATAGTAGGTACCATTGATGTCTTTCTCTCCACAGTTCCTCCAAGTGTTGTCGGTGCTAATCCTGAGAATTTGACTGTGGTGGTGAATAATTTCATCTCGCTGACTTGCGAGGTCACTGGCTTTCCACCTCCTGATCTCAGCTGGCTTAAGAACGGAAAACCTCTCAGTTCAAATGCCAACGCTTTTGTTGTACCTGGTGAGACCTTTGTGCTCAATTTCTGTCTGTTTTGTCTTGATAAAGGCGCTGACCATTATTTATTGAGCCAGTGTATTCTTGGTATTACCCCAGTGAGTAGACAAGACGCTTGGCCTACTGCGTTGAATAATTTCTCGGCTGTTGGGTAGGTTCACTTTTTAAAGAAAAGTGGCTCAGACTGGAAGCACTGAAATAAATTGTGTGAAAAAAAAGAGGTCAAATCAGATAACAGAGGTTCTCTGGTAATAGGTATTGATTAAAGTTGAGCCATGTTGATTCACCTTCCAAAGAAATGATCAGAAATTGTTTTGGAGGCTGAGGTGTAAATTCTGTTGGCATAGGTAACAAAAAGTGAAAACCTTCTCGTTGACTTCAGGGGGAATCTGCTTTAGCCCTGCTGAACTCACAGGAAGAAATCCTGGTGTTCTGAGGTCTCCTTAACCCCTCAATGCTCCCCACTAAATAAATTCCACGAATGTCTGTGGCATTTCTGCTCCTGCTGATTCTCTTCAGCCCAGGGTACCAAGTATTTGTGGTCCGAACTTAGAATTAACAGCGCGAATGAAATTTACCCTAAAATTTTAGTTCTCTTGGCTGGATTTTTTTTCTTTTAAGGATTAATGTACCTTAAAAACCAATGTTTTTTTGAATCTGAGGTTAATTTAGTGCCTACGCTCAGTTTCTTGGACCTGCAGTTATAAAATAGCATTTGAGATGGATACAATAACCACAGAACAAATCTCAAGCCTTCTCTCTCCCCTTCAGGTGCTCGGACTCTTCAGATTCCTCGAGCCAAATTACCAGATGATGGTGAATATACTTGTATTGCCAGAAACCAAGCTGGAGAAAGTCACAAGAAGAGTTTCCTAACTGTCCTTGGTTTGTTTTTTACTATTTTCTGAAATAATATCTACTGCTTTAAAAACTCAGTAGTTTGTATTTACCTTTATTAGGTTGTTTCCTGCCCTCTCACAGAACAGAGGCAGAAATAACTCTTGAGTTTCTTCTACAGTGCCCCCAAGCATCAAAGACCACAGTGGAACCTCAGTGACGGTGCTGAACGTGCGAGTGGGCGCCCCCGTGACGTTGGAGTGTGAATCCAATGCTATTCCCCCGCCAGTCATCACCTGGTACAAGAACAGGCGCATCATTTCAGAGTCTGCAAACGTGGAGATCTTAGCAGATGGGCAGACGTTACGAATCAAGAGTGCAGAGGTAGGTCAGGCTGGGGGGATGATGCATCTGCCACTATTCTCCTACTGTTCAGCAATTATTTTACTCTTTTTGGTGTATTCTGCTAGCGATACGTATATTTGCTGGAGGCCTTTTGTTCTGTGAAAAGGATCTTGAGTTGACAGAGGCAAAGGCTCTTAATATCTCTAAACTGTAGCATTTAAATAAGACTCTATAATATTTTTTTTAAATTTATTTTAGGTTTCTGACACGGGCCAATACGTGTGCAAAGCCATAAATATTGCAGGGCAAGATGATAAAAACTTCCATCTGAATGTTTATGGTGAGCATACTCTGCTTTATCTGCGCTTGTTTTTATATAATAATACCACAGACGCTGTAGAGTAGACAATTCAAAATCAGTTGACAAAAATGTTTGGTAACGAAACCATTCTTATCGTTTCCATTCAATTAATAGTGCCACCAACTATAGAAGGCCCTGAGGAAGAGTCAGTCAATGAAACTATCAGCAATCCTGTGACCTTCGTATGTGATGCCACTGGAATTCCTCCACCAACACTAGTGTGGCTTAAGGATGGAAAACCAATAGGTAACGTCCTCTCACGCTCTTTTCTGCTCCTTTTTCCCTGCTTTGGGGCACCACTGTGCTATTTGCTTTCTGTTTTTTGATTCTTCTTCATCCATCTCTAGACAGACACTTAACTGATTGGCATCTTTGTTCTGTTTTGAAATTTGATGAAAAAAATTCCTCAAGCTGTATTTGCCCTCAGTGGCCTGGTTTGGAATGACTACTTGTTTACATATTTTCAGAAAACTCCGATTCTCTTGAAGTTCATATTTTATCTGGTGGAAGCAAGCTTCAGATTGCTCGCTCTCAGCTTCTAGACAGTGGAACCTACACATGTATTGCCTCAAATGTAGAGGGAAAAGCTCAGAAAACTTACATGCTTTCTATCCAAGGTAAGGCATGAGCAGAACTGGTTAATCATTGGTTGAGTGTGACACTGTGTCTGTACTGGAAACACTGAAATAATGTAAATGTGGAGAAAAGTGGAGAATTTGGACCATTATTTCTATCATCGAATCATTTTGGTTGGAAGAGCCCCTCAAGATCATTGAGTCCAACCATAACCCACCCCTGGCACTGCCCCATGTCCCTGAGAACCTCATGTCCGTCTGTCCAGCCCTCCAGGGATGGTGACTCCAGCACTGCCCTGGGCAGCCTGTTCCAATGCCCCACAGCCCTTTGGGGAAGAAATTGTTCCCCACATCCAACCTCAACCTCCCCTGGCGCAACTTGAGGCCATTTCCTCTGCTCCTGGCGCTTGTTACTTGGCAGAAGAGCCCAACACCCACTTAGCTACAACCTCCTTTCAGGTGGTTGCAGCAACCAGTGGGGAAAAATGGGTTAGAGGATTATAGTGGTAGTCAGCAATTTCCATGAGAGAGAATATTCTTAATCTCTGATCATAGGAGAACTTGAAAGCAATCGGGAAGGCTGTGTGTGTTTGCTGCTCATCACATCCCTCCTCCTGCTGAACACACAGGCTCTGCTGGCTGTTGGAGTGTGGAACACCACACATATGTGGTTTCAGGAGCAGTGCTGATGTTGCCTCTTGTCTTTTTAGCCATAGCGAATAGGAGATAGCAAAAAAAACCCTGGGAGAATTTTCTCATGAAATTTTCACACCCCCCTGCTCAACTCAGAACCCCTTATTTATTATGGAATTGTCACCTGCCTCCCTGCGCATCACACTTATGCTACAACTGTCTGTTTTCCTCTGTTCCTAATGACTCGTGCCCATTAATTACACTGGTTCCCCCCCATGTCTGATAAGATGCTCATGGTGTAGTATCTCCAGCTTTCTGCTGTGCTCCCTTTCTGTGCTGGCGGTGGCTGGTTGAGGAGGAGGCAGCAAATGTGGCTGAATTTGCTTGAAATGCCCCAAATTTCCTAGTGGGACTGACAGTCTCAATGTGATGGATAGCATGAGAGTCATCCTGGGCTTTTAGGAGAACAGGCCAAACATGGCTGCTGGTTCAGACCAAATCAATGTGCGGCTGTTAAAAGGATGATGGGCTGATGCGATCACAGAAATAATAGAATCACAGAACCTGTATGCTAAGCACATTCTCAAGACTTAAAGCAGGCATTTAATTGTTACAGTGTGTCTGATGTTTAATGACACGGGATTTTGTCATATTATTGTACATGTGAGCACTGTTTGAGCTGATAACAGTAGATATTAAATATCATGGCAAAGATACATGGTTTTTATGATTTTGTAAATTAGCTGTTTTAAGGAATCACTGAAGTGGCTTTGAATTTATCTTTACAGAAGCCCATCTAGAAACAACATAATCACATACTTTCTAAACGAGGTTTGAATGGAGGTACTGCAATAAATGCTAATACTCACGCGCTACTGCAGTATAACTTTTTATAGCTGAACTACGTTTCTTGCTGATGAGTCTTCTCTTCCCTCCATCGTGTATTTCCAGTTCCTCCCAATATTGTTGGCTCTGAAATGCCCACTGAGGTCAGCGTCCTCCTAGGAGAAAGCATCCAGCTGGTCTGCGATGCCGACGGAGTGCCCACGCCTGTTGTGCAATGGCTTAAAGATGGAAAACCCCTTGCCAGCGATGATTTACAAAGAATAAGGCAAGCAAAAATAAGCAGGCATTCTATTCTCTTCTTGTATCCTTTTAAATCTCAGAGAGCCCTAAAAATTATAAAAAAGGGGTTCCTATGGGGGGAGTGTAAAGAGGTACTGAGGCTTAGGTTAAGAACGTCGTCTCCCTCTTTACCTTCTGTGAAATACTTTGTTATTAATTTGATTTTTTTTTATTTTGGTACAGAGATAAGTATATATCTATTTCTTTCTCAGTTAATAAGTTCCAATAAAGTTTATCAGGTTCCTTAAATTTTAGTTAGGTCAATGAGTTCCATTAATTTCCTTTGGAGGGGAAAAATCTGAGACATGGAAACATTTTACTCTTGATACTTTTTGTTACAGGTTTTTCAAAAGCCTGGTTGGAATTGAATACTAATGCAAGGTTAAACAGGACATCTCTAAGAAAAGCTTCCCAGCCTATCTCTAATAATAATATTTTGCACAAAAACAATGGTTCTCTTGCTGAATTCCCAAGAGGATAGAGATAGTTGATTTAAATGTACAAAAGTGACTGTTTATTTGCCAGGTCATAGGAATACATAAACAAACTCACTGTATTTTATGACCTTCCTTATAGAATAACTCCAGATGGCAGCACATTAAACATTGCCAGCGCTCTCGGTTCTGATACAGGAAAATACACTTGTGTGGCTACTAATCCTGCAGGAGAGGAAGACCGAATTTTCAACTTGAATGTATATGGTGAGTTTTCACAGATGCAGAACTGCAGTCTGGTCCATAATCCCGTCTTTGTAAGCGCTCCCAAGAGAGGGCCAAGAAATGAATGCCTGTCTTCAGGGTAATACTACAGTCATGTGTTTCCAATTTCATGTGCTGTAGATATCACTGTATATTACACAGGATGTTCTGTCAACGACAAAAGGATTGAAATCACTGGTGTTTGGGGATAAACAGAATTTAAACAAATTAATTCCTTTGGTGTATTTTGTAATAGAGGAATTTTGCTTGCAGTGGTGTGTTTGGTTTTTTTTCTTGTAGATTTACTCTGATACTGCTTTCTTCTTGTGTTAATTTATCTTCGCTAATTCCAATCAAAGTACATCAGCTAAAACCCAGAGTAGTACGATAGGCAACTGATAGTCAAAGGTCCTTAGAGTTTAAAAGAAAAGTGATAGAGTTTTGGACAAAATTCTTTCCTTGCACAACTTGACATACAGAAGATAGTGAGCATATTTCTTTCTTAGCGTGGTAGAGAGTGGACATTTTAATTTGTGAAAAATATGTTCATGAAGTACAATGACTAATGTGAAAGAGGGGCGAGTTCTGCATAGGCAGCATTTATCAGTTTTGTGTCTGTCCCACTCATACAGAGACTCAGAATCAATTAGAATATAAGCAGAGTAGCAAGAGATGACCACTGATATAATAAATAACAATATCGAATGACCGCATCAGATCTTCTGGGGACAGAATGGCATTATGCAACAGTGGAGACTTTTGTGGACAATTTTTCTCAGTTGAAGTTCAAGCAATAGCCAACTTAACCGGTCCTATCTGTGTGACTGTCATGCTGCCTGATGGGATCTGCAGTCAGACAGAATGTGGAGCTGCTGTGGCTGGGCCTCCTGTGTGTAGTGAGTCCCCTCTTACCCCAAGACCAAAACTAAAAAGCCCATCAAGCAGTTCTGTTAGAATAATCAGCCACAAACCTTAACTAGGCATTTCAAAGTTTTCTATGTTTAAAAATTAAGTCAGCATATACATCTAGAAGTTAATAAACTAACTTTGCTCTTGCATGATTCTAGCTTTCACGTTTTTAAAGATTTATTTAAGTGGGTAAGTTTGAGTGGCAGCAAACTGCCAGGTCCCATCTGGTGGTTGAGCCCATCCCCTGCATTGTCCTTCTCTTGCCATGAGCTTCAGGCTCTGGGCTGCCTCGTGTCTGCAACAACCTGACAAATCAGACAGATCATTCTGCTATCCTTCTGAAGTGCATCTGATTTTATAGATGTAAATGGCTATTTATTAGGGCTTAATATTATTGTTAGAAGATTTGCTCTTTAAAAAAATAGGGAACTTCTCATTGAATTGCCTACGGGGCATTAGGTGCCGGATTTACTGCAAGGTAACACATACGGAATGATTTCAAGAGCCAGTTTTAATATCTTCCTTTTCAATATTTACAAAATGTAGTTCCTCCAACAATAGCCAATAATAAAGAAGAAGCAGAGGACCTCACTGCCCTTCTGGACACCTCCCTAAATATTGAATGTACTGCCACTGGAACCCCAGCACCACAGATAAACTGGCTAAAGAATGGCCTTCCTCTGTCTGTCTCCTCCCAAACCAGGCTGCTGTCAGCTGGGCAGATCCTCAGGTTGGTTTCCATCTTTTTTAACTAGCTGAGTTTTCTGCTCCCTTTTGCTTTATCAGCATAATTCTGCTAGTGGTTTTGGAAGCAAGAATCAAATTTGATCCAAACCACATCATAATAAAGATAATGCATTCCATTTACAGCTTGCTTAAAATAATTTTCTCTTTAGGCTTGCCCGAGTGCAGATATCTGATACTGGGGTGTACACTTGTGTAGCATCTAACAGGGCCGGAGTGGACAACAAACATTACAGCCTTCATGTTTTCGGTGAGTTTCTTTGAAGTGCTTTATGTACAGAATCTTATTTCCTAAACCTAATATTCGGTTTTCTTTCTGACCAACGCAAAGGTGCAACCAGCCACAAATATATCTTACATAGGTAGTTATTAGGGAAACATTAACTTTTCAATGTGGTGGGGGTTTTTAATGGAAAGCTTTTTAACACTAGAAGAGCCCTTACTTGAATTGGAACCCATAATGTATGGTTTCTAAGTGGATTTTAGCACATGCTAAACATTAGGGTAAGTGAGGAAGTGCAAAAAGATGGCTAAATTCCAACTATTTCATATTCAGAATTAACATCTGGGTTGTACTCTGCATGAATCAGATCTTTGTTTCTCGGCAGTACCACCGAGCTTGGATAACGCAGGAGGAACAGAGGATGTGACTGTCGTGAAAGGCGGTTCAGCTTCGATTAAGTGTCTCACGGATGGCACTCCTGTCCCCACCATGTCCTGGTTTAAAAATGGACATCCCTTAAGCCTGGGAGCTCGCCTGACGTCGAGTAACCAAGGAATGGTCCTTCATTTTGTAAAAGCGGAGGTCGGTGATGCAGGCAAATACACTTGTGTAGCATCCAACGAAGCTGGAGACATCAGCAAGCACTTTTCCCTTAAAGTGCTGGGTAAGTGTTCGCCTTTCAGTTGAACAAAGTGCGAGCAGTAAATGAGTATCTACTCAAGACAATTAAAGTCTCTGGGGATAAGGAGTACTTTCAAGAAACATTTACTGTGATAAATGACAGAAATAAGGAAATGGAAGATACCTAAACATCTGTGAATGTGTAATAGAGTCTATCTTTTTTCCCAACGTTTCAGGGTTACTGAAATACGCTATAAGTAATGGTAAACTAATCTACAAAGTAATTTGGTTTAAAATAACTGACTTTGGTTAGTAAAAATTCCGTGAGATACTCAGTGAGTTCACAACACAGTCAGAAATGATACTGATGTAGGCTAATTCAACCAACTCTAATCACAAGGCTGTGTATCAGGTTTTATAGGCTTTTTGAGTAGACGAAGGACTCAAATGTTTTTCCTTCCACAGAACCGCCTCACATCAACGGTTCGGATCAAGCAGAAGAGCTCTCTGTCGTTGTTAACAACCCGCTGGAACTCCTCTGCGTCTCTTCTGGCATTCCAGTCCCCAAAATCTCATGGATGAAGGACGGGCGCCCACTTCTGCAGAACGATAATGTTCATATCCTAAGAGATGTCCTCCGAATAACCAGTGCTCAGGTAGAGTTTTTGCTTCAAAATAGGCTCAGTTTTGCAAACGGAACTGCCTGCTGTTAGGACCATCCTCTAAGAGGTGTCATAAAAAGCCTCTATAAAATCATCGACCTGCATTTGTGGTTGGAGAAGGTATTTTCCCATGCAGAACAAGCACCGGTATTAGGGCTTGAGAGTGCTCAAGCGTTTCTTCCTCTTCTGAGAGTTATTACTTCAAGTTCATTTCAGTGTTCTGTCATTTTTTTTATTTATTGCTACTCCTGTCTTTTTCCGGTTTTATTTCTGGTTTTAGTCTATATCTATAATCTGTTCTTGTCCATTTCCTGCCTATTGTTGCTATCTCTTGCTTTTCTTCTTTTGTATTTTACATTTCCTCCTCAGCCTTTCTTCTCTTTCCATTAGCTCAGATTTTCCTACTATGTTTGTTTTGCACATGTATAAACCATAGCTTACAGAGAAGAGTGGCATTTGCAGTCATCTGTGTGCAAGTTAAGGAGAACTAAATAAAGACAATACAAAGACTATCGGATGAATTTGGACAAGTAAAAAAAGCCAGTCCAGGGAAAAATAACCTTCACAAACCTGCCCAGTAAACTCAGGCAGCATCACAAAGAGAAGAGTTCTTGCTGCAGACACATTATCCAGAGAGATTTTGAGGTCCTGCAACTCTGAAACCATCTCTGTACAATCCCACCATGGAAGAATAAAGAAGTTTTCAATAACTTTATTAGTTTATTTTCAGGCGTTCCTTTTCTGTTTCGTTTGCATTTAAGTGCTGTCTGTTCTATGTTGTCGTCAATGTTTGTATTTCAGTTTTTCTGAACTGTTCCCATATTCTGAGGTTTCTGCTGAAGTCGTTGATCTGTTTCTAGGTGGAGGACACAGGAAGATACACGTGTTTGGCATCTAGCCCAGCAGGAGATGATGACAAGGAATATTTAGTAAGAGTGCACGGTAAGTTTAATTTTGGGGAAAAAAAATTCCTCAAACCATAAACTACTAAGGTATGTATTAGTATCTCATTAAAAAGCTCATATTAATAAAGAAGTAGTATTCGGTGTTTTGAGAAAATGATATCACACCATATGATCATAATTAACATTTCTGGATAAGGGTAACTATTCTGAATATGATACACAATTAATAGAGAAAGTTCCACCTGATGCATCTGATTTCTGTTATAATTCCAAATCCTACATTTTGAATTCCTAGGAAGGTTATAGATATCAGTATTCAGTTGGATTGAATTTATTGTGCTTGCTGAAAAATTATGTGAATTATACTGATATCTATGATCATCTTAGTTTTTCAGTAGAAAAAGGTAAGAAATGTATTTGGAAATGAATACATAAAATGTAATGACAGTAAAGGAAGTATAAATGGGACTTCTGCAGTTCTACCATATGCCTCAGGTTTCTTTTTGAAGATTATAGCTCCCATGTTTGTTGATGAACAGTTGATGGAACTTGGGTGATTTCTGCTCCACCTGGCTTAAAAGCTGGTCATCTCACTGAGGATGGACTTTAAATTAGTTTGTGTATTAGTTTCCACTGTGTGACCTAAGAAACAAATTCATCAGTACAAATGTGATATATTTAACAAAGATATTGGAAAGCAGAACTAATTAGTGATACTGTAGCTTTGCATTTATTGTATATTCAAGAAATAAATTGGAAATTTTCAGTGAATGATTTTAATGGGAACTCATACGTGTGGTGTTTATTTTTTTTTCCTTAATTTCTGCAACAGTTCCTCCTAACATTGCTGGTACCAGTGGTCCGCAGGACATCACCGTGTTGCAGAACAGACAAGTTATACTGGAATGCAAGTCAGATGCTGTGCCACCTCCCACCATCTCCTGGCTCAAAAATGGAGAAGTTTTAGAGGTATAGTGCTTACGCTATTTGTACTATTCCTCTGCTCCCTTTAGTTTTTTTACACACAGTGCCTGAGGTTTCTTATTCAGCTCACTCGCCCCTTCAGTGCAGTCCGAGTTCTGGAGCTTTGAATTCAAGAGCAGCCGAGTAGCCCCAGCACACCCACAGTTAGTCCTGACGAGTCCCTGAAGCCGGGACGCGTGTGAAGTGGCCATCCCGCTGTTACTTGTTCTTTTTTCCTTTAGGGGGATCCCTTGCTCCTCCTGGATCCTCTGCACAATGCTAGAAGCCTTTGGTATACTCCTGAATGGCTTCCCAGGAAAGGTAGCTGAGAAAAGACCGCACCACATGTTCCTTTGGGTATATTATGCATCCTCCTATTCTAGTAGCATTTAGAAAAGGATTAAAACTCTTAATGTCGAAGAAAATGGGTTCCTGTTCACCACAGTTTTGTATCAAGTGCATCTTTTTCACCCAGAATTCCAGGTAGTCCCATGTTAAGGCATCAAGCCTTTGTTGGTTGAGAGACAGTTAGCAAGATGAGGGTGGCTGATAGAAAACGAATTTTTTACTTTGCATCCTCTGCTTTGGGATCACTCAGAAACCAGGTGCTTTCAGTTTGAACCGTTTAAGTTCAGTTATTAATTGAACTTATTTAATTGATAATTTTTTTCAATTGATCTTTATTCATTAATGAAGAGGAAGCAAATTCAGGTTATTAATTGTGTCTCCTCTGACTGTAGTCCATCCGTAGTCTTTGCCCAAAGTTCTGCTTATTTGCTTTCCTGCTGACGTGCCATTCTTCAGCCTCTTTCTCTGTTGTAAATGTAGACGAATGAAATGTTAGTGGAAGACATAAGAATATGGTAGGCAATCATGCCTTACCAAGTGCTGCTAGGAAATATAACCTGAATATAGCACAAGAACTAGCTAGTTCTACAGAAACACTCTTCTTCTGAACGGTTAATTCTTTAATTGGCTAGTGATTCTTTTCTATATATATATATATAGTATTTTTTAAGAAAGCGAGGTTGAACAAGGCTTGGAAGTTACATATGTGAATACTTTTTCCCTGTGTTCCTTGGAAAGCTTGTGTTTTAAAAGCAGTAATTAATGAAAATAAACCACAAAAAGAAGGCACTGTTACAGATATTCCCCAGAAAACAAAGCACTAGAGGAACACTAGGATAGATGTATGTACTCAGCTGATAACCTGTGAATTCACTTTTGTCTTCTCATGCCTTGTGAATTGATGTCAGTGTGTGAGGGCTGAGTCACTTTGCTTGGTCAGTCCCTGCCTTTTGATTTATAATAGAGTAGGGAATTTCAATCTCTAGAATCAGCTTTCCTCCAGCACTGAATTTAAGTTACACATTTCGTTTAGACTTGGTTTGTCATGTGTCATTCAAGTAGCAGACTCAGGTTTATTCTGTTCCCCACCATCCTTTTCATTCTCCAGCTTTATATAAATATATACTCCAGATACCAGGAAAACATTAGTGTCCTCCTGAATGCCTGGATGCTTTCTCAACCTCAAAGAAGTGTAATAACCTACTAATACTAAGCAGCTGGGGAAGAGCTCTCCTCGTGTGTGGGAAGAGAGATCCTCTGGGGCATATTATCCTCCTCATCTGGGAAAAGTTCAGGTTTCACAGTGACAAGAGCGGACTGGAGAAAGTCAGGTTTTCAGGTTGCAGTGTTATTTCAATCTAAATCATCACTGCTTCTTGTGAAACAGCTTTGTGGTGGAGGGTGTCATTCCTCCTGGTTTTGTTGCCTTGCACGATGCACGTGTTGAGGTCTCTTCTAGATTTCTGTATGTTTAATGCTATAATGCTGCAGCACCACCAGTTTTGGTAGCAGACCTGTAGAAAGATCTAACCTCTAGCTGCTTTGGAGTCCTTGCACTCTCCATGGATTTGGAAATGTACTTTGAGTGTAATGAAAAGTAGGTAGGAGCATCTTGACCTAATCTGGCGTTAAATAAACACTAAAAGAACTGCTGAATTTCTCAAAGGTGGGGTTTTCTGCCATACTTTGAGTAGAGCATAAGCAGTAAATGATCCCTTCACTGCCTGCTTTTTGTTGCCTATATGCCTCTATGTTTAGAAACTAATAGCACAGGCTGTGTACTCAATGGGAAATCCCAGTTATTACCCCAAATCTGGCTGTCTGTAACCCACATTTCACCTGTGAGGCTCCAGCATCACTTTTACTCAGCACTGGTAGTCTTACCAAGTTGGTGCCTCATATGAGCCCTGCCTGCTAGGGTAGTAGTGCAGACCCAGAGGAGTTTCTCCTCTCTGTTGTAGCTGCTTTTCTCAGCCAAAAGAGCAGATGGGAACGGCAGCTTTCCATTTATTTCATCCAAAGTGTGGGTAGCACTTACTGGAAAAGTTTGAGTTTCTATTATTTTTCTACTGTTTTTTTATCAGGTGTTTGAACCGTTGTCGTTGATATTGCCGTCGGTCATTTGTGCAGATCTGACCCAGACTGGTTGTGGTAAAAAAAGCTTTGAGTTCAAAGGGCTGCTTAGCAGGTGCTCTGGAGCCGCCATGGAGCTGAGAAGAGCAGTATCCTCTGGCTAAGAAACTTAGTTTGTGCTGGCTCCCACCTGATCAAGACTGTGACGTTTGAAGAACAGTGTAGAAAATCTCATATTTCTTCTGCCTGTAGTGTACATGGATTTAAAAAAACCAGTAAATTCATTGTGTGCTGTAGGATGCCCCTTTCCATGAAAACGCAAAAGCCCTTTGGCTATGTAACCCCAAAAAGCTGTCTTATGCAGGCACAAATTCAAGTAGGGGTTTCAAGGGAAAACCACTAAGCAATGATAATTTTTTAAAACTTTTTTTACCCTGTTATGTTAACGGATGTAAACCAAGTTAAGCCAGCAACAAATTCAGTCCCTGGTTTATTTTCTGCCTTCTTTCAGGGCTTTTATTACTCTGCAGTGACAGAATGGTCTGTCTTCATGAAGAGAGCAATGATAGAGTTAAATTTGTCAACCTCTCTCTCTTTCCCTTAGGGAAGTCCTCGAGTTCGAATCCTCTCCAACGGGCGATACCTGCAGATCAACAACGCTGACCTCAGCGATACAGCGAGCTATACGTGTGTGGCAAGTAACATCGCAGGAAAAACAACCAGGGAGTTCCTGCTGACAGTACACGGTAAAATCATGGATCCGGTCTTGTGCATTTTGATCTTTGCGTGATATTTCTGCAGGAGTTTAAGTGGCAAGAAGGAAGCAGTAGGAGTCTCTTTCTAGCCAAGCTCTGGCGGCTTAGGCTGTGTCTAAACTGTGTGTGTTGCGTTCTGTGTGCCGCCATCAGAGTCCACAGCTATCCCCCCGGCTAAAGGACCTGTTGGGGACTCACTGGGGCTCTCCCTCCATCCCTCTGTGCTCTCTGCTGTTGGAGGGTGCTGGGCATCCAGCCATCATCCTGATCCCGAGTCAGGATGTGAGTGAACGCCCCCAATCCAGGACTGAGAAATTCTTAAAAGCACATGGCTGGCACCTTGGGATACTCGGTTTCATAGCTGGCTTGGCCACCAGTTTTGTAAGTTATTTGAAAATTGTGGCTTGTTCTCTGCACCTGTAAGCAGGAGACAGCAGGGAGATGGGGCTTGAAGGGCCCTACACACTCAATATCTGTCCTCTGCTACTGTAGGCCTGAAATTCATTTTAAACCTGTTTATTTTCTCACCTCCGGTCTGATGAGAAACTATTCTATTCTCACACTCAGGTGATGATAAGAAACTTTTTTCCTATGTCTGTCTGTTCACAACCCAACCATATGTACCTACATTACACTGTGCCTGCCCAGTGACTCTCCTTACTGGTCCAACTAAAATGCTTCTTTCTCCTTATCACTACAGCCTTATTGTGCTGAATTAAACATGCTGAGCTCTTTTACTGTTTTAGCTATGTGATAACCTTTGTAGTAACTTTCAGAGATGATCTTTACAGCACATTTCAGCCAAACTTTCTTTTTCATTCCCTACTGCATCACGGCAATTATTGTGCACTACGCAAAATGGTAAGAAACTTGTTTTTGTCATTGCACTCATTCATGTATCTGTTAGTGCAGCTGTGTTTTCATGTGTTTAGTTTCAGTCATTGCAGCACAAGGTTTATTCCTTATATTACCAGTGATTTTCCCTTTGCAGTGGCTCCTACGATCCAAAGCGGTCCTCAGACTGCTGCTGTGCGATTAAATGCTTCTGCTGTTCTGGAGTGTGCTGCAGAAGGAGTACCGACCCCGAGAGTTACGTGGAGGAAGGATGGGGCTGTTTTTACTGGAAACAATACAAGGTATTGTCTAAAAGTCGGCATAAATATTATTCATTAATTCTTAAGAATTTATTAGTTGCAGAAAGCTTAATTAGGTGTCTGCTGCTTGTGAATTAGTTTTGTTTTCACAGATCAGAACTAATATTTGAGCTATCATCTTGACTAGACCCAAAGGTGGAAAACACCGTGATAGAAACTCTAATAAAAAGTGTTCTACAAACAACTTTTCATAGCGGTACCGAACGTTTCATCCTTTTATTCTTAAAAAGGACAAAAAAACCTCCTCTGACAACAAAATATAATAATTCTTCTGAAATTAAAGATGATGAACAGGAAACATGAAAGATCTTTATTTTTTTTTATACGGTTTTGGGATGAAGCCAAGCAGTTCATGCAGACTAAAAGCTACTCGAGTGTGCTCTGTAGTTTCTAATACGTAAAACTTCTATACCGTGTTCTAGCACCAACTTTGATTATAGTAAATGGTTTCTATCTTTGGACCGTTTTAAGGGGAAAGATTTTGGTATTTTCTAGAACTGAGCAAATGCTAAAGAATTCAGTTGCATTTCAAAGAAACAAGATAATGTAAAAGCATCAATTGGGGTTTTTTAAGGCTAAATGAGAAACCATGAAAAAGGGCTTTTGGATATTTTCTGCAAATCTGTCATCATTTATGTGAAATCACTGTGTCGGCTGGATTTCATAATTTCTCTGGAAAACAGATGCGCTGGGAAAGAGTGAAGTCAGAATAAGCACAAAAAAGGAGAAAACTCCCTGTGCCCAAATTAAGCCACCGCACGTTTAGGCTTTTTGCTGGGTACCCTGCGTCGTCTCTTCCTTCGGCGGTACCAGGATAGCCTATGGTTCTGTTGGTGGATAGTGGAAACAATATATGGCATTGTTTCAGATATTCCATGGCAGAGGATGGGTCTCTACACATCCACTCAGCACATGTTACGGACACAGGAAGATACGTGTGTATGGCAACCAATGCAGCTGGCACGGAACGCAAACAAATCGATCTGCAGGTTCTTGGTAAAGAGTTTTGGTTTTAAGTAAATATGTGGTTTTTACAAGTCTGAAGTTCAATTACATAATCCTTCCGTTCTGCTAGATACAATGTTAAGTTCAGCCCCTTTATAGCCTTGGGAATACAACCCAAGTGTTCATGAAAAGAAAATACTTACGCCTTGTGCACTGGATCTAGAAAGACTTGACACATCCTATGCTCTATGTTTAGTAAGTTTACTACTGTCAGTTTACTCTTTTATAAAAAATCAAGGCTGTTCATTTTTCTATATATACGTAAGGGGTGGGGTGTACATGTATATATAATTATTCTGAATAATTAGGCTTTGTTTGTCTTTAGTCCCTCCAACTATTGCTCCTGGACAGACGAACATTACAGTTACTGTAAACGTGCAGACCACTTTGCCCTGTGAAACCACCGGAATTCCCAGACCAGCAATTCGCTGGAAAAAGAACGGGCATCTGCTCAGTGTTGACCAGAACCAGAATACATACAGGTGAGAAATGTTTTCTTTTCACCATGGGTTTAAAGTTTTCAGGGATGATTTTGGCACTATGAAAATCTAGCCATGCTTAAATGTAATCTTGTATAGCCAGCAAATTCAGTGCTCTGATTGCCTGAGAAGAAAAGAAGTATTTCAATGGCTTTTACTTTCTTCTCTTTTCTTTGTTCAGACTTCTATCTTCAGGTTCCTTAGTAATCATTTCTCCCACTGTGGATGACACTGCTGTCTATGAGTGCTCTGTGTCAAATGATGCAGGAGAAGATCAAAGAGCAGTTGAGCTCACTGTGCAAGGTAGAGGGGATATTGCTATTACATGTGTACGGCACCCAGAATTTCTTCGGGGCACTGAGATGAGATTTTTATATCATTCTTTTATGTTACTGATATCCATAAGTCTCTGGTATTCCCAAGAAAGCTAAGTTATTTCCAAGAATTCATAAAAATGAAAACGGGCAAGTAACCTTCACACTCATCTTCATTTTTAGTGCCCCCGTCCATAGCAGATGAAGCCACAGAGCTTTTGGTAACAAAGCTGTCTCCGGCAGTGATTTCCTGCACCGCCTCAGGGGTTCCTTCCCCCTCAGTTCGTTGGACCAAAAATGGCATGAAGTTGCTTCCCAGAGGAGATGGCTACAGAATTCTCTCTTCAGGTACTGTGCATGACCAGAGCTCAGCCACAGAAAACCAGTGAAAGGGTCTGATTGAGAAAATAATTCACTTTAATGCAAACAATCTCCAGTTTCTTAAAGTAAAAATACAGACCCCCTTCCAATTGATGCTGTAAGGCAGTTTTTCTGTGAATACAGGATACTGCTGTAGGTTTTAACGCTCGCTGTCTCTGCCGCAGGTGCTGTTGACATACCTGCCGCTCAGTTGGCCCATGCGGGACGATACACCTGCGAGGCGCGCAACACCGCTGGCTCCGCTCACCGTCACGTCACGCTTCACGTCCAGGGTAAGATGGGAACCTGAGAAAAAGGCTCATTCTGTCAGTAAACGCTGCCTTTGAATACATCCCTATGCTGCAGAGTAACAGTGAGGGCAGAGTGCACCCTCACTACTGTCTTGCTCAACTGAATTAGAGATTATTCGCAAAGACGCTACTCTGCATGATACAACTCTCAGACCCCAGACAGAGCCCCCCCAGTCTATGCTGCTGAATTTTATTTTTGTGAGGTTTTTGTGTTTTCCTTTTTTGTAAGTTATAATGTATGTGATGGGAAATTGCATGAAGTAAGGCCATATTCTGTGCCCATAGTCAGGCTGAGCCCGTCTGTTGTATTTAAGAGCACTTCCACTGAGCTCTTCATGAAGATGACAGAATTACAGCCATTGCTCATTCAGCTTTCTCAGGTTATGCGATTTTATTATCTAGTATATTTTCTAACCTTGAAGATTAAACCTATTGCATTTTCCTTTTGATTTCATTCCCCAGAACCACCAGTTATCCAGACTCAGCCAGGGGTGCTGGACGTCATTGTGAACAATCCTATTCTACTCCCGTGTGAAGCGACGGGTACACCTCGACCTGTAATAACCTGGCAAAAGGAGGGCATCAATGTCATCACAACAGGTTTTGTTTCAGAATATTCAAACTTGGATATAGTGAACCTGTTTATTTAAAAACAAAACACAGGCACACTCACAACTTCCCCCCCCCCCCCCCAATAAAAAAACCAACCAAACAAACAACAAAACAAGTGTCATGTTTTGCTTCTTTTTGTTTTAGGCAATGGTTACATGGTTCTTCCCAGTGGCAGTTTACAGATTGCAAAATCAACTGTTGAAGATGCTGGCACTTACATGTGTGTTGCTCAGAACCCAGCTGGCACTGCTCTGGGGAAGATCAAACTGAAAGTTCAAGGTAAATAAAGAAGCTTTTACACTTTTCTAGTGATTTACAGCCAAGAAATTTGTGCACACTTTCTGCTGGTTAAAACACATTTCTGGGCAATAGAAATGGACCCGATGCTTTCCTCTTTGATGTGACTCTGAATAGAGCCCAGGGGGTTTATTCTCTTTAGTTGTCTGTCTATTTTAGGATTCAAGTATGCTTTTAGGATTATTTTCACTAAGAACTGAAGCGTTCTGTACATTTTACAACCTCTAATTCTTTTAAAAAACGGTAAAATTCTTTTCAGTTCCTCCTGTGATCAAGTCCCACCTCAAGGAATATGTCGTTCCTGTTGATCAGTCTGTCACTCTGCAGTGTGAGGCTGACGGTTACCCAGGGCCAGAGATCAGCTGGCATAAAGACGGCCAGCAGATAACGGAGTCCATGAGAAGAAGGATCCTCAGCACCGGCGCACTGCAGCTGGTGTTTGCGCAGCCCGGTGACGCGGGCCGGTACACCTGCATAGCAGCCAATGCGGCGGGGTCCAGCAGCGCTGGCGTGGAGCTCACTGTGCACAGTAAGTGAGACCGGACGGGACCAACATGTGTTGGCACAGCGTGAACCTGTGGCGGGTGAGCCACAGGTCTCCAACAGCATCCTCACAGCTAAACTGAGGGAGTGCAGTCTGGATGATCAGGTAGTGAGGTGGAGTGTGAACTGGCTGAAGGGAAGAAGCCAGAGAGTCACGGTCAATGGGGCAGAGTCCAGTTGAGGCCTGTACCCAGTGCAGTGCCTCAGGGGTCAGTGCTGGGGCCGGTATTATTCAATATATTCATCAATGACTTGGACAAGGGAATAGAGTGACTGTCAGCAAGTTTGCTGATGACACCAAGCTGGGAGGAGTGGCTGACACTGGAAGCTGTGCTGCCATCAGAGACCTGGACAGGCTGGAGAGTTGGGCAGGGAGAAATTTAATGAAATATATCAAGGGCAAGTGTAGAGTTTTGCATCCGGGCAGGAACAACCCGATGTTCCAGTATAAGTTGGGGAACGACCTGGTGGAGAGCAGTGTAGGGGAAAGGGAGCTGGGGGTCTTGGTGGACAACAGGAGGAGCACTGGGCCCTTGTGGCCAGGAAGGCCAATGGTACCTGGGGTGGTCAGTAGGTCAAGAGAGGTTCTTCCCCTCTGCCCTGGGGAGACCACACCTGGAATATTGTGTCCAGTTGTGGCCCCTCAGTTCCAGCAGGACAGGGAACTGCTGGAGAGAGTCCAGCGCAGCCACCAAGATGCTGAAGGGAGTGGAGCATCTCCCGTGTGAGGAAAGGCTGAGGGAGCTGGGGCTCTGGAGCTGGACAAGAGGACACTGAGGGGTGACTCATTCATGTTTACAGATATATAAAGGGGGAGTGTCAGGAGGATGGAGCCAGGCTCTTCTCAGTGACAACCAATGACAGAACAAGGGGTAATGGGTTCAAACTGGAAGACAAGAGGTTCCACTTAAATTTGAGAATAAACTTATCAGTGAGGGTAACAGAATACTGGAATAGGCTGCCCAGTGAGGTTGTGGAGTCTTCTTCTCTGCAAACCCACCTGGACACCTTCCTGTGTAACCTCATCTGGGTGTTCCTGCTCTGGTGGGGGCATTGGACTGGATGAGCTTTTGAGGTCCCTTCCA
Organism: Columba livia; assembly: GCF_036013475.1. NCBI lineage: Eukaryota > Metazoa > Chordata > Aves > Columbiformes > Columbidae > Columba > Columba livia. The sequence continues at coordinate 31,333,190 of NC_088609.1, forward strand.
ATCCCTGACATTCTGGGATTCTGTGTGATTCTATGAGGAGCTGGGATGTGATATTCAGGAAAATTGTGCTGCTTAATGTGTGAGTTTTATTGGGTTGTAGTGTCAGCCAGTTGCTTGAATTTAGGAAGCAACTATTGAATTTAGGAAGCAACCATTTCCTTTGCTGGGTTTACACTTTGTTAAAAGTATTTCCCACATTTCTCCGGCATGCTTAATGGTAGTCATGGATGGAGACAAGAAACAAAGCAGAAGATGCAGGCAATTATTTCTTCAGTCCAGTATTGTATGTTTTTACATTAATGCTTGAATAATACGTACAGGTAAATCTTTTTGATAAACCTCCTCCCAGTTCCACCCAAGATCAGCAGTACGGAGGCGCAGTACACGGCCACGGAGGGCTCCCGGGCTGTTCTGTCCTGCGTGGCGGAGGGGATTCCGACACCAACAATAACCTGGAAGAAGGACAATATGCTGTTAACAGAGATAGCAGGAAAATACCAGGCTGTGCCAGATGGAGACCTCATTTTGGACCATGTTGTTGTAAGTTTCCTAAATCTAAGCTATGACTTGTCAGGTTTGGCGGTAACAAGACTCTGCTCCTCTTCACTCCCGGATTAGTCGTTGTTTTATTTTGTTTTCATGTTTTTAATGTTCCAGAGACTTTATAAATATTTCATTTTCCACTGCGGACTAAAGTATCTGTGAAAAATGTGTAGTGATAAGTTCTCAGGAAGGATAAAAAGAAGTGTAGGTCATCTTTCAAATTTAGAGGACGTGAAAGAGTTCAGATGAGCATTTCTACTGAATGCTTGTTCCAAACCTTTGGAGATTCTGGTATCGGTGTACAGGTGGTGTTGTGTAGCATATATCACAGTTGAAATTTCCCTGACATGCTTTCTTTCAGCCTGAAGATTCCGGCAGTTACACCTGTGTTGCTCACAGTGCTGCTGGGGAAGACACACACACTGTCACCCTGATAGTTCATGTACTGCCAGCATTCACTGAACTTCCAGGAGATGTCGCTTTGACTAAAGGAGAGCAGCTCAGATTAACGTGCAAAGCAACTGGGATGCCTGTACCCAAAATAACGTGGACCTTTAACAATAACATCATTCCAGGTGGGTAACACCAGCTCTTAGTGGTCATTTCACTCTAGAGTTGTTTCCCTGCACCCCCAGCATTGCAATTAGTTTAGGATAAGGAAGAAAAAACATCTAGAGAGAACAAACTTGTTAGGTGGTGATTTTGTGAGGAATATCTTCAGTATTATGCAATCATGTAATTAAATTGCCTCTGAGACAAAGCTGTAAGGAAGACAGTTGAGAAATTGTTCCCCTTCTGTAGCCACTGATGCAACACATTAAAAACATTCAGTATCTGATGACGTTTACTCAGCATCCAACAACTTATGCTCTTTCTCTTAAATATGAAGAAACCTCAGCAGTTCATAGAATGCAGGTGCACAAAGCTTGAGATTAAGGGACAACTTAAGTGAATACTGGCATGTGGGCAGACGTCCTACCAGCGACTTTTCAGTGCATTTCTGGGCTGTCTCAGAAATGAAATGGCCCAGTGCCACTGAGCTGTGTGGCTGAACCACGCTGTAATTCAAACAGGCTTGTGACAGAGCAGTCACCGAGATGCAGAAGTTTAAAATCCCTGCAGTGACCCTTTACTGCGTGTTCTCCCTTCAGCACAATACGATGACGTAAATGGACACAGCGAGCTTGTTATCGAGAGAGTGTCCAAAGATGACTCTGGTACCTACGTGTGCAGAGCAGAAAACACAGTCGGCTCCATCAAAGCTATTGGGTTTGTGTATGTCAAAGGTATGTAAAATAACAGTACTTACAGTCACTATTGGACAGTGTCACACAGCTGTCGGTTTTGACATTGGAATCATCGAATGGTTTGGGTTGGAGGAGACATTAAAGATCATCCAGTCCAACCCCCTGCCATGGGCAGGGACACCTTCCACTAAACCAGGTTGCTCAGCCTGGCCTTGAAGCCTTCCAGGGATAGGGCATCCACAGCTGCTCTGGGCAGCCTGTGCCAGAGTCTCACCACCCCCATGGTGAAGAATCTCTTCCTTATATCTAATCAAAATCTCCCCTCTTTCAGTATATTTCATAATATTTTATGCCTTGTCTATGACTAAATGGAAAAAAATCAAAACAGGTTGAAATTCACACTTCAGAAAGTCAGAGATTAATGATCCTTACCAGCAATTTCATTAAGAGCATTTAGTTTGATTCTGTTATTTCTCTGCCATCACTTGTTTTGTCAGAGCCTCCAGTTTTCAAAGGGGATTACCACTCCAGCCGAATTGAGCCCTTGGGTGGCAACGCGATGTTGAATTGTGAAGTCAGGGGAGATCCACCTCCAACCATCCAGTGGAGCAAAAAAGGAGTTGGCGTTCAGATTAGCAATCGGATCCAGCAGCTGAACAACGGTTCTCTCGCCATCTACGGCACTGTTGTGAGTCCCTGCGCCATTACACTGTGTTGTTGTGTTGTACTTGATCAATAAAGGTGTTCCACATTACAGTGCTTTGCAAGAGTGAGGCCAGATATTTAATCCACTTTTGCTTTTACATCTAACAACTGTTGTTTTAATTCAGACTAGAATTAGACTCAAATTACTGTGACAAAAAACCCAGTGGGGCTGTTGTTCTCTTTAGTTGTCGAAAAGACTGAATCTACATATTAATTGGTGTGTGAAGTCCTGGTCGTGCACAGTTAAATGGGAATTTTGCTTTTGACCTTGAAAGATCGTGAGTTCTACACAGGTCAGCTGAAAAGAAATTGCATTTTCCATGTGCAAGTCTCTTAGCATCTGAATTCCTCATACGAATGGCAAGACCTGTTTTTGCCCCTATAAACCAATGCCTGGATTTTGAAATGGGGTTAAAAACAGCACCTACCTTGAGCTCAGTTAAGTAAAAAACCAAAAACAAAACCAACCAATATTTGATCCTCAGAATTTACCAGTTGAAGGAAATAAAAAATAGAATAAGAAAAATAATTCACAATATCAGCTTCATGTTAATAAAGGTAAAACGCTGAGATACTCCATATCAGCGTGCTTCTGAATATCCAGAGTGCAACACCCTGTGTTGCAGAAAATTCACTTAGAGGAGGTGCACTGCAAGCAGAAACCCGCCTTATGTACATGCTGACTATTTGCTTTTTGTTCTGAAGAACGAGGATGCTGGTGACTACAAGTGCGTGGCTACCAACGAGGCCGGCGCGGCGGAACGCAGCCTGACACTGACATTGCAGAGTAAGACCCAAAGCGATAAGTTTGATGCCACTAGCGGTGACCTATGTCTAGAGAGGTGCATGCCGCTCCTGTTGAGTTCTGGAGGTTGGGCGCTGCACTGTGGGTCTTTCATCTCGTCTTTCTTCATTAAGTCTGGCTTAAGCTAGTGATTGAGGTCAAAGATGAGAAGCACATAGGGGTGATTCAGGCTCATCCAAGAAACCAGCTCAGAGTGGGGTGAATCACCTCTGAGAGGGCCTGTTCCTCTTGGTTGACTGGAGAGGACATCTCTACAACTGGGTTAAACTAGACTCTTTTCCATTAACAAAGTTATGTGAGATGAATCCCGGCTTTTACTGACAGTGTTTTATTTTTTACAGAAGGCATTATTTTGGAATTATTTTTTCACTGGTGGTAGAATTTCCAAATATGCCTCTTCTGTTACAGTCTCAAGCAGTGTGGCTGTGTTACTTATGTCTCAGTTGCCTCTGGACAGGATTAATAGCGCCTTCCTGCACGTTTATGAAAGGCAACATATTTTAGCAGTACAAGAAGACTGTGCGCTCATGGAGTCAGGCCTCAATCCCAACTTCGCTCCTCAGCTTGCTGCATATTAAAAGTAGCCTATTTTTGTCATTTTAACTTGCATATAAGCCTCCCTTTTGACAGTGGAAGATCAACCATAATAGTTTTAGTCAAAGTAAACAGACTTAAGATTTTTTGCCCCTGTTCTGACCAGACCTTTAATATTCAATACAATGAAAAAAAACGTAACCTTGTGCTCTTGCCTAAATAAACCTTTCTCTTGTAGGTCCCCCTGTTATTACTGTGGAACCGGTAGGGACAGTGATTGAAGCGGGTGCCACGACGATGCTGCACTGCCAGGCACACGGGGAGCCCCCTCCGACCATCACGTGGTCCCGCCAAGGTCACCCGGTTGTGAGTGACGAGAGAGCGACTGTCCTGTCTAACGGCTCCTTGCGTCTCATCGCGGCACGGAAGGAAGATACGTCTGAGTACGAGTGTGTAGCGAGGAATCTCATGGGATCTGTTCTGGTTCGGGTACCCCTGACTGTCCAGGGTAGGTGTGCAAAATATGGCATAGTGACTGCAAACTGGTAGATGACAGCATTAATGGTGAAGAGATGCAATCAAGATCTTATCTTATCCATATTTTATGGATATCTTGTCTTATCTTGCATATACGCATTAGGCATGTGTTAAATCTGGTCTGAGATGTCAGTGGGTTTCTGCTTAGTGTCATACTCCTTGTGAGACAGATGGGTGTGATGAAGAGACATAAAAAATAACATAAGGATCTTGAACTAGATCCCATCCTCAGAGCATGATACATAATTTCATTGTACCTCTAAAGAAAAGCAGTTAAGAGCATAAGCAATATTTCAGAGCAGGTGAAGTATCCTCCGAACTGTAGGAAGATATTTCTGCACTAGTGAAGATGTGAAGTGAGTTGGATTTCCTCGTGTGGCTAACAAAGGGCAGTTTTCACCTGGCTGTGTCAATCTGAGAGAATTCTACGCACAAGCACGTTGCAAACAGCATCGTTTTTCCTGTTGCAGTGCATGGTGGATTTTCCAGTTGGCTGGAGTGGCGGCCTTGCAGCGTGACTTGTGGGCAAGGCGTCCAGGAGCGAGTCCGTCAGTGCAACAACCCTCTCCCAGCAAATGGCGGCAGGAGCTGTGAGGGACCCGGCACAGACATGCGCAGCTGCCACAACAAGCCCTGCCCAGGTACTTCTTTAATTAATTGATACATTTAATGTGCCTTAAGTGCCCTAACTGTGAGCTGTTATCACCACGGACCTTCATGGCAGATTAATTTTTCTAAGAAGCTGAAATTCATTTTGACTTTTGAGGAAAATTTCAATAAACACCGCAATTTTATTTTTCTTTAAATGTTTAAATTAAAACTGTGGGGTTTTCTGTTCCATAGTGGATGGCAACTGGTCGGAGTGGGGGCTGTGGGAAGAGTGTTCCAGGAGCTGCGGCCAAGGGAACAGGAGCAGAAGCAGAACGTGCAGCAGCCCCGCGGCTCAGCACGGCGGGAGGCCCTGCCAGGGCAGCGCCCTGGACTCCCTCATGTGCAACATCAGGCCTTGCCCAGGTAAGATGAGATAGGCTTAGAATTACGGAATCACACAGAATCCCGGAATGTCAGGGGTTGGAAGGGCCCTGGAAAGCTCATCCAGTGCAATCCCCCCATGGAGCAGGAACACCCAGATGAGGTTACACAGGAAGGTGTCCAGGCGGGTTGGAATGTCTGCACAGAAGGAGACTCCACAACCCCCTGGGCAGCCTGGGCCAGGCTCTGCCACCCTCACCGGGAACAAGTTTCTTCTCAAATTTAAGTGGAACCTCCTGTGTTCCAGTTTGTACCCATTGCCCCTTGTCCTGTCACTGGTTGTCACCGAGAAGAGCCTGGCTCCATCCTCCTGACACTCCCCCTTTATCTATCTGTAAACATGAATGAGTCCCCCCTCAGTGTCCTCTTGTCCAGCTCCAGAGCCCCAGCTCCCTCAGCCTTTCCTCACACGGGAGATGCTCCACTCCCTTCAGCATCTTGGTGGCTGCGCTGGACTCTCTCCAGCAGTTCCCTGTCCTGCTGGAACTGAGGGGCCACAACTGGACACAATATTCCAGGTGTGGTCTCCCCAGGGCAGAGCAGAGGGGCAGGAGAACCTCTCTGACCTACTGACCACCCCCTTCTAATCCACCCCAGGTACCATTGGCCTTCCTGGCCACAAGGGCCCAGTGCTGGCTCATGGTCACCCTGCTGTCCCCAGGACCCCCAGGTCCCTTTCCCCTACGCTGCTCTCTAATAGGTCATTCCCCAGCTTATACTGGAACCTGGAATTAGTTACATAAGGGGCTTTCTGTATAGATTTCGTCCTTTTTTTGCCGCCCTCCCATACCCCCCCCCAATTTTGCCAGCTTGTTTCAGATTATTAAATTATAAAAGAATTAGACTCTGAAATTTTTATTTTGATGTTGCTTGTAATGTGTTGAACGACAGTAATTTTTGGAAATGGAAGTGCAAGGAAAATTTTCTGCAATTTCTCTTCCCTCTCCCCAGTGAAAATGTGAATTTTGTATTTCGATGTTTTTCAGTGTTTGTTACAATGTGGTCACACAGTAAAACTCACTACTCTAAATGTACCACGCAAAGCCAGTTATAATGAAAAAAACTATTAAAAAGCCATGTAAAACATAATAGTTAATAACTTAAGACATTATCTGTATGTTTTTCCCTGTTTTGTTAATTTTCAGCCACGTCTTTCTCCTAACTAGCTGGATGTTCAGCTTTCCTTCCTCCCTTGGCAGCACTGACCACGTTTGACAGGTGGTAGTTTATTCATAACCCTTCACCACTGGCATGTTTCCTTCTGTGCAATATTTATTATGTTGGTTTTTCCTTTTTTCATTGGCTTTGCCACCCCCACAATGCCGAAATTTTCCTCCACCAGCCAGAGGTGAATTTCTCTAGATTTTGGCAACAAAAATCAGTTGTGGCTCCTGCTCACCGGTGGCCACTGACACTGTGCCAGCTCTTAGCCGGCCTGTCCCTTTCCCTGCCAAGACCCTGGGCCTCGCACAGGATGGGAAAACACCGCATTCAGGTGTTCAGTTCTGTTGTTCCAAGATTGTAGTCAGGTGAAGCGATGAATTCACAAACAAAAAAACCCAAACAAACCAGAAAAAGAATGAGTCTGTCTTTTGGAAACTGTTGATCTGTTTCAGCTGTTGCTCAAGGCGAAGGTTTTTTCAAGGGCTTATTCAGGATATTTCATTTATTGACATTAAACCACATCGCTTTTTCGCCGTAGGCTGTGGAGCTGTGACTTCCAGTTAACGCAGCTGCGTGGTTTAGAGAGTTTAATAGCTGTGCTGCCTTTGCAGTTGCTGGCGAGTGGAGCTCCTGGCTGCCGTGGGGTCCGTGCAGCGAGACGTGCGGGAAGGGCACTCAGACGCGGCTCAGGCTCTGCAACAGCCCCCCGCCGGCCCACGGCGGGTCCCACTGCCAGGGGGCTGACGCACAGATGCAGGTTTGCAACAAGAGACGCTGCCCAGGTGAGACGAGTCGGACACGAAGAGCAAACTTGGCATCTCCTTTCCAGATTCTGCTTAGTTTATATCGAAAGCCGCCCAGTTCTGAAAGCGTAGTCCCTGAAAAAATGCCATTCAAGCCTTTTATTTTCACTGGCCCATCCCTATCTTTAGCATCTCCCTATAGACACAACACACGAGATTTCTTCTCCTGTCCTTAAGGGTCTTTCTTCCTTTACCCTGCCACTGTGCACAAGCAGCATTTTACATCCTTGGCAGTTACATTACAGGTTTCCTAAACTTCTTTTTTTTTATTTAATTTTCCTAGATTCTGTTCCTCATTTATCCTTTTCTTCCACATTTCAGTGAGTCCTTCATGACTGGGTAGCAAAATTCACGTTTTTGAAACACGACCTCTCTATTTGGCTGAGTGCAGGGGTAACGAAGGGAAATGTAATGAGGTGGAATGTGCAGCAGCTCCGTCTGGATCCTTCTGGCTTCACACTCCGTTTTGCACATGCCAGGCCCTCAACTGAGTCTGCACTGTAACCATCGACTGGTAGAGGAGAGAAATGACCTGCCCAGTGAGCTGATTTCAGGGGCTGCTTTGTACACCGTTTGACTTGCTTATGGGTACCTAAAAATATGTGTGACTAAGCCTGAGGGATCCCTGACTATGATTCCGGTCAGGCTTACAGATGATTTAAAAGACAGGTCGTGCTTTTCTCCAGTCTCGCTCCTGGAAATCCCTGTGTAGAAATGTCTGTGTAGCTTAGATGTTCCACAGTGAGAGTCAGTAACATCCTACGGTTGGTTCTACCCCGATATAGCGCTGAATTACTGTGTTATTCTGAATGTCCGAGACTGTAACTGTCCCACGTTGTGTGTTTCTCCCCAGTGGACGGGAAGTGGGCGGCATGGAGCAGCTGGAGCGCCTGCGCCGTGTCCTGCGGGGGAGGCAGCCGGCAGAGAACGCGCCGCTGCGCAGACCCAGCCCCGCAGTTCGGGGGTCACAAATGCGAAGGAAACGACATACAAATTGATTTTTGCAACAGCGATCCTTGTCCGAGTAAGTGCTTTGCATGAGGCTGCTTGGCCACTGGCTGCGTGTGGGTGTACACGTGGGAGGTGGGAAACCCTGCACAAATCACGCGCTCCCACAAAAGTTAGGAGGTCTGAAAAACAGGTAAGTGGTTTTAGTTGCCTGGCAAGAGCGAAAGCTCATCAGTCGGTGTGACTGGGATGTTTCAAACATGAACCATTAGGAGCAGCTGGTGCAGAAGGTCCTGCTGGACTGACAGAGGTCACACACTTCTCTGAAGTTACACCTGTCCAGTCAGAAAGTACCGGGTGTTTCAAAGAGATGGACTGCTTTGAAATTGGGTCCATCTTTTTGAAACACCCTGGACTGCAAAGTGGATCTCTCTGAATCTCACAGGAAAGTGTAGTGACTCACTTGGTTAATAATACGTGCTACATAACTTTCCTCTGAACGTCAGTGTTCAGGAGTTGGTTAATACACTCCAAGAAATCACTGAATACTGGATCTAACAAAGATAACTTTGTTAGATCTTTAATTGCCTGGCTTTTTTGATTTTTCTTTCAGGAAAAGAAATGTAAAAGTTACTCTCCAGTCAGATTATTTTCCTAGCTTGACTGTCTGGTTTTAAGTATTTGTTATTAAGAGGAAGACATAAAATCTGATTCACCTTTACAGTTCATGGCAACTGGGGCCCATGGAGTAGCTGGGGAACTTGTAGCAGAACGTGCAACGGAGGCCAGATGAGGCGATACCGGACCTGCGACAACCCTCGCCCTGCCAGCGGCGGAAGGGCCTGCGCGGGGGCGGACGTGCAGATCCAGAGGTGCAGCAGCGAGCTCTGCCCCGGTGAGTGCTCAGCCTCGCAGGGAAATTAAACACGGCTGGAAGACTTCAGGGTGTACGTAACCCATGTGAGATTTTCATATTGTGAAAGGAACGGAGAACGTTCCTGTAGTTACTTACAATTCCGTACAATCTAATAATCCACTCTCACTGTTTTCTTTAAATAACTGTCACTGTGATTTCCCCCTTCACATGTGAGAGGTGGAGTAATTCAAAACAGGAAACGGTCTATGAAAATCTCTCCTATGCCTCATAATTCTACTTTGTTTTTACAGTAAATAGAGTTTTTGAGGTTCCTGGTGAACTCTCACAATCTGTTCCAGGAGCAGCAACAAATGCTAATGCCAAATGGTTTAAATGAAATGACAGTCAAAGCAGTATATTGGTTTATTGACAATACATAACTAACGGGCAATGAGTGAACTTACACAATCAGGATCAATATCAGAAAAACCAAAATGCTAGAGACTTAGTAAACACCTACACATTTCTAAACACCCTCTAGAACCCATTCCAAAAAGTGATTATCATTAAATCATTATTAGCTCTGATATAAGAATTAAAAAACACTGAATCCCTCCTCTATGCTCACCCCTTTACACACCTTCCTCCTCCAACTTTACGCATAGCTGTGCCCCACTGAACACGCTGCTGACCCGCACACGGGTGACAGAGCCCCGAGAAGGCCACATCCATACACCCGAGGTGTGGGGACATGCTTGTTGCACCCCAAACCGTCACATTTATGGTTTGTTTGGTGTCTTGTGCTCTTCGTCAGTTTTATACCCATGCAATCTCAGACATTTACTTCGCAGGAGTAAAACCACTCAAAGCTCTGGACAGGCAGGTTGTCTCTCTGGTGACTGGCTACTAAAAACCGTGACAGGAGATTCTGAACATTGACAGGTGTTCTTTACAAACTGCTTTGGGATGGATCTGCACGTGTGACAATGCTTTTCAGTTCCCCCTGGAGAGAATTTGACCCAGTTCTTATGAAATCACAGAATCACAGGGTGGTTTGGATTGGAGGGGCCTTCAAAGCTCCCCCAGTTCCCCCCTGCCATGAGCAGGGACATCTTCACCAGCTCAGGTTGCTCAGAGCCCCGTCCGTCCAGCCTGGCCTGGGATGTCTCCAGGGATGGTTCATCTACCACGTCAATGATTTTATTAGAAACATCCCCTGGAGGAGCCTCCTTACTGCCAGTACAGGTGAACACAACATTTTCAAGGTGGTGTGTTTCTGAGAGGTGTTCACGCCTGCCCATCAGGTGCTTTTGTCATCCTTGCAGCTGTTTCTTTTCTCTGTCACATCGGACCCATCAAGATGGAATGACACCACAGCACCACTGACGCAGCCTGAAACATTTGGAAATGAAAAGCCTCTTTCTTCCTTCTTTCTTTCTTCAGTGGATGGGAACTGGGGGCAGTGGCAAGCGTGGAGCCAGTGCTCAGCGTCTTGCGGAGGAGGCGAGCAGACCCGAACACGCCTCTGCAGCAACCCAGCCCCGCTACACCGTGGCCGGCCTTGTCCTGGGGACGCCTCCCAGATATCCAAGTGTAACACCCAAGCCTGTCCTGGTGAGTTAACTCACTCCCGTTTCTTGGCCAGTTGACCAAGTAATTTCTTTTTATTTTGGCTTAAATCTCCCTGGCAACTTCAGCTGGATACTTTTTTGTTAACCTGTTACATGGCACTAGAGTGTGCTGGTAAAGAGTCATTGCTTCTCAGACAGAGGTGATTCCCATGTCCTTGTGCCTGTATCTCAGATCACGTATACGCAGCATCCTGTTATTTGCAAGCTCTGAGTTTTACTCTTGCAAATAATGGAGTAATATGTGCAGAAATTTCCTTACTTGTTAAAATACTGGACAATATTTCTGAATTTGCTCTCCCTTAAAATACCAGACAGCAGTTTTCACATGCCTGTTCCTCTTTCCCTTCCCTCCCCTGCACAGGTGGGCCTTCCCGTGCCAAAGGCAGCATCATTGGAAACATTAACGATGTTGAATTTGGAATTGTTTTCCTGAATGCCACAGTAACAGACAGCCCCGACTCTGAAACCAGAGTAATACAAGCAAAGATTACGAACGTCCCTCGGAGCCTTGGTAGGCTTTTTTGGACTTCTGAACACGTTTTACCTTGAGCAATGTCAGTTTTCACCATTTCATTAAGTGTCACTGAAGAAACTGATCTAAACTTTTCATAGAGAAAAAGGAATCTTCAGTATATTCCTTCCTAGTACATTAGTATTTGTGAAAAGGTTCCTCTGAATATGCCAATACATTGTTTCTAAATGGCAAGGGTTACACTAGTGTTAGGCCTCTGTATTCATCTCCTGCTGACGCGGGTCGCATGACCTTCGGAAAAAGCTCTCGAATGTTCTGTCGCATTTCTTTGAGGTCCTGCGATGAGGAAGCTTGTTTCCATACTCAGCCCAGTTTATTGGACAACTGCAAAGGAAATTGGCGAAGCCATGAACGGGTTCACACTCACTGATGCCGTGTTCAAGAGAGAAACTCAAGTGGAGTTTGCGACCGGTGAGTTACCTGTGACATACCATCTCTTTCTGTTTCCAACAAGCTCGATAGGCTGTGTTTCTTTAAAAAAAGCTCACAGCTGTTACTGAATGTTGAGCCTTGTCTTATATCTGTATTTTCAGTGACTGTGGCTTTCTGAGGCTTAAATACAGCTTATGGAGCTGTAATTCAAGACGTGTAATGTTTGTATTACAGGCATGGTACATCGTATAAAAATATAACTATAAAATAACTGGTCAGGATCCAGTTCAGATACCACGTGGCTAAAATGAGTCTTCGCTTCAGATGCTTTATAAATCGATGTGCTCTCAAAATCCCCAGGTGAGATTCTGCGCGTGACTCACGTGGCGCGGGGCTTGGACTCGGCTGGAGCTTTGCTGCTGGACGTTGCTGTGAGCGGCCACGTGCTGCAGCTCCCATCGGCAGCCGATGTTAACGTGAAGGTAAAGCCGCGCGAGACACCGCCCTCTTCTCTTCCATATGTACCTCTGCTCTCAGCTGTATTGAAGCAGTAGACACTAAATCCCGAAAACTGTTTTACTGCATGGAATGTATTTGATGCCTGGTTTTACTGACAGGTGCTAATGTTGCCTTGGAAAACTAAAAGTTGCCATCAGGAAGGTTGTATTGGTCACTGCAGAGCTTAAGCTGTTAAAAGGTGGGATTGAAAAGCATCTTTGGGGCAGGTTATCACAGGTCAGGAGCTGCTTTTAATGCATCTTTAGCCTGCTTGGCTTCCTGAGGTGACACCACCTCTTTGATGCTATGAGACTGGATATTACTGCTGCTTTGTTTGCAGCTACACAGTCCGGCAGAGGAACATTCCTGGTGCTGATTGAGTTGCAAAGGCGGGATGAACAGATTCTGAATCAGATTGCACCACAGGGTGTTTCACGTTTTATTGTCATGCTGCTGTTAGTGCCTTTGCCTCGTGGAGGTGTCCATTATGACGAACAGTCCTATGGTACAAACCATCTGAAATATTTTACAGAACTTGCTTTTTCAAAGGAGGACACTTCTCTGTGAGCTTTTCAGGGATGATTAGAGAGGGCAGCCTGTGTGACAATTAAAGGCAAAAGATCGTTGTCGTGCTGCTGAGTGGCTGTGCCTGCTCTTTCTACATGTCCCAGTGAGAGAGATTCTGTCACTTCTGTCTCTCCTGAGAGAAAAATGCAGTTCAAACAAACTGGTTTTCTACCCTTTTGGTTTAGTGTAAGCCGTGAAGAACATTTTGCTTAATATAATGCATACTGGTGTAAAACAAGGTGTTTGAGCCTTGGTTTTACTGTGAAAGGACAATCTTTATAGTAGTTTTTATAAAGGTGGCAATTAGATAGTGGTAGGTCACTGGTAAATATGTTTTAATATATTAATCCCACATTACAATAAATATACATGAAGTTCTTGATATTTTGATACACTGCAATATGTAGCATGTCCAATATTCATACCTTTTTTTTACTTTATTGATTGTTTATTTAGCACATATTGTCAGCATCTGACTTAGTATATAAAAAATGTATGTAGGCCTCAAAGGACTGCTGTTTATCAATAAGCTCATTTTCAGGTTTCTTTGGAAATGCTCTGCCCCCAACATCAGGATCCTCAGTATCTGTTTCTTCTGAAATGCAATATGCCAGGTGCTACTAAGATTAGGAAGCTAGAGGTGAAAAGGCATGTGTTGTGTGAAATATGATTTGTTCAGCTGTTGAATGAAAACCCCTTTCTCAGAACACGTTTGAATGCGAACCCGCGGTGGCGCTGGCCGTACGCGGTGGCTGACGCCGCCTCTCGCTGCTCCAGGATTACACAGAGGATTACATTCAGACCGGGCCGGGGCAGCTCTACGCCCATTCCACTCGGCTCTTCGCTGTCGATGGAGTCAGCGTTCCCTACACGTGGAACCACAGCATCACGTACGATCCCACCAAAGGGAAGATGCCGTTCTTGGTGGAAACGCTCCACGCCGCCTCCATCACAACACAGTACGACCCGCTGGAAGAAAGCGTGGCTTTTCAGATCCACGCTTCCATCGCAAAAGGTACCGTTCTAATCCTTCACAAAAAGAAACCAACGGAAAAATATTATCTTGGCTCCCTAGAATTCATTACCTATATTCTCCAAAGCTGGTTATGAAGAGGCAGTGCTGTGGAACTTGGGGAACTATATTGTAGATCCTGGGGCCTACACGTCCTGTTCATACGCCCACAGCCTGATGTGTAAAGGCTGTTGCAGTTTGCACTTACTCGTCGCTGGTAGTTAGACGATGTGCGGCTGTGTTTGCTGACACTGCTAATAGTGTCACCGGTACCTTCAGACGGTCATCCTAAAATATTTCTCTGTTTTCTTGTGTGTACCTTTCATCTCTACAATGAACCTACTGTTGCTATTGGGGGGTGAAGTGTTGGTGGGTTTTATGTTTGGGTTTGGTTTTGCGTATCTATTATGAAAAAGGATTGTGTATTTTCTTCTCACAGCAAAAACCACGTAAATGTAAGTAAGGGGGAAAACCATTCAGGTTCTGTTACTGTTGGGGTTTTTCACAGTAAGGCTTAAAATTGTGTTTCAACTGAAATAACTCTGGTTTGAAAGTAAATGAATCAGCGGGATTGCCCATCTCAGTCTTTCTTTTCATTGACACTCTAAATGAGGTAAAATGACTTCCCCGCTGGCCAGACCATGAGCTCATTGTGCAATCTGAAAACCAAATAAGATATTTTTATATTGCTTTTTAAAAAGAGGTCTTATAAAAGAAGTCTCCACATCAAGGTATGCCTATGCATTCATCTGGCCAAGCCTTTACTGAACTTGCATTTATTTCCTCCAACAATTAATATACTGCTTTTTTAAAATGTCATATTTATTGAATCCATTTTCAAGCAGCAGAATACGTGTGGTCTTTGAGCAGCCTCTACCTGAGCTGGTGGTTACAGTTCACACTTGTGTTCTCCAGGGACTTCCCACAGTCTATGACATGGTGATTTGTTTGGTTTGGGTTTATTTTCCTCCTTTTAGGTGAAGTCAAACCGAATGCTCTTTATTCTTTTAATAATGAAAACTTTATGGAGGGACTTTGCAGGATGTGTTAGGCTGGGTGCAACTTGCAGTCACTGTGAGGGCACCCCGCACCTCTTGAATGTTTTTCAAAACAGCAAAACCCGTTTACCACTGACTTCTGGTGCCCAAGCAGGACAACCACTCCAGCCTGGATTTTAAAAGTTTCTGTTTTAGTGTCCAAGTATAATAAATCTTTTATACATAGCCAGGCTACAATTCTTAAAGGGTTTTTTGAAGTAATAACTTGGCCGCGTTTTGTTCACAAGTAACATGTGCTCCCTTTTACCATCAGACAAGTAACACGTGCTCCCTTTTACCATCAGGAGATCGCAGCAACCAGTGTCCTGCTGGGTTTCGACTGGACTCAGCTGGGCCGTACTGTTCAGGTAACGATGTGACAAGGGTCGTGTGTGATCGTATTCTTGTGGAGTGGGTTGGCTTGGAGCGGACCTTAAAGCTCCCCCAGTTCCCCCCCTGCCATGAGCAGGGACATCTTCACCAGCTCAGGTTGCTCAGAGCCCCGTCCAGCCTGGCCTGGGATGTCTCCAGGGATGGTTCAGCCACCACCTCTCTGGGTGACGTGTTCCAGCACCTCACCACCCTCCATGTAAACCATTTATTCTTTATTTCCAATCTAAATCTCCCCTATTTTAGTCTAAAATTGTTACACCTTCTCCTGGCCTCTAGAGTCGCCTGGTACAGTCTCTCCATCTTGTTGTAAACCCTCTTCATATATGGAAGGGCCACAATGAGGTCTCCCCAGAGCCTTTCTCCAGGCTGGGAACGATCATCTGAAACACTTTTGTGGGCTCACTGCATTGCCCCTTGAAAGCTTACCAATTAAGGAAATCATACATGAAACAAACACCACGCCATCCAAAAGGTTTAAAACCAGGAAAACTGAAAATAAGACAACTAAAACCATTTTCCACTTGCAGTATCATCTGTAAAACAATCTGAATTCAAAAACCTTAGTGTGGAACGTGTAGTAATATTTGCACATGTCTCTAGAAAGTCTTAAGTCTAACCCTGAAACCCATCTGCTCTGTCATAAAGAGATTCTGTGGCAGAGATCATCTCAAACACTGGTTACGGCGGCAGTGCCCGCGTCCTGCGGAGCTAACGCAGGCTCCAGCGTGTCGCGGTACTGCGGCTTGGGTAACCGTGAAAATCAGAGCGGAGAACGCCGTTGTTTCTTGTAGAACCTCATGAAGCCTCACTGGGGTTTCAAACATTTCTTGTTCCAGATGAAGACGAATGTGCCGTGCCAAACCCTTGTTCCCACACCTGCCACAACGCCATGGGCTCTTACCACTGCTCCTGCCCGCAAGGCCTCGCCATCGCCGCGGACGGCAGGACCTGCCAGGGTAAGAGCAGCATGGCTGGGGATGCAAAAAGCCCCACGGCACTTAAATCGCAAGGGAAATGTAATATATATATATGTAATTTATTGGTGGTATTCTAATTATTTCCTACCTGACTGTATTTGCAATGAGGTATTTCGTAGTTGATCATGCTCAAGACACCGCTTGATCTGTGTTTAACTCTGTGCGCGGTGAGGTTTACAGCTTGTTTTCCATGGCAGACGTTGACGAGTGTGCGTTAGGCGGCCACAGCTGCCGCGCCAGCCAGGACTGTGAGAACGTCGTGGGCTCGTACCGCTGCGTGCTGCGCTGTGGGAGCGGCTTCCGCAGAACCGCCGAGGGCTTCGGCTGCCAAGGTACGGACACGTCTCCGGGCTCAGAAACTAGACGCTGTCTCTCGCATCATCGAAAGTAACTTCTTAAAAGCTGCATCTCCAACTACGGTGTCTGTACATTTTCGTTATTAACCTAGCAAGACAGGTTGGGGGGTTTGAGCTTGCTTGTTTTGCTTTTTAAACCTTTTGCTTCTTCCATCTTTAGAGATGATAAATTTAAAATCCTCTGAGGGAATAACCTAACATTCTTGTGTCCCACATGCATTTTCTTTTACAAAGAAGTGAGAGAAGTAAACACTTCTGAACAGACCTCAGCGTCCAGAACGCTGACGTAACCACACGCTGTTCAGGTAAATGATGCTGAGGTGACTCACAGCGTTGGCATCAAGAATTTGTGTCGTTCAACAGATGTTAACGAATGCCAGGAGTCCAGCCCCTGCCACCAGCGCTGCTTCAACACCATCGGGAGCTTCCACTGCGGCTGCGATCCCGGGTACCAGCTGAAGGGCAGAAAATGCTTGGGTACGAGTGGCGTTCTGAACGTTCCTCCCCTCTTTCCAAGGGACATAGTTCAACGTTTATTTGCTCCTATATTTGTTACCTGAATCCTTTATGAATGAAAGTCCTACTAGGGATGGTATCTTTTAAAAATTCTTTGTAAAGCAGTACTGCAAGTCAGAGGGAGCGGGAAGTGGGCTGATGGATAAACGTGCATGAAATGCATTCTGATGCACGTAGACATAATTACAGCTGGATTATTCTATTTTTTAGACACTGAGCATAAGGAAGTCAGCTCATTTCCATTATTGCCTTTTTTTTTTTAAATCAGATGTAAATGAGTGCAGGCAGAACGTGTGCAGGCCCGATCAACTTTGCAAGAACACCCGCGGTGGCTATAAGTGCATTGACCTGTGTCCCAGTGGAATGACCAAAGCAGAAAATGGAACTTGTATTGGTGAGTAGAAGTGTTCATGTACTGTAGGGTGATGGGAAGCACAGAAACAATGAATTAAACAACAAACAAACACAGTATAAAAACCTTTGAGGTAGTCAATCTCCAGTTATTAAGATTCGCACGTATTAAGGCACCGAATTTTCTTCACTTACAGGAACATATGTATGTAACTGTTGTGAGATTTACCCTTGCCCCCTCTCATTTACCATTGCTTTTAAGAAAGAACTGTAATGTTCTCCTCAGCATCTTTTCTGTGTTGTCACCTTGAAATCTAGAATTGGTTCATTGAAATGTTCTGCCACATGTGTGGAAGCTTTAAGAGTTTGTCTCGGGAGCTCCGAATCAGGATCGTGGGTCCTTGTGCTTGCCATGGCTACTTTGAATCATAACCAGCGTCCCATACACTACCAGAGTCTTTGTTTTGTCATGGGACATGGCAGGCAAATGGTTTATGTCTCTTTGGAGAGTAGCTGATAAAATTGGAAACCTCGATGAAAAGTTTTGAAAATTAATAGAAAAAGCATCTATAAATGCAATATGGTTGAAAAACGTATCTGTGATTCTGCTCAATATCTGCTTTCAGCTTGTGAAACACAGACTGTGGTTTGTAACACAAAGTGTTAGAGAGTAATGCCTAATCATGGCACCAGGTAAGGCCAGGTTTAACCACATTCCTTCTACATCAGGAAGTTTAAAGCTGTAAGAGGTTTTCAGAAAAACCTGACGCCCTGCCCTTGCCTTGTTGTGTGTTGTGCGCAGACATTGACGAATGCCGGGACGGGACCCACCAGTGCCGCTACAACCAGATCTGTGAGAACGCGCGAGGGAGTTACCGCTGCGTGTGTCCACGTGGATACCGGTCCCAGGGAGTGGGAAGACCTTGTGTGGGTAAGCAGGAAAAATCACATCTGTGCTGCGTGTTTGCTGCTGCTGCTTTTGGCTGGGCTTTCTGCCGCAACAAATCCAGCAATGCCATCCCACGTGAAGACTATGCCAAACAGCGAAACTTGCTCTCAAGTTCAAAAATCACCCATTTGAAACAAAGCATCCTATTCAAAAGAAAATTATTCCAAACAGAGATTGTTATAGGTCCATGCTTTGGAGACAAAGCGTACAAGGGTCTTGGTGCACTGGTGGGTGGATGTGGGAAGCTGCCACTCCACAAGAGGCTCAGTTTATAAAAACGAGATCAGGTTTGTCCGTTGTCACTAAAACCCGCAGTGTTTGAAGGATGCTCTCATAGCTCTGATGTGGAGACCAAATTTATTGCGTAAGACGCTCCCCCTGGCATGTCACGGACCTTGGGATGGCACTGGCATCATTTAGCTTCACCCTTTCTGTATTTGTGTGGACTACTTAAAATATAATAGTTGACGCACCCTGATAATGATGATTTACGGCTGTTGGTCTGTGACGCTCAGGGAAGTTGCCCTCCTGTATCCTATCAGCGCAGCATTCCTCAGTGATGACTCTACAAGATCAGCTTTCCTAAGTGATAAAGAGCTGCTTTGGAGAAGAGGATTTATTTTCCTTTCAAAAGCCAGGAATGTTAAATATTTTGAAAGAGATTAAACTGCAGGAAGAAGTGGTTTGGCTGTAGACCAAGACTTGACTTCCACCAGCTGCCTCTAGTGAAATAAAATCAATCCCAGGCTCCTTAACATATATTAAAGCCATTTAAATTTCTGACAGTAATAAGCTAGATAAAGTTTTGGACTCAGATTTTCACAAACCACTGGCAGATGCCCTAAAGCTGTTTTCTGACCAGGGACCACTGGAATCTCCCTCTGAAATTAAAGTATGACCTTTACGCACCTTTGAATTTCTATCTGCTTGGAAGTGTATTTAAACTATAGCTGCATCAAAGATATCAGTTCACATGTGTTAATAAAATCCAGATTTTATGGGTGAAGTTTCCAGTGACCACAGGGAAGAGTTGAAAAGTAACTAGGACAGAAGAATTAACCTTCACTCCTAACTGGCCACTTCTACCCTGTGTAAAGTCCTTTGTGCCGTAATTCCCTGTCCGTTGGATGGGCAGAAGGTCCTTATTTGTCATCACAACAGCCGTAGTTTAGTTCATGCCCATTTAACTGAATTACAATATTTCTGTGAAGTGTGTTGGATCTCCCTGTGCCATAGCATAGAAGGGCACTATCGAATAGTTTTATAATACATTTTAGCATATAGCACATGCAAGGCTATCTAGAATTTAACATAAAATCTTGTTCTTCAAATTAAAGAAAGTCTGAAAATTTTGCTATTTCGGTTTCAAAGTAATTTCACATTGCTGTTATAAATATTTAATATTATGGTGTGTAATCAAAGAGCTGCTGTCCCGTGGAGACTCAGGCTGGCCAGGCAGCAATCACTGCCTATAAATGCAAGGAACAGAAACTTCAAAGCCATGGTAGTTGTTGCCATATTAAAAATGGAATTGTCTTGTTTATAACACCTGAGGATATTACACTAATGATAGTTCAACTGATACGTAAAGTTCCAGTTACATGTTTGTGAAATAATGTGAAAAGTACTGCAATAATTACTCCTGGATTTCTGACTCGCAAACATTTTATTAATAGCTCCCAAAACTCTTTAAAATATATATATAAAGCATTAAGTAGTTAATAAAAATGCAACCTATTATGTTTCTAACCAGTATTACTTTTAAAATACCATTACGATACATTGCTTGTCTCAGAGGGTTACAAACTGTAAGAAATAATATGTTAAAGTGGGACCAAAATAAAACTGTAATAATGTTGCTTAATGGCATTCTTATAAAAATAATTTTAAAATCTATACTTTCCACTAATACAATTAAACCCTTATTGAGTCACCATCTAAGTCATCTCTAAGTTCTAGTAAAAAAAAATGTTTGCAATATATGTCAATTGTAAATGCATTGTTATGTATCTTAATATCAGCTTATTTATGTCTGGTCGCTGCCCAGTTCATACTCCTGTTTGGAATGAGCAGGTCTTTGTCTCTTTCTAGTAAAGAATGAATGTACATTTTAAAAGGAATACCATAGATGTCAAATTTTCAGCTGGGCCGGAGGCAACTTGATGAAGATTTTCAAGCATTTCTTTCTGGTAGTGCCAGAGAGACCTGTGGGGCAGGGCTGCTCCTGCCCTATCCAAGAGCACGCTAATTGGAGTTACTCTGAGGGAAGGATGCTCGCCATGCTATACCCTTAACCCCTTTACCATACTTACCCTCTGTTTTGACGTAAGGATGGGTATTTGTTGCTAGGGTGAGCCAAATTACTATGGATTATAACTTCAATAGAAACCGAGTTTTAAAAAAAGGAGCATTCCTTAGGAAAACAAAAATACGGATAGAATAACCTGCCTGCTTGGCCTTGTGTTCTCTGTATGTTCCTGCCTTCAAGATCTCACTTTTATCCCTCCAGTTTGTTCCACAGATGCAGGTAAGTGGTATCCGTGTATCTATACGTATAGTTACGTGTTGTTGTTTGTTTGTTTTTTCTCCTCTCCACATGGTTTGTTGCTCTGGACCATGGCACCTGAGCAGACATTAATGAATGTGACCAAGTGCCTAAACCCTGTGCATTTCGATGCACCAACACCCCCGGCAGCTTCGCGTGTGTCTGTCCGCCCGGACAACTTTTATTAGGTGACGGGAAATCTTGCGCTGGACTGGAGAGATTGCCAAATTCTGGCGCCTATTACAGTAGCTATAACTATGCTCAGTTCTCCCCTCTGAGAGACAACCATCAACCTCAACAATATTACAGGCACTCCTCAAATCTCTACACCTCCTTCTCGGAGTATAGGAACAGCAGAATTCCTTTCTCCAGGACGAGAAGGAACGTTAGAGAAATTTGTCCTGAAGGCTATGAGGCAAGAAATGACAGATGTGTAGGTAAATGTCAGTCGTATCTCTTCTTCTGGTCCTTACTTTTAGGTTACTGTATCACATATACCAGGGGCTGAGGGTTTGTGGTGCTGTGTTTTGTTTTCATACTACTCTGATCAATACTCAGTAATAGTAAATTTAAATTAGCTCTGTGCCTCTCCTTAGTCTATATCCCAGTGGCACTCGTCCTTCCAAGATAAATACAGTAATCTATTACTGAGTAGTTATCAGAGTAATATAATATTAGCGATCTAATACTGCATGTTCTTGTCTCCTGAGCACATAGTAGCAAAAATGTTTTCAGACCTCCTTGTAAGCTCATTTTAATTGTGCTGCTAATTGTGTGTTTAGAAGCTATTTCCCTCTGTTATTCTCTTGTGATGACGGTAGCTTCAAAGAACCCAGCAGCCCCAGCCCAGTCCTGGGGATGTTGCTCACGCCAGCCTCCCAGTAATAATCTGCTTCAAAAGGGTTTGGAACAAAGGTGTTAGAATGGAGCACCCCAGGGCCAACGCCAGCACTGCTGGACCGTTAGTCGCTGCCATACGGGCTATATAAGTAGAAAGTTTTAAATAATCTGTAGTTATGATATATAGGAGGTTGTAATGGAATTCGCTGAGCATGGAGACACTGATTTTAAGTGAACAAATGACATTTTGGATTCCCTGATGAGGAGAGCAGGGATTTGGAGCAACTGGCGAGCTCTGCCCTGGGTTTTTGGTTTTTTAAAGAGGTGCAAAGCCTCAGCGCACAGTGTAAGGCCAACAAGAAACAGTATTTGGCACCTCTAACTCCTCGCTCTGTGAGCTGTGCTGAGCTGTTGCAGTGAAATGCTGCTGTTGTCACAAGTACTGAAAGTTTAATTCAGCTCCATGTGAAAGTCAAAAGGAACAGCAGCCTGTACTGTTCATTGAGTGATTTGTACTAAAGGTGAAGATACAAACAAAACCCCCAAAATCTATTGCTCAAAAGGTAGAAATACCAGGTTTTTCTCCTGTAGCAGTAGTTGGTGTCAGGGCTTCGGGAGGGATCACCAGACCGGCTGCTCAACACAACAGACAGACAGGCATGTAAAAAATCAGTTAATCTTTTGAATTATGCTTCTCTTAAACCAGATTTTGCCAACTTAACCCATATTTTGAGTATCTTAAAAAAAAAAATAATGAATCAGTGAAGTTATTTGGTGATAATACTGCTGAGTTGAGGACTAAGGGTACCGCAGTCTGGGCTTTACTACGCGGAGCTTGTCCCAGTGCACTGAACAGAGCAGTCTGTGGTGCTACGTGCCTCTCCTTAGCCTATACGCCAATGGCACTTGTCCTTCCAAGATAAATATAGCAACCAGAATCAGCTCTAGAATGAAATAGCAATGTATAATATATAATCTAGAAAAATATGAATTACTTATTAATAAAAATTATAGCTAGGCAGTCATCAAACCTTGTATTTGCATTATAAGGACATGTCAGTAGTCATAAATGTGTGGTTTGTTATGGGTATAGCAGTTGAATGGAAAAAGGCTGCAGAACGTGGCTACTGCTGATGAAAGGGTTAGGCTGAAATCTGTGATCTTCACTCCCACTTCCAGTTTTAATTAGTTAATAATCTTGTACTGCTGTTTCACAGGAATAAACATCTACTTTTAAAAATGACTGTGTCATATGAAAAATACCCCCAAATGATGCTTTTTTAAAAGAAAGTTCTTACAACAGACAACCATCACGCTTTGATAACAACTTACTGTGATTTCTACAGTCACATCTGTTTCCCTTTTGTGTTTGCATTGTTATCTAATGCAACGCCTGTAAATCAGACAAATGGAGGGGAAGCAAAGACTTTGTTCCACTGTTTTAATCATGCGAGTCGAATCTTGCACAAGACTAAGCTGTGTATTGCTGTCCTGAATTAGGCAGATATTTCAAAATAAATGATAATTAATTATGAGCTTTGTCTAAATCACACTAGTCTGCTTTGAAAAAAATTACATAAAGTGGTCTGGTATGTCTGTAGTTGAGATTAAAAATAAATTAAGAGCATTTATTGATAGAGGATCCACACACCTTCCACCAACTTTGGCCATGTGCTCGTAGGTAAATAGGACAAAAACTACCTTGTTCGGTACCAGGTTCAAATAATCCTGACGCATCCATGTTCCTGTTTCTTCCCCAGACATCGATGAATGCGAGAGCAGAGACACCTGTCAGCACGAGTGCAGGAACGCCCCGGGCACGTACCAGTGCGCTTGTCCGGCTGGTTATCGCCTTATGCCCAATGGCAAAACCTGCCAAGGTATGGAGATATGTTATATTTAACACTTGATAAAACACTGCCTCCTCATTGCAGGCAATTGCCGCTGCTTCTTCTCTGAAGTCTCCTCATGTGACGTTACGACACATTTGACTCTGGACAAGCGCACAGGAGCTCTAGGATCAAACCCAATATAATCCTTAACCCACTTCTGTCAAACAAAGATACTATTAGATTTTCTGATTAAACAAACTAACAAACAACTAATTAGGCTCTGTTGACAACTATGGTTTATGTTGGATCGTGGCTGTAGGGAAATTCCATCACAATACACCATCCTGCACAGTAATAAAATGCCAACAAATGCAATATTGGAACTCCTGGCTCCAGCATCTCAAACAGCAAGAACGGATTCTGAAAGAGCTCGCTGAGGGCAGAGGTGTCTGTGCAGCTAAATTTTAACTGTTAAATTCATCTCAGTACCAGCAATTGATTATTTCTCTTTTTTTACCTTCAGATATTGATGAGTGCCTGGAACAGAACATTAATTGTGGACCAAACCAGATGTGTTTCAACATGAGAGGAAGCTACCAGTGCATAGACACACCTTGTCCACCAAACTACCAGCGAGAGCCGCTTTCTGGGTACGTTTTATTTTCAGCCCCTTCTCCCCCACCCCAAGCTCAGATCCTCAACCTGTATCCATCAGGTTCTTTCTGCTCATCAGTGTCATTTGCCACTTACGGGGCTACCTGTGATTGGAGAATTCCAACTCTAAAGGCCTAACTTGCCATCAGTTTCAAACATTTAAAATATTCTTTTAGTCATGGAAATAATGCTACAGTTCATGTCAGTTTTGTTATTTTTAACTTACTCTATTTTGCTGTTCTGGAAAAAACATTTAAGTTACCTTTATCTTTCAGTATACTCAATGAAATAGCTGGTTTCATAGTCAGAAACCATCTTTTGTCATCAAACTGAACTGGAATGACACTTAAGTTGAAATGGATCATATTCTCTGACCGCTGTCAGTACTGACCAGCAGAGCTCACAGATACCTCCTATTTTGTCTTTTTTTTAATAGAAGTAAAATTTTACTTCCCCCTTATTCAATCAAAATTCTTTATTTTATGATCTAACACACAGACACGTCACACGGAGCTGCCCATTATGGGCGCATAATGGAGTACATTAAAACTGAAACATTGGAGTTGGAAAGGTTTAAAATGTACTAAGAGCAAGGTCACTAAAAAACACCACAGACTTCAACAACAAATCCTGTATTCAATATCTTTACCTCTTGGCACTTTCTGAGATGATCCTGTTGACAGAAAAATGGACATTAAACCGGGAACAATGGATAAAGAGTGTATGAGCGTATTATCTTTAAACAGAAGTTTAAATTACACAAAGGGGGAAGAATTTATCCTCTGAGACCTATGGCAGTACTTAGGTCATCATGCCTTGTGCCTGGGCTAACGTGCTCTGCTTATTCCCAGGTTCTGCCTGAAAAACTGCCCGGCCAACGACTTGGAATGTGACCTGAGCACCTACGCCTTGGAATACAAACTCCTCTCCCTCCCCTTCGGCATCGCCGCCGGGCAGGATTTAATCCGGCTGGTCGCCTACACGCACGACCAAGTCATGCACCCCAGGACAACGTTCTCCATGGCAGACGAGGACCCGGCGCTGCCGTTTGCCCTGAGAGACGAGAACCTGAAAGGCGTCGTGTTCACCACGCGCCCGCTGCGAGAGCCGCAGACGTACCGCATGGCCGTCAGAGCCCTGTCCTACGGCGTCGAGGGAAATATCGAGTATCGGACAACCTTCATTGTCTATATCGCCGTGTCGGCCTATCCCTATTGAACACCACGCTACCGGACACGTGTTTTAACCACATCTGAACTGCCGCTCCCGCCTGCGGCACAGATGTGAACCACGACACTTGAAAATGGTGCTACGCTCCGTTCGTCGTCCCTCCTTCCCGCTTCCATTATCCCTGTGCCTTTGAGGAACCTGTTACCACTTGCTTTATTTATTACACTGGAGTAGTCATTTGCCACAGTTTGTGCTGAAAACCAGCAGGGAAAACATAAATCAAAGTTTGAGCGGAAGTTTGTGGGCAAAGCAGTAAGCAAGGAGCAGCTTCTGCTGAAAGCAACGAAACAAAAGCCTAACCAGAAGAAAGAAAAGACATAATGTCAAGTGGTCTACATATTTTAAAGGTTGCTAAGTGTTTAACAGTTTTATATCTATTAGAGTTTTGTTTTTTACTTATCAAATACCTGATAGAATTAGGGCTGTAATATACTATATTGTGTGCTGAAATAAATGATACTAAAGGTTGTTTTCAGCTACGGAATCTACAGTACAATTTGGAACTGGTACATTTGATTTCAATGCAAGTTTAGAAATGTCACTGTTTTTTTGGAAGAACAGACAACATGGCTACTTCTACTCTATACAGCAGGCATTTTATAACTTCTGTTTTACTCTGACATTCTGTTATAGCCATTTATTTAGCTCAAAACCGTATCCACTTCAGTACTCCCAGCTCAGCCAGTTAAAATGTTGTGGGTTTTTATGCAAACGGAACATTTTCCTCCAAAGATGATGTAAGTTTGGTTCAATAATGTCAATACACTGTACACAAGTATTTTGCCAAGATGTATTCTATTTTTATGAAAGTGTATATATGTTTTTTCCAATGTGTATTTTCCATGCAGTATCTCAAGAGTGTTTTGCAGTTAAGTTTGCATAAAAGAACAATGTCAGTACATTGAAAATAATCAAAATAAAGGTTCCCATTGCCTTTGAGGTTGCTGTTTTATCAGTCATTGCCAGACATTAAATAAGTCACTATCATTTCAATACATATTAAAAAAGAAAGAAAAATCATGGAAGGGCATTAAGATTGGAGCCTGCTGGGAATTACCAGTGCTCACTGTGCAAGTGTCAAAGAGAGGAAGAGGGAACCGCACAGGGGCTGAACTGGGGACTTGCAGGTGGCACGTTGCCGTGATTGGGTTGCAAGGAATGGACCAAGACTAATGCACTTCACTTAGTTAAAGTACATTTTTAGTGATGGGGTCAAATTGCTCCACAATGGAATTTTGACTGTTGTCTTCAATATTATTCATATCATTAATTACATAATACAATATATAAGAATATATATGTAATATAATAATAGAATATTATATTATTATACTATTCAATATTATTATTATTACTCTCTCCTTCAATATTAATCAATCATTCTACCCCAACATTGCTTTTTGTTCAATTTACATTGCAATGAGTGAGTCCTGCAAAACAAGGCCGACTTAAAAATCATTTTGCTCTTTCTACAAATACATACAAGTGACAGACTGCAAATGAAACAGGTTTGTTTCTTGGAAGCCTGACTTGAAAACTAAAAGCAGTTTAGGAAGAAAAAGAGGGCAGCTTTCCTCACAAAAAAGACATGAGGTATAATCAGTACAGGTACTAACCTCAATTTCATTTAAGGATGAGAGTCACACAAAATGATGTCCTTGTGAGAATTTAACTCCACTGCGAGACCCGAAGAAAAAAGGTAATAATTAATGAGAGAAAAAAATAACAGCTTTAATGCAAATCTGTTACTTTTAGTGTTAGGAGCTTAGCAGGCAGAAGTCACATAACCACTTCCAGACAGGTGTTCAAAATCTCCGAGCAAACAGATCTGCTGCAGCTCTGCAGGCTCTATGACCTTAATCCTAACAGGCTGAAAAGTCTGTTTATGATTAAATAATTGCCTGTTCTAACTTGAGAGGTAAGAGGGAGGTTAGTGCGTGTATACACACCAACATAAAATTGTGTATTTTTTTTAACTGTTAACTTTCTGTTTGTAAATACAAGAAATATTCTACTGTCTTTACTACTTAGGTTAGCAAAAGCCTAGATGCAATTTTTTTTCCATAAAGAAAATAAATACCACACAGGGTTTCAGTGTCTAAGGGCTGTATGGCAGAGCCTGCAGCCACTTTGTCCAACCCCCCCCATTAGTCCGCAGAAATACTTGCAACATATACTTGCAAAGAGTGGGGGTCCCTGTTAAACAGTCCAGTGACAGAGTGAAAGTCCCTCTGTAAATACCCATCTACTTAATTGCGGGCTAAGAGCAGTATATGAGAATCTCAAGTTCTTACTGAAAACAACCCCACCCAAACACCACAAATAAAAAAGAGGTCCCAGCGAGAGCAATTGTTTCGGGACAGCTCAGAGATGTGCTGAACACACAGTTCATGTGTCAGTCCTACCTGGTGCGTGCGCTACTGCCGTGTTGCACAAGCCTCGTTTGACTCCTGTGGATGTAACGCGGAATTTCTTCCTGAAACAGCTCCTGTGACACCGGCTGCCTCCTTTGCTCCTGGGCTGTACCTCGGTGCAAACATCACAGCATTTAATTAAGTACTGAGATTAAGCATACCCTATGAAAGATGGCAAGTGTGTTTTATACATTACAAAGATTAATTTATACATACTGGCAGTTGAAGCGTGACAGTGTATGACATTCCAGCAGCACACCGCGGGGCTCCAGGTGAACACGTTAGGTACCGACTACACGTTCGCGTGTGTCCCGTCCCCACAGATGGGATGAGGGATGAGTTAACTCTGAACGCAACACACGCCATGACTCAACAACACATGAGACCAGGTGTGAGTTCACTCCGGGTAATTCTGCGCGGCAATGCGAAGTGAATGACAGACAATCACTCCACGGGTCCAGTTATGAATTTACTAAAAGCACATGGTGGTATACAAATTACAGCAATCAGTGACTTTGCAAAAGTACGTCATAATAACACAAACCTTATCAATACATTGATGGCAAAAGCCCTTCTAAAAACAGTGGATTGGCAACAATTAGTAACTGTAGTGCAAAACTTAACAAGACTTCAGCAGCAGAACTTACAATGGTATTACTTTTGTATGTTCAAGAAAAAGAAAGAGAGAGAGAAGGAAAACTAAGATATCAGAAAGAGGGAGGGAAAGAGAAAGATCTCAGCACTCCACAGGTACATCTGTCCCATAACGACCTCTAGAGGGGGGGACGCGTTGAAGATCTACACACCGCCAACCCATGTCATATGCAAGGTTGTTTTATAACCCAGTTCATTTACATGCAAGAGAGGAGAGGGCGGTTCATCTCCTCCCTCTGCTCACTCTTCATGCTAATTAGGAAGACTCTTCTGGAAATGGGTCTGGGGTCTTCAAACTAGGGGAAAGTTCACAGTACTGACCAGAAGTGAGTTGTCTTACCTGTCAGGGGTAGCTGTTGGTTCGTGGTTTCTTCCACTAGTTGGTTGTACGACAGATGGTTCATCTTTATCATCCCAATTAGGCCATGAGACCTTTTACAGCAACACTGTTAATTGCCCTTATGTTACAAAAGGTGTCTATCTTCATGGCCATAAAACTTTGGGAAAGATAAGACGAGGTGTCATCTATCTTTTCCTTCCAAAGTAACAAAAACCAGACGTTTAAGGCATAACAAGGTCCTTTGTTCTGCTAAGGAGGGGGGTGCGCTTCAAGGTTGTCACAGTGTGTTCCAGGAAAACACCCTGTTATAGCTCAGCCTCTGCCAGGCACAACCAGACCTTCTTTTCCTCCTGCAAACAGTCCTTGTTTCTTAAAACCTAAAGGAAACCGCATGCTAAAATGCAGCACTTTGCAAAAATAAATAAATAAATGATAAATAAATTAATGACAAATAAATTAATGATAAATAAATGCACAGTTCCTTCCACATATAATCCAGTTTGCCAATCCCTTGCGACAGAAGTTCCACTGAATTCTTGTTTGTGCAGTGCCTGAGATTGAAAGCTATAGAATGGGTACAGCAATGGAGCGGTGCAGAGCACACAGCACAGCAGGTTAAGTTAGTTCTCAGATGAGAACGATGCTCAGAAAAGGCAGGAGTAGCAGCGCTTGACGGATCAACATCCCCTGGCCAAGTAAGGTCCAGACAGTGGGTGCTAAACCAAGCCGAGGATAATGAGTAAAGCGTCCGTCACGGCAATTACGGGCAGGACGCTGCTCTCGGGGTGCAAGTGGGAGCTCTGGCACCCTTTGCATTCAGAGGCGTTTCTAGTCGTGGCCGCTCACATCTGAAGCTGCTGCCAATAAAAACGTTAACCTTTGAAAGCCACGGATTAGCTTATGAGGCTGGAATCCAACCGCCCACCCCACGCTTGCCCACACGGGCGGAGAAGGGGCCACGCAGGACGGTGTGGGGGGAATGTGGCACCAGCACCAAACCAGTCACAATTAATCACCCCAGCACAGTGATGCACACAGAGATGTCTGGCACAATGCCGTTTAACCTCGTCCCTGCCAAGATGCTGCGACCAACAAATACACCGATGGGCGAGGGCTGCTGGGCAGGTCTGGCGTGTTGTTTCTGCGGAAAACCAGGGGCAGATGAAGGCTCCTCCAGCCTTCTGGGCTTCAACCTCTGCGCCTGAGATTTCTGATTTGGCTCAAAACCAAATGGGTATCACCTTCGATGCTTCAGCCCCACACTGAGAAACCAAACACCCAAGTCTGGAAATTTATAACACCTCTACACCAATGCTCATTCACGTTGCACTCAGTGACTTGCTCAAGCCCAGCCGTATTTATTGCTGGGAAATCACAGACAGTGGCCACTCCCGCACATACTCACTTTGCTGCTGCTCCACATGACCTAAAAACACCCTTAGCAAACGACTTTGTCCTTTCTGTCCCCGGACAAACTCTTCGAGGCTCAGGGTGGCTCTGGGTGTGAGCTGAAACACAAAGAAAACACCAGAGGTAACCAGGGCTGGGACACATCCAGCAGCATCGCACCGACAAACTTAACATCCCTGCACAGTGTATCCTGCCACGCCCTGGGAATAATGCTCGATGTAATAATTCCTCACTGGCAGCAGACTTTTACAAACACATCTGCACGTCTGGACACAGTTAACACAACTCCAATCGCTTTTCAGATCACTGAGTTCAGCTATTCTGCGTCTTCAGCCTACAACTGGTGGCAGCGCTGATTCTTCTGGTTTGATAAATTTGGTATTAGAAAGGGAAACAAAGAATACCTGCTTACAGATAGAGGCACATGGATAAAAAGGAGTGCTCTTAAATCTTTTACACAAAGGTTGGAATTATTATTTATGAATACCCAAGTGCTGGGGCCATCAGAAACACCATCAAGCGGTACAGCAGTTCAGATTTCAGAGCAGAGGTTCAGAATGCTGTGTGTGATTGCTGCAGGCTGTGATGATGGGGGGAGACCCACCTCCACCTCATGGAGAAAACCAGACGAGCTTTTCCTGCACAGCTGAGCTCCAGGCACCTCCTCAGGTCAGGCTCTGGGACAGCAGGAGGTTGCTGGCACACAGAACATACACACATGAGCAGGCTGAGAAGAAATCGTGGGCCTGGAATGACCCTGAACCTCAGCAAAAGCTGCAGCAGTGCAGCTTTGTACTGCTGATCAAAATATTGGCATCATCTAGAGCAAGCCACGTACCAAAAGACAAAAGAAAAATAACATGTACGAGTAGAACAAAAGGACACTACTTGTATTACTTCAGTGAGCGAGCACATGACATCTACAATCCACAAATCTACCTTCTTCTCTCCTCTGAATTTGTCCCAGATAATAATGATAACTTTTTATACACTTTCCTTGACAACATATCACAGATCGCAGGACAGAGGTAATTAAACCTAAAGTGAAAAAGATACATACACTTTCAACACACGATGGCTATCTGCAGTAACGGTGAACATAACCGATCTTACCCGCCGTTGCTGCTGGTCTTGCATTTCTCTCAGGAGAAGAGCCAGGAGACAACCACGTAAATAATCCTTCCACTCTGGCACACAGCAGCTCCTCAAATATTGCTGTGAGGTACCCAGGAATTTCAAGTCGGCACTCACAGCTGATCTTTTCATTGGTGGGGAAGGAGAAGACAACCTGATGGAAAGATAACCTCAGTTAATTTTTCTCTGTATGTGAGGATTATAAAACTGAGGCCATTTTGGGACTGGTAACAAGGTGAGATAATTTCTTGGATACAACGTGTAAGAAGCAAAAAAATAAGTATAGCAAATAACATTATCTTTCCTAAAATGTAACAAGCTAGGACCCAAAAGTAAAGACTGCGGAGTTCTTGTTCTTGATAGCTTAAGCGGCTTTCTTACTAATAACTTCTCATCTCATTTCAAATTATAGACTAGTTTGCATACAGGTCAAGAGTACACATCTTAAGTAGAATCTCTCTTAAGCATGATTTAAAAAAAAATAAATGCGTACGCTGCCTGTGAAATGGGTAAATCAGTTACTTGGAATTCCAAGGGGTTCAGCTGGCGATGCACTGAGACCAGCAACCCACCAACCCTTTATTTAACCAGCTTACCAAGCAGCAGGACGAACCCCAGTCCAGCCCTTCTTCTGCCTGGACCACAGGAACTCCCTCTTGTAGAGAACGCCCAAGGGGTATCAAAAAATCTGGACTGTACAGATATGATCTAGCCCATAATTAAAGCAAGGCCAAACTCTCTTGCTGCAAAAAAATGTAGCGTGGCCACTGGCAAATACCTAAATAAATTTGTATGTAAAAGCTTAAAAAAACCATAAAATCTGGTCCTGGCTCAACAACTCCAGAGGGAAAAACCATCCAGGATCCCTGAAGAGGAGAATTCTGCCAGTGTCCGGAGTTCCCACCATCCCTAGTAAGTGCAGCGGTGCATAAACACAGCTGAGTTCCACGCAACATCCCGGTTCCCCCAACAGCCATCATACAAATTTAGACAGCTTGCCTCTAGCATCCGATGCTATAGATCTACAGTGAGGATGGAAAAACTGGGAGAGTAATGAATTCCTAAATGCCACAGACTCAAGTGTCCCAGCTCCTCTCTGAAAGCCGCAAACAAACAGGACTTCTCCCCACCCGAAGAGGAAAATACAACCATGTGAGTGACTGGAAGCGAAGAAGCAAAAACACCATGAGAAAACAACATTAAAAACATATGCTGAAGGGACTACAAGAGCCCTGGTGATAAACTGGAGGGGTACCAGAACAGTGCTGTTCGCACATAAATGTCCTGTGGACAAATCTTTAATGCCAGAGCACTTACAAATATCAGATGGGCTGAAAAGGTGTCCAAATCTGCGGCAAAACTATCGCCTCCTCAATTCCTCTTCTGCCTAAAGGAACGGGACTCTGAATACAAGCCTTGTAAATAACTGGGATTACATCAAGTTTATTCATCCTTCCTGATCATCATCTGCTAACAGAATTAGCTCACAGATCTTCACATATTTACCAGCCGCACAGGTCAGGTTCCTTCTCTGCGCCCTGGCCTCGACTGAAAGAGAGTATTTGTGGTTTGCTTACTGGTTCCTCTGAAATGCTCTCAGTGATGTGGAGACTGATAGAGAACCTCAAACTGGGTGTAACCCTGCAAAGCCTTTGCCAAAATATTACTGCTAACATTTCGCAGCTCATGTTTTGAAAAGATTTTGGACGCATAAACGATGTTGTCCTTTAATAGATGAGGCTGTAGCACAGAAGTGGTTTTTGTTCACCAGCTGAAATGCACAGAAAGGTAATAACATGGGATTTTTATCATGTGTAGTAGCTTCACTGTAGACAAGCGAAGAGCCACCAGTGATTACCAAAGTCACACCAAATCAAAGCCAGTCACAGCCTTGCTAAAAACCCCAGACTGTCTTCAAATTGGACACCGCACCTAATCAAAATACCTCTTAATCACACAAACAGTTCTGAGCAGCTACTAAGAACAATAGCAAAAGTTTTACTTATAGCTGATGTAAAACAAATTCTCCTGGTAGATATTTTAAAATGATACACAGAACAAAAAAGACACATTGCTAAATTAATTGCCACAGCATGAAAAAGAGCATCTCCAGAGCAGCTAGTAAAAACAGCCTGCATTTTGCTGAGAACTATAATAACTTTTTGAGAAGTTGTTATTTGGGCAGCCAGGTTTGGCAGTGAAGTTCAGCCTTTGCCAGGCTAGTCATTGTTTATTAATACAACCCTGTTGACTATCTAAATAAATCACATAGCACTGGCTTTGCTCCCACTTTGTGTGCTAGAAAATAATTACTAGAAAATAACAATGACTGGATCACCAGCCTGAAACTTCAATCTAAAACGGTCATTCTAAAATCAGAGACATTTTGATGATCTAGAAAGACTTTAAAAGATTAGCCATCAGTAGATTTTACAAGTATTTGTATGAGTGACAACTGGCTGTCTCTGGACATTTCCCTTGCATAACACTTTGTAATACACGCTGTACTAACTTCGACAAGTTTTACTTGGAGCCCTATTACGCAGCTCGTCACTATCTGTCTCTAAATCAATTTATTCCATCCCTAACACGGCTCCTTTGGTGCCACGGTCTGGTACTTCGGTAGTTTTCCAGCACAGACAGTCCTGAAAGTGGAAGATGGACTGTTTCAGCTGCAAACATGGGCAGCAATTGACAAACACCTCTGACCCCTTAAAGCTGAGGAAAACCCACACCTTTTTTCCTCTAGCTAGAATAATTCTCAGCCTCTCTGATATTCCTGGATGGATGGATGTTCAAGCTGGCAAAGCCAAAACTGTCTCTTCACCGGCTTTTCTGCCAGCCTTTGTTTCTTCCAACAAGTGCTTTTGATACTCAGATACGCAACCCGGACAACACCTTCGACTTAGACATTTGGTCTGAATTTTTTCTTAAATATCATAACAATACAGCCATCTCTATACCTTAAAAGCTGTAATGACTATTACAGCACAAGCTTTATATGCCTGAGCATTCAGACTTTCCAGACGTCTCTCAATAATGGAAATTACCTTTTCTCGCCCAGTGAATCACCGCTGCAAAGATCTTTATCTTAGCCTAATAATATAAGCTGCTACTTCTTTGCGTTCAAGTTCTCTATAGTCTTTCTTCACTGTCAAGAAACAGTCTTGCTAGACTTTCAAATGCATTTGCTCTTCTCCTCAAATGGCCCTTTGTACTTGGCAGAATTCCCCTCATGCACACACAGAAGCTCTTCACTTTGCTCCTTCACATCTTTCTCCAGAGCGTTCCTCTGTTAGGATGTCATTGGAGATAAAAGACAACAAAGATGGCAAAATTCTTAACTACAGAAAAGGAGTCTAACACCTTTTTCTGTAGTTTTGGAATGTATTAAACATCTTCCAGTGTAAACAGCACTTTTATAATTACTTCCCCACGAAAGGGTTTGTTATTGAATTGGTTTTCTTTTTTTCAGTACTGCAAACTCTGTATCTAAAGTCCAGATAAACTCCATTCCACTACACACAGAAAACACACGAGATGCGTGTGCATGGATTTTAAGACGTGATCTGCAAAGTGCTCCTCGGGAAAGGGCAGCGGGTTCCTCTGGGTCACAATCTCAGATATAAACGATGCACGGATATTTGTCCACTGACACTACACCAAACCCCGAGATGCAGAAGAATTCCTGAAAATATGCACACTGCTATCAACAAAACCAGAGTTTTAAGTGGCAGAGTATGGCTAAAACGAGTCCTCATTGCTGCTACGCACAAGCATACAGGAGCGCAAGCCTTTCAGTAGCTAAAGGGGTCCTAGAAGAAAGGTGAAGTGGCACTGGGAAGGTCCCTTCAACCCAAACTACTCTGTGATTCTATGGAATTTTGCAAGAGTTAGTTATATATTTTTATTAATGACCAGGGTGAGGCAATGATTAGCAGATGACCTAAAAGGTAGAGGGCAAATTTAGGATTGAAGTTGCTGACAAAGTTCATCAGTTGTAGATACTCCCCCCACAAAGGCCAGGATGCTGTTCAAAGATCAAACCCTATGTATTACACGTTAGGCAGAAAAATACAATTGCAGAAATTCAACACACACGATGCCTTGTTATGGCTGCATTTCAAAAGGAAACGAGGTTTTACTGAGGATCACCAGCTAAATGAGAGTTAGTGTTCTCACACAGAGACGGAAAATGCTTCCCACTGATGGGAATGCAAAACATGCGATGTATTCTTGTTTCATTGCTTGTTAGTTATCATACCACTTCACCCACAGTATCACATCCCGAACTGGGCCCTGTGTTCCAAGAAAGCCGTAGATCGCTTTGGAGACACTCTGATGAGAACAAATAATCATTGCTATTACCTGAATTATCACAGTGCTGGAAAAGGATCTCTTCTCTTGCCAGATGTTATCAGAAGACAATCATTGATATTTTTTAGATTACATCTGATGATCTGCAACACAAAAAAATAATCAAATATTATAAAAATTGTCAGCTCTGCTGGCAGTAGCAGCATTGATATGACAGTTATTCGGGGAATTTTCTACTCCAGTTTTCTGTAAGTAGATTTTGTCAGTAAATAATACATTTGATTACATTTACCTCTTATGCAGTGGGATTTTTTTAAGCTGTTTTGCTCCTATTCGAAATAAGTTTACTTTATAAGACTTGTAAATGAGAACATCTGGTAAAACCCTGCAATCTGCCAAACAGTCTTGTGAAAGAGTAATTGCTCCAAATAAATGGTATTTGCAACGCTCTTTAATATTACTCCAGACACAGGGATCACATAAATGTAAAAGTTTAAAAGGATGGAAGTAACATCATATCCCTGACATCATCACTAAGTGTCCACATTTTCTGAAGTTCGCATATGAATCACAAGCAAACTACTGTCCTGGCAGAGGGCAGAGGTCCCAGAGGGTGAACATGCATGATGTTCACCGAAAAAAAACACAAGGAAAAAGAGAAAGGGAGAAAAAGCTACAGATATTTATCATGCTCTATGGACATCTTCATTTTCCAAGTGATTATTCATACATTTAGTGGGACAGGAAAGAAACCAGTGAATTCAACTGCTTTCACAAGCAAATATAAGGTTGGAAGGGACTCCAAAGAATGATTCTATAACTTTATTTGACAGCTGTGCCAACAGGGGTATTTCCTTTCATTCAACAGTTACATGAAGGGACTAATAGAAACACTTTCTCACTCTTTACTATATAGTAATGTGATTTTGCTACAAAATACATGAACTGGGAAAGCTGCATTTAAATTATCTTGTATTATCCTAAACTGGCTTTTCAGAAAGATATTAATGTGTAATATCAGAGTTTAGCATTTTTGTCACTAAGAAGATCCAAGTTTAAATGCAGCTTTGGTTCCAAAACGGGATTAGAAGACGGCCTTGTACTGTGATGACAGTACACCTCCAACAATAGTATAATCAAACATTCCTTCTGATTTCATGCGAAACAGAAAGCTGCAGATGCTACATGCCTTATTTTTCACAAGTACCATGGTACCTGTGGCTTTTCTTACTCTTAAGCTCATCAAAATTTGTTTAAATTTCATGGTTAGCAAGAAAAAAAATACAGTAAGTGAAGCACAGAGGGGAAGGACAAGGCTCAAAGGGACAACTGAGTTCTCCCCTCCTCACCCCAGGTCCTCTCAGCCACCAAAGCTGCAGCCACTCCCAGCAGAAAAGGGACCAAAGGTAAATGTCAGGGCCATCGGCGTTCACGCTCCAGCAGCAGGGAGCTGGGAAATGACTGTTGCAATGGCCAAGTTTTACTGCCCGCCCGAACGCGACTCTGCGGCAGATGGCCGTGATACACGACTGAGGACATGGAAAATAACCCGATCCATTCACAGCGAAGTCATGTCTCTAAAATAACCAGCCCCGCTCCACCGCCTTACAGCAACCGGCTCACTAAATCACAATAGCTTAATAATACAACCTGTTTCACTGTTGTCTCGTAGTGATGCAGATCATGAGGACAGCCAGAGAACTTACTTGATCACAAGGCTGTTTCCAGCCCTCAGTGATACAATGCTTAAGAACCTTCTAATTTCCTGCATAACTTGATTCACAGACTGCTTAAAACTACCTGATTTTTGGTTGTTATTGCCATTTAGTTTAAACAATTCTCTTCCACTCAGTGCCCCAGATCATCACTGCTTAGAGGTATTTACACACAGAAATCAAAGCTCTTTTTTGCTAGAATTAACAAACTCTTCTTTGGTTACCTCTTTTCATTGCTTTATTATCATAGCTCCTCTTTTCACTTGTCTTAGTTTCAGTAGCTTGTGCATGGGCAGCTAAAAACACTCACAGTATTCCATTTCAGACCACAGGGTTTGGTTAATAATTTTAGACTATTTTCTCTACTTTCACTGAGTCTAGAACCCCGAATTTCTGAAAGGTGCTGGTCTAAATGTCACCAGAAAAATCTCAACAACATGTCACAACAACCACAAAGTTTCATCTGGCCACAAAACTAACTTTGCTGAGCAACCTCGGGAGAGGAACACCAGGGCGTTACCATGAAGTCAGGCAGAGTCATCAGCCCAAGCCAGAGCCCTGGAACAGAACGTTATGAATATAACATCAGCCCTCAAACGGTGCCAAACTTCTGCAACCTTTGCAAATTCCGCAGCCATCTCACCGACCCCCACGGGATTCCCAAAGACAAAACCGTATCAAGCTATTTGCTGGCAGCCAGCGCCCTTCCCGTTTCCTCCGTGACTGTATATTCCAGTTAGTCCTCACTGCTGACGAATGGGCAGCTTGTCACCGATGCCAAATTCTACCTCTCCTACACGTCCCATCTGCAGCCCAGCCCAGCACCATCAAGGCCCCGCTGGCTGAATAAACCCGTATACATCATCACCAACACCCAGGGGTTTGGTCGTACTGCCAGTGCCTCTCCGGCTGCACTTACGTCCTCTAAGATCTCCTTGAACTTTACTGCTCCAGGTTCAAAACTGCTGATAAGCTTCTATTAACATATGATATTTAAAGGTTAATTTAATTTGCCCAATTTGTCACTGGATCTAATAATCACAGGACCATAGAATGGTTTGGGTTGGAGGGACCTTCCCAGCTCCCCCAGTTCCCCCCTGCCATGAGCAGGGACATCTTCACCAGCTCAGGTTGCTCAGAGCCCCGTCCAGCCTGGCCTGGGATGTCTCCAGGGATGGTTCATCTACCACCTCTCTGGCCAACCTGGGCCAGGCTCTCACCACACTCAGTGTAATAATATAATACTAAAGCTGGTCAGAACGGAAGGCGACTACCAGCCCTACATACCCACTAGTCACCAGGTATTTCAGTACATTTGAGGGGAAAGAGAAAGGGTTCATCCCATATCTACAGCACTTAGAAAACATGACAGTCAGATAATAACGCCAATCTGTCCTTCACGTTCTCCTCATTGAAAATACTGGAAAGAAATGCCACAATAACCTCAAAGCCTCAAGACAATATTCAGGATTTGTGCAGATTTGCAAAAATCTTTTAGAACAGGGAGCTACTTACCTTCTATATAACCCCTGGGAATTTAAAAGCATTGTAAAGTTTATTATACACACAGGAAAAAACAGGCCTAAATCTTTTGTGGTTTTTCACTAAGAAGTAACAGGCTGGAATACATTACAATATCGTCTACTATTTTACTGATTAAATAACAAATTTAGGGAATTTTCCTACTTGATGCCTTCCTAGGATCATTTAGCAATTTCTTGTAGCAAGGTCCTAAATGAAAAAGTCATCATCACATTCATAAATCACTGCAAATAACTGAGTTTTCCTGTTTGTTCTTCACTCTGTGCAAATTAGGCACAACATGTACACACTCTTTCAATGTACTTTTAGAAATAAGTGTTCAAGCTTCATCAGAGGTTGAATAATGTACAAAATAGTTATGTCTTCCTTACAGAATACAAACTGAATGAAGCTCAGGTTTGCACTATGGTTTGAATTTACGCTGGTTCTTTACCAAGTCGTAGAATTATTCACTTTGCTGCCAGCGACACTGAAAACACCAGCAGCCTCAACTCCTTACTGATGCATTTGAGGTAGTTTCGTGATTAGAAATTCTCAAGTGAATTCAATTCAAATCCAAGTGAAAAGGAGGA
Organism: Columba livia; assembly: GCF_036013475.1. Taxonomy (NCBI): domain Eukaryota; kingdom Metazoa; phylum Chordata; class Aves; order Columbiformes; family Columbidae; genus Columba; species Columba livia. The sequence goes on from NC_088609.1 coordinate 31,372,754, forward strand.
TGCCCCAGAAATACAACCCTTTAACATATCCTATTCTCAGAACTCCAGTATTTGGATAGAAAAATCACTTGAACACATTAAAATTAAGCGCCAAGTGGATTTGGAATTCAAACACCTGCAAGTGAAACACTTTGCTTATAAAACCATTTTTTGTCATGCCAAAAAATGCTAAATAAAAAAAGCTTCATAGAAACAGGTAATAGCATGTATACCCAACTGAAAGGGTCACAAACTGATGCCTAAAAAGCCAGGAGCAGAATCTTCTTTAGAGTTTGGATCTTCCTGGTCTAAACTGGTCTCATAATTTCACATGAGGACAGATTTATGTATTTTTAAACACACTATTTTCACAGTAGCTGTTTCTTTATCTGTAAATACACGCTGCATAATGTTGGGCATTCTGAAATTAATTTCCTAGAATTTGATCGACTGTCTGTAGTCCACATGCTCCAGCTCCTTCATCCTTACACCTTACCTAATAATTCTTCCTATTAGTAGATGTCAGTTTTAAGGATTCAAAAGATCATTTTCCAAGTGCGGATTTCATATTGCATTTACAAAGTTAAGCTAAACATTTAGAATGAATTGCTGTTCTGAAAAGACTGATTAATTTGGGGCATATCGTTACTTGAATCATGTGCTATATTCTTAGATACTTAATATGTTTTCTCTGAGCATAGTTAAAGAAAGCAAAAGAGCAGGAAAAGAACTCCCTACCAGAAGGGAGCTCCTGCAACCTTGAGGAACAGGTAATTAAGTGGACTCCCAGTTTTAGATTTCTAAAAGCTAATACTTATTTCAGTTCTAACCTTGGACTTCATTATAGTCAAACAGAGACCAACAGAAATTTCCTGATACACCAGAAAGATATTTGGATGAAAAACAACTGAACCAAGTTATTTTCTTCATTTTGTCCCATTATTCCCTCAGCAGATCAGGTTCAAAATCCTGTCTTTGCTGCAGATTATCCCTTTTTCAGACTTCGATCAGGACTGCACAACCTGTGGTGCACCATAGCCTTGCTGAATAATGTACATTTTTGCAATCATTTCATTTATTGGAAGAATCTTCTTGTTATGTTTAAACTGCGAAGGGGCTGCTGTGTTCCCACTGCCCTGTTTTGTGTGACTCTTGCGGGAGGATTGAGAAGAAAACTGATTTCTCAGAGGCACAGTTGACACTGAAAGCACTTAAAAGATGATGTAACTATTTCAATGGTCATTGAAACTGAAGGGAAAATGAGTATTTTTGGCTATCTTTACCTTCGACAAAGAAAAAGGGATTTTTCATGCTGAGACAATCCACTCAGCCTAACACCCGCTCAACTCTTGTTCACTGTGTCTTTCACATAACAGAATCCTAACAGGCAAAAGCAAAGTACTGAACATTTCAGAGGAATAATTCAGATTCTTGTAAAACTATGAATGATCAAAACCAGGTGTTTACACCAAGAAAAAAGCAGTTTCCACAAGCCCCTGGCAGCTTTCACTGAAGCTTCCTCCACCAGCATTAATAGACAGTATTCAGTGCTGCCAAGAGAGGGGTTTTTGTACATTAACTTCTTATTCTTCGACCTTCAAGACTTGCCTGTTGAATACACACAGAAGCATTCCTGTTCATTTCTCACTATGAAGTCAAGCAACAGCAGCAAAGTTTCAAAAAAGAAAAAGAAGTCTTCACAGAGAAGTAAAAATTCACAACTACTTGTCACTCTTACGTACAATTACGCTGATCCAGCAAGTCTTTCCCCCTTGAATATAGACTGTTAAACAGACCATTTTTGCTTGAATACAGAAGAGGCAAAAGCTTGAAAATGTGTTAAATGGATTATTTATAGTAGCCTGAGTGTGATGATTCTTCATGTTACAAGAAAATTACTTCATACTAAGTCTGAAAAAAAAAAAACCCAACAAACACCTCACAGCGCTGTCTGAAATGTTTTCAGTGCAATTTTGCCAAATCAAGGGTGTTATTCTTCAGTTGTATAAAAAGTGGTGGCTGTTTCTGGGAACCTCTGTTAACAGTCGTGTAGGTGGTAATGAAGTAACTGCTGCCTGGAAGAATCTTCTGCATGTTTCATTCACAAATTAACCAGAGTCAGTGCTAATTCCCCTGCTACTGTTTAACTGGGACTCCCTGTCTAACCGTTAAAAATCTCTTATGTTATAAATAGGCACGTGTAACTTCTTGCTCTCCTCATTCTACCTTTTTTTTCCTACCTGAAGCACCTTGTATTTCTCATGTTAATTTTCCTTGTTCTTATCATGCACCATCCTTCATATTAATCAGATCTTGCATGAAATTTTTTTCTTCCTATAGCTGAATCTCTTATTTTCTTCCTGTTGTTATTCAGTTGGAGAATGAGTCCATACACTGTATTAATTAAAAAAAAAAAAAAAAAAAAGAACAATATGGAATATAATTCATTTTGTGAGGCGTTTTTATGAGGCAGCAGTCACTTTTTAATCAGGCCATCTGGATCCAAATCAATAACCATTTCACTAGACCCAGCTTAGGAAGGGAATAATTCATATACTGCGAAAGAAAGAAAAACTGAATATTTCTGATTTATTACAGTAAGGTCCTGTTCTGCCATTCTCTCAATGAACTCCTCTAACTCTCTGGCATTAAAAGTCTGCCCTGTGGCGTGCATCGGAGCATGCATTCCACACAAAATGAGATTTCAGCCTAGTGCCTAGCTTTGGTATAAAAACTTATGTCTTTTGGAAGAAATTGTTCAGACCCACTTAGAGATATTACGATAGCTATGAAGTGATGGTCTTGGGGTCCAGAGGAAGCCAAGGTATGTCCATCTCTAGATGTAAACAGCCAGCAGACCTGCTCCTCCTCTTCCTCTTCAGGATATTCAGTAATGTCTGCAGCTCTTCTGGAATAAAAACATTTCTCCTACTGATTTAAGTAGTACTGTAAAAATAAAAAAACAGGCCCACAAACATGCAGATTCTATCCTTCATGTTCTACCTATCATTATGGCCTCATCTGTTCTCTCTCTGAGGACAAAATAATTTCTAAGTCATATTTTTCTCTTTACTTCTTACTTGTAAACCATCCTCTCAAATTCTTAGGAGCTGGAAATGCCATGTCTATATTTACATCAACTGCATGATGTGTGTGAACATATGACCCTTATTACAGCAGCTTGCTACAGTGGAATTCATTGCAATACTACTGATGCTCACTCTACTCATAAACCACAGAAATGCAATGGTGTTAATATTCCTTTGTCTTTAAAGTCATCATATTTAAGAGCTATTTGAATTAAATATTTTTTTGTTATAATCAAATAAAATATGCCAACAAAACGTCGCCAGTTCTAGCAGGGAAGAAAGTAACTGATCACAGAAAGCAATGCAGGGAAGTGTCTTCTGATCAATTATCAGACGTTCCAGAAGAATTAATTGTAATTCCATGCCCTTCCCACATTAGGGCTTCTGCCTCCTCTACATCATTCTCTCTCCTCCAAGACCAGAAGCCTGGAACTGCATTAGTCCTTCCTGCAAGAGCAAAAGTTTTCTGTGATTCTTCCTAATTTTTCTTCATAATTCATTTAACAAGACTTGCAGCACTCTCACTTAACTTTCAATTAAATTCCTTCTAGGGTAAAGCTAAAAAGAGGTACACGTACCAGAGAATTTTTAACAGACCAACACTAATCTAAATGCATGTTCTCTTGTTTTCTTTCGACTTTATTTCACTCTTGCTCAGCTCAGTTTCTTTCTACAACTTCTGCTGGGACTCCCCAGCTGCTCTGAAAGCCGAGTTCCCACAGGGATCCAGATCGCTGCAAACATAAGTTACTTTTATATGACAATTACATGATATTTTGAGGATACTGATGGGTTAGAAACAGGGATCAGTGAAGTGACTGAAGAGAAATGAGGCCTCTGTCAGACCAGACCCAGATTAACACAATTATTTTCATGTTATTTTCTGGAATGGGACTGGTTTACATTTTCCATGCGATCCCTGGTAGATATGAACACATCCCAAAACCACCATCACAAACGTGACTGACTGATGAACTGCCGAAGAAGCAAAGGCCTGAAAAGGCATAAGAATACAGCTGAGTCGTGGGCATCAACATAATGAATCCATTAATCCTGAAATAAAAGACATTAATAATTGTACTGTAACTACAACAATCTCAATATATAAGCAAAGCAGGGTTTGTAACGAAAGGCTTCTTTTTATTTTCTTAAAAAAAAATGCAATCAACTAATGAAGTTAGGAAAGATTCCGGAAAGTTAGGTAAGTTAGGTAAGATTCCGGATACACCTGATAAAATTTAATGAAGAGATTATTCTGCCTGAAACTCTTGCCAAATTAAATGACTGGTCAGTTGGTACCTAACTGAAGCAATGAAGTACCAGACAAAAAATAATGTTCGTCCTTTTCAGCTAGATTAGCTAACCACAATATTAAGTTCCATGTGTTGCTCTGAGATTAAGAAAAACAGTGGTGGAGCTGTATCTCTTTATTTACTCATCAGGAATGTAATGAGCCTTGTTTGCCTAAATGCACAAGAAATAAAAACAGGGAAATGGAACATTTGGTACTTTCCCTTTCTTTTTTTTTTTCTTCCCAGCTCCAAGTCCCTCCCTGAAAACAAAGGGAAGACCAGCAGAACCTGGTGATGAACAAACCCCATGTCACCGTTGCCTGATCACACGCTGAAGTGCCAGCACAGACATTAATACCGTTTCAGTGCAGCTGTGACACCACAATTTAAAGGTGCCTGTTAATCCACTTAGGGAATTATCCCACACAGTGTACGTGGAGGCGAGACTTGCCTGCAAAAGGAGCTTAATAATGTATATGGTGTGAAAAAAGAGATTTTTACCGGCACTTGTGAAAATCCTGTTTCTCCCTTCAGCATAAATGACTTCACTAAAACTCTGGCACTGAGCCCGTCGCAATACTAGAAATAAACCCAAACTCATTTTCTATCTGGGTACCTTAATTACGTTCCCCAAAAAAACCTCCCTATTTCATCTTCAACTGGTCTTTCAAAGTGTGTTCTTCTAAATTAATATTTGATTATGTATAAAAAAGTGCTGTAAGGAAAAGCCATACATAGATTTTCAAATATTTTTTTTTCTGCACAGGTAAGAGATCAAATTTATGACAACCCCAGTTTTCATGTATGACAAAAGTAAATGAAACCCAGGGAAGCTGGTAAAAATCCATTATATTTTGTCAGATGTTGCTAGGTAAAATTACTTTGACATGAAGGAAAGGAAACATTGTGCAGTATTCATTTCTATTCGAAGCTTGTATAACTAATGCTAAAGAAACTTTAACAACCATCTAACAGTCACTCAATTATAACAAACTCACGTCAGACGAAGATAATTGCAACTGAATTCCGGCAACTGCAGTTTGAGAACTCATCACTTACACTTTGCAACCCCACATCAGCTCTGACCTTCCAAAACATTAATTCCTAAGAGAAATGAAACAATACAACTTTACCAAAATATCCATAACACATAATAAATGTAGCAGCAAATCACGGTTACCCATATTTTCAAGTTGTATATGTACCTAATTGTCTTCATATGACTTAATTGAGTACTGGCATGTTAAGAGAACCATGATAAAAATGTTGAGTGTCTGTTACATTTTATTTACTACTTCATATGTATATATTTTTCACCTCAGGTAGCTAGGCAATATTAACTGGGACTTACAGCTGTGTACTGGCTGTGAAACAATAGAGTCAACAAATCTCCTCCATATCATGGATATACCCAATAACGTAGTCTTAAATGTTTTGCTCGATCAAATGATAAATTGGTTAAGTTATGTGGATCTTAGTACTTTTCTATAAAACCGATCTCATCATGTTGACCCTATTTTGCTACCCTAAAAACTTCTTCCCTAGGTTTAAATATCTGCAGACTGGTACCTTTTTTTCCTCAAATCACAGAGTTTCTTTATCAAGCTTATAGTCAGCTCCACTAAAGACAGCACTGAAGTTCTCGTTATGAGACGCGTAATATATATTTCATTCTGTATATTACCTTGAATTAACTCCACAAAATCTCAGAACCTCAAGTTGCCTTTTCCACAAACTAGAGAGTTCTCATAGCAGAGAACCTTGAATACCGCATCAACACAATGTCAACGCTACCACTTCACACTTGCCTAAAGACCTCTAAAAACTTTTACAAAAATTATATGTGTTCCTAGAGCAATGAAAAAGCATTATTTTATTGGCTGGAATAATTTAATGAAGTGTGGCTGTGATAAGAAACCATTACTAGCATCTACAATGCAGAAAGATTGAGTGAAACTGCCTCTATTGTGATAATACAGAAATCAGAAAGAAATTCTAGCATAAAAATACAAAAGCTGCAAAATCATTGGACCAAGAGAGGAAAACAGTCAAAGCACTTGTCTAAACCTGTTCCTTTTCAGATGTTGTACGCTGTTTTCCTTAAGAGACTCAAACTCATGCTTAAGAACTACCCTCAATTGGGATCAATGCATATTATACCATATTTATTCTTTTTGGATAACAGAATTACTTTGGGATTCAAGTAATATTGTAATACAGAAGTATCAAAGTTCCCTGGCCTTTAGGATAGCTTCTGAAAAAAAGATCCCCCCCAAACTCTGAGCATCAGGACCACTACAAGTTTCAAAGGAAACTTCCTTTAGCTCTGAGAGGGATTTGCAAATAACCATTTCCAGCACCCTGAATCTGGAACGAAACCCACAAATACCGTTAAAACAATTTATCTCATTCATTTTGATGTTTTACATGTATTTAATCTATTTGAGATTTGACTAAATTCTTTGATTTCTAGCCAATACCTTGGCAAAATTTCCACTCAGTTCTATCTATTCAGCACAGAACTGGCAAATTACTTCAGACTGCACAAATTAGATCTCAAAACTTCTTGGAGAAGATACACCATCAGTAGCAGATAATACTGCACAATTTTAGGCTACTGTCACCTAAGCTACATTTGACAAGAAAGAAAATATACTCAGCATTTGCCTAGAATGATTTTTTTTTTATTGCTATGCAATAATATCTAATGCCTTCCAGATGCATTCAGGACAATTTGTTCACTTCCCTCAGTAATCAAAATGTGTTTTGACTAGCAAGTCCCTATTTAGTTTTTTCTGTAATCATTTTTCTTAATGGGAGTATTTTCCAGATGTTGCGTTCGTCTAGTCATCTGGGAGCTCTTCCAGCTCATGTGGAAAGTTTGCTGTCATGAGCTGTCATTGGCGGTTCTGGTTAACAAGCTGTCTAATTAGTTAACCCCAGCGTAGTTACGAAGCAATATATAAGGCATCTGAAACATCACAGAGAGCAGACATATTCTTCGTTAGGTAAGTGCAATACCTACCTCTACTCTGAGCGTTTCGATCCAAGTGCTCCTCCGTCTTCCAAAGGAAAATGATGACCTGGAACAGAAAAAACAGGCAAATTTTCCTTTTGAAAGATGTACTTTTATCCTACATTCCATTTGACACATTTACAACACTAATATTGCAATCATAGATTTTGGTTTATAAAATTATGTTGCTTAATAACTAATGTTTTAACAGTGTTTCTTTTTATTTGACATTTATATTTATCAGTAGAATAACCTTAGAAACTGTTGCACTGAAGTGCATCCATGCTAAAAAGCAGAAGACTGTGTCTGTAGCTTTCACATAACAGAATTCTGAAAAATATTACTTCCTTATTTGCTGATAATTTTCCTAGTTCTACTACAAAATTTAACAGTTAACTGACTAATAAGCAAGAGAGAGCTTATGGCATAATTCTAAATTAGCAATTTGTCCTTGAATAATTTCAGTATTAATTTTATGTTATTAAACAAGTATTACATATAAAGATATGCACTGCATTTTTTAAAAATTATGAACTGATTAATTGAATTGCATGTAGTGATATGAGATTATTTCTTTTTAGGGATGATGTCGTACCTGAAAGTAATGACCATATGGAACATACTCTGCCTGTCCCTGGTGATCCTTTCACTGTCCTTGGTTCAAGAAGTGTCTTCCCAAGGTACTGTAACACACAAAGTGGAAAGGAGGGTGTCTAGGATATCTGACAAATACTAAGAATGCTTCAAATGCATCTTCATAAAAATACTCACTAGTTCTAGAACTTCGTACTTATTCAGGCAGGCATTATAATTCAGCTTTATCATCACTGAATATTTTCATAAATATAATCTGGTACAGCATGGCCCTCTTTTTTAGAGGAATAACATGAGTATCACACAAAATGCATATGAACCTAACTTCTTTTTCTGCAGGCATGTTCTACAAGATCCTGTTTCCCAGGGATTGACACATTTAGCCCAAGTGATTTGCAGTATGATTCAAGGAAGAATACAAAATTACAATATCCACCTAATTAGGTTAGAAACATTTAAATACAGTAGGCTCAGTGAAAGGAAAGTCTATACCATACTAAGTGCTTTGCCTTTATTAAAGGCACTGTTATTACTACCACCGATGCAAATTTTGGCAATCATTCATCTAATAGTCCAGATTTTTATTTACTCTCAAACCTCTGTAATTGATTTCTAACTGAAGTTGCAGTGTTATGAAGAAGCAGAAGAACTTGCAAGTCCTGTACTGTCACAGTTCTCAAGTAGCTATCGAGTTGTTAGAGTGATAACATTACTTGCTGGTAGAAAATAATTAATTACTACTTGATAGTAGAAGACACAACATTTGCATATTTGAACAGCTCACCAGGGCCCAGCAGATGCGATTTGCCCAGCAACTACAACCAGTTAGGTATTTTCCTTAGAAGTAACTTCATAACTTACAAGTCATGAACCTAAATAAATGAATGAGAAGGCATTACTTTGTGAACTTTTCTATATTTTCTTCCCATAAGGGAAGAAGGGTGCAATACATTGGGCACACAGCCATAGAGGAAGATGCCTAGCTTCTATTTTCAACTCCTCTATGAAGAGCCCATTAACTCAAGTCAGTTGAACCCTCCATTAATTCCTTAGTCCCATTTCATTACTTGCAAAGAAGTGGTAACAAACATTATACCTAACTGCTGAAAATCACAATATATGTAATTGTTATCCCATAGTCTTCCTTCATACACACAGATATGAAGTATGTGCTGTTAGAAACTGTCTTTGGTGTTGCGTTATATGTTATTTCTTGTTATTTTCTTGTTGTTCCTCAGTGTTTCAGCTGATAATCTTAACTGTGTTTTAGCTTGCTGATCGTTCAGCTTCTTTGTTTGTATCCAGGGGCGCTTCACTTGTGGTCCTGCATGTTTCATTTCCAGAAGAAGCTGTTAGCATGTTACATTAGCAAGGATTTTGTGTAGGAAGGGGAGTTGCTCTAGGGCGAATATCTGATCTGGCAGCAGAAGGTAACAAACCACTGCCAACTCGAATGCATGCAGGTTTAAAGCAGAGCTCCTGATGTAACCTGCACCATTTATTATGATCCAGCATTTTCCAACATTACAGCAGTGTAGTGGTAAAGCCATTGTGGGATGAGTTTTTATATTACTCTGCTAATAAGTAATTTCCTAATTAACAAACAGAAAGTCCTTCATAGAAGATTGCCAGGACGAGATCCCAACTGTTAGCAGCCTCAGAGTTGATACCAAATTATTCTTTGACCTCAGGGAAGAAAATAATGTAGAGGGCAGGCAGATTTTGAAAACTGCCAATAAAAATGGCTCTGGGGGCCTGTATTTATTATGACAGTGCTCACCAGTTTGCAAGCTAAATTGGTTTTATTTGGTTACTATGTAGAACATTACAAAACGTAAAATGGAGTCCGTCAGGTAGTGCAGGTGCTCACATATAGTCATACACAGGCTGAATTAAGTCTGTAAAACAATATCGTGCCTGGCTGATATACTGCTTATGATAAATCTGCATGGGCTAGTTTGGATGCCAGAGCTGGTGAGGTTGTATTACTGAACCAGACCTCAGGGTTCATTAACTTCAGGAGGAACAGGATAAATTAGTCTCCAACCTGAGCGCGCTGATGCAAACCACTCAGGAGGGGCTGCACCAGGCCCACGGGTTCTGCAATACCAAACAGCATTCCATAGGAAAAAAAAAAAATAGTAATAAACCTCACCACTTTGCCATTCAGCGTTTCCTTACGCACCATTTGGGTTTGGCCACGTTTACACCAGTGTTGTGTGATTTTTAGATGTATCAAGCTGTACAGGGAGATGTGGGGAAGGGTATTCTAGAGAGCACGACTGCCAGTGTGATTTTAACTGCCAACACTACATGGAGTGCTGCCCTGACTTCAGGAAAGTCTGCACGGTGGGTAAGTTCCCAAACAAACCCACCCAGTTCCTATCGGCAAAGCTTCCCTTCCCGTTCGCTCCAACTCCCTCCCACACCAGTGTCTCTCCTCTGAATGCTTAAATGTCTCGTTTAGTTCACCGCGTCCTTGTTCTCCTCTCATACATGTATTGTTCTCCCCCTCAAAAACTCAGTGATAACCTCTTGCAATTCAGAGAAAATTGTGTATCCACAGGTTATCACCGAGAAAAGGATTTTGCTTTTCAGAAGAGCAGAGCAAGGAGGGGGGAACAGTTTGTCTACTGCTTATTTTCTTCTTCTTAGTGCATTTGTGCTGTATCTGTTTGTCTCTTATACAAAAGAAAAAAAATTGGTAAAAGTGAATCCAGGGTTTTCCGGGAAGAAATTCTGGGACATTCCAACTCAAATTTAAGAAGTGTAGAGGCTGCAGGGTCTAATCCAAAGTCAGAGGGTTAACAGAAATTAACTCTGGATCAGAACCATGTCCAAAGCTTGATGGAAAAGATGGTTGGATGAGTATTATTTTATAGGCAAAACTGTATAGTGTAAATAAATATAGGCACTGCAAACTGGTTTATTGAGAGTTAAAAACATATTTTCCTATGAATCACCCAAGTAAAAAAATATCAGTGATTTAGGTAACTGCAGTTTCTTACACTACACTGTAGTTCTAGAAAGATTACAGGTGTAAAATGAGACTTCTGAGACCCAGCAATAGGGCATCTACATAACGTCTCAAGGAAGAGTTTAAGGCTAGAGGAAGTTTTCCATGTTCTACCCTAAATCAGTGAATTTGAGCAAGCACAGCAGACACCATCCTTAAAGGACACAAGCGAAGGGCTGTTGCTCAGTACATGATTAATTCTGACAAAATTAGAGACATGACAGACATTGTTCATGAATAAAGACTAGTCTAACTTTATACAATAAAACCAATTCTCACTTATGCCCGTGGGATGAAGCCATTGGTATCAGCACAGTCGCTTCACCTACACTGGTCAAAAGGTGTGCAGAACCTGCCAATGCAGTAATCCTGATTTTGAGAGATAGTGATTTAACTGTAAAATATGATTTTATGGCCCATGTGTGCCACAAAGAAAATAACTTCAGTAGAGACTTATCTACAGAAAAGACACAGGACAAGAATAACAGATTATATGGTAAATTCTGGAAATATGATTTGCAACCATGATTTGATGAAGTCTGTAATAGCTGTGAACACACTTTCCAAAGCAACATGGTCACTATTTAATATGAAGCAGAAGTACTATCATGACTGAAGCTATCAGAAGTTAACCAATAATGAATTATTAAAAGCATGTGGTTATTAATCATGTCAAAACATGATATACGCTCATGTAGTACTAATAATTTAAGAACTGTGTTAAATAGACTGGGATAACATTTCAAAAATAGTCATTTTCTGGAACTTCGTTAACTCATTCACGCAACTAAGTTGTAGTATTTGCCCAGAGACACCAGGTACACTTGGCCATGACCTATTTAGGAAGTTATTTTTCAGAAATGCTTTGGCAGACACATCACTCTTGAGGCAAAGTGGCACCCTGATGAACACCTTTTGGAAAACCCTAGCCAGAATTTCAATATTACACTATTCTGAGGATAACTGCTGTTTGATTAGGGAAATAGAAACCTTCTATGATGGGACCTAGCTAAAGTGAACTCGGAGGGCGCTTTTTATCACACTACAAATTCTAAATTCTCTCAATATACTGCAATTGCAAACCGCAGTTGTGGTCGTACAGCCCGACTCAAAACTCCCGATTACACAAACAAGGTCTGGATCAGAGCAGAACAACCACCTGATGTTATGAAGCTGTTCTTCAGCTTAAGCAAGTGACTTCACTGTAGAAAGGTCCCAGCATTAAATAAGAGCTTGCCAAAAATACTAACTCTGTTTTTCTGCCTTACACAGCACTCTCCTGCAGAGGACGTTGCTTTGAAGCCTTTGAAAGAGGAAGAGAATGCGACTGCGACGCGGAATGTGAGAGATACGGCAAATGTTGCCCAGACTATGAAAAACAGTGTAAAGAGGGTAAGAGATGTCTTTATCGCTATATTTTTCCTAGATGTATTTAAATAGAGATGCTTTGCATCATCATGAAACAGTAACAGTGCAGGCTTCTTAGGACACCAGAAGTTAGGTACTGAACAAAAACCAAAACCAACCAAAACCAAAACCAACCACACACACAGAGAAAAGTAACAAAGCCAAATTTCAAAAATGAACTGGTCATTTTCTCAAGCATGAACACTTTACAGGTGCATAAAGGTAGATATACTGGAGGCCATCACCAAGACACAAATTCTGAAGGTAAATTTTTATTTTGCACTAGCCTCTTTTAGCATTAGCCATACGCTAATTTACTGTAAGAACCATCACCCAGAATACTACCTGTAAGGTCAGGTTTTTCATGCGCATTTCCACTCGTGCTATTTAAATTACACCAATAATAGAGTTCAAGGACAGAATGCTGGGGGGAACGAATAACACGTTGCACTAATAAGTCCAGTTCACCTACAAAAAGGTAGCAATAAAAGAAGGTCCAACTCCCTTAAATTCACCTGCAACCCACTCGAAAGTGGAGAATACCTGCTCCCAGCACTGGGATAGCACTGCTTCAACCTCCAAAACCACTTGCTCTTTGTTACTGCAATCATTGGCAGCATATAGAGACATCTCCTAGATCCTCCCCATCAGATCCAAAATCAGCCTATCTCACACAGAAACCCATCCTCTGGGGCAAGATGGAGGAACCGGAGGATCTGCTTGGTTAGGAGCGGTTACACATCCACACTGCAGCAAGAGGCATTTGAAGAAAATGCACATGTAACCTTTAGACTGCGAATTCAGTTCAGGGAAGGATTCCTCTGACCCACAGTCACTGTGGTTTATTGTGTCCTTCACTGCAGAACCTGATGGGTTTTTGTTAATTGAGCACTGAAGGAGTTTCACCTTCGTGTAGGTTCAACAACACTAGCAACTGAATACTAGTCTAGAAAACACCAACACAGTATGTTTAATTCCATCATGTCCTTAAACTTTCTGCTATTTACAGACCTAAATTCATTTATGTGAATACACTTGGCAAATATGAATTGGCATCGGGATGCTGCCTTCACAGACCAGCCAGCCTCCAAGGCAGCCAGTTTCCAAAGCGTGCAGGTTAACAAACAAGCTTTGGATTATCATTTGGTTCACATTACCAACCACTCCCGCTCCCCAGGCACTGGTATAGCAGCTTGGTTTTGCTTCTCGGTTGCATAGTGATTTATACTGCAGTCGATTTTGCATTGAGCATTTTTTAACTAGATGTCTAGAAGATGATAAATGTCTTGGAATTGTCTAGAGCTGAATTTGCTGCCTTTGAGGTTGCTTTACACCTCCCACTTTATGCTGAGTTTAACATGCAAGAATGCTCACAAAAGATGGTTAGCTGTTTCACTTTTTCTTCAGTTCAAATGCAATGACAATTAACCAACTGTTGAAAATCTTAAAGTTCCTTCTAGGATTTTAGTTACTTAGCTTTGCTATTTTTTTTTTTTTTTTGTAAAAACAAACAATCAGACTCAAAATGAAACAAAACTCCCAAACTCAAGCCTACCACTGTACTCAGAATTTGAGTGTTTTTGCTATGTGTAGGTAACTGAGAAACCTGTCAAACCTTTCGGAACAATGTAATAACTTAAGGCCATGCAGTGAACTTTCATTTTGCTGTTTCTGCATCTTCTCTAAGTTCACAATGTGTCTCTCCTATCCTCCAGAAGCCCTTCTATCCCCAGAATACACACGCACACACAGGTAAGGACTGGTCAAACACTTCCCTTGCCACTACGGACTCCTCTGAAAGTTGGTTCAGCTCTCAAAGTGTTTCTTTTTCAACATTTACAATTTCTCTCCCTTTCTCAACAAAAGCCTCAGGATGCAGTGTACCATCCCACCTTATCTGCTTTAAGTGCCAGCTTGCTATGAAAGCAAATCCTTCAATACCACAACCATCCTCTTACAGAAAAATACCACGCCTTGTGTGAAAGGCTGATTACATGTACCAGTTACCAGCTCCTTCAGGCGGATCAAAAAGATCCTGCAGGCACCCTGAGCTCCCTCACGCTTTTTTCACAACTAACAAGATCCTTCTACAAGGCTATGTTAGCGGGAACAGAGGGACTCGCTTCCAATTGTACAATTTGACAAAGAAAATACATATTCTGGCTCTTACTGGATGTAAGTGAAATCCCATGCAAACTTCAGAGTTGGAAAATGTGAACGCAAACCTCCAGTTTCTCCCAAAACTCAACCTACTGGAAGTTAGCTTAACACTTAGACCTCACATTGTTTCTTTGGTCCATGCCTGCTTTATAGCTTCCGTCTCTTCCAAGGAAACAACAGCTTTTAAGATGTCTCTCTGAAATGCTCACTTATGTGCAGAGTTATCACATGTCTGAAGAATTATAATGTAACTAAATCTTCAGGGGATTATCAGAGTAAATGCTTGGCTAATATGGTAGCTCTCAGAGATCCACTATAGTAAATTAGCCCCAAGACATCTGTAGTCAAAAATACAAACTGCCAAAAAAAAATGAGACAAATATTCAGAATGTAGAGCTCCAGTCAGAATTCATCTTTTTCCCACCTCAAAATTCATATTAGCAAAGAATGCCTCATCTCAAACTTGCAGGAAAAACATTTCTCACATCTGTGATGAAAACACTTAAGAGATCCAAAGAGGTTTTTTTTCCTCTCTTTTTTTTTCCCCCCTGAAAATGCTTTAAAGAATCCTACAGATGGGAAGAACCTTAGATTTGTATGGAAGATGGTCACTGACATTGTGTAACCACTTTCTTCTTATGCAGTTCACACCAAGCACCTATAACATTAACAGATTGTTTTATCTCTTTTAGCACATGCAAAAAAGCCATCACCTACAACTCCTCCACCAACACCAAAAAGCTCACCCAAAAATGAGGAGAAGCAGCCAGAAGAAGTCACGCAGCCCCATGAAGTGATGGAAGGTAGGAAAGCACAGGGACAAGACAGGATGGGTGTTACCTGAAGGAACATTAAAGACCATTTTCCTGTTCTGGAAATAGCAAGTCGATGCGAGACATTACCAAGCTTGGAACCGCTCGGTTTATAAACTAATTACCTCACCTAGACCTCAGGACACCAAGAGTTCACTTCACACAGATGTTGGAGTGCGGTGATGTCTCCTGCATCTCTATGGGATTTGATCAGATGTCTTCCAAAAAAATGTTACAGGCCATGGTCAGTTTTGGAGCAAGTCCAGAGCTGGAACAGGAAGGGTGTTGTATTTTGGGACAGTGATGAATTGGCAGGACCAGGACAGGAAAGTCTCCTAGCAGGTTTCTCTAGCTTTAATCAGGCCAGGCCTCACACAGCTTCAAAAAACATGGATAATTTATTTTTTCTGAATGGAAAATATGTTGCTTTCCTGTGTTCTTTGATATTCTGTTCCAGCATTGTAAGTGATAACTTGGGAGGTCAGTTTGAACAAGTTAACAAGTATGAAATGAGACTAGAAGTAAATTTTGGCCAATATTTTATACCTTACATTTTTTATTTTTTTATTTAAAATTTGGAGTACTTAACCTGTCCTCTGTGGCTACTTCCTATTACAAAAATCAAGATAGCAGGTCAAATGAAATAAAAATAAGGAAATTCAAATAACCATTAACAGGATCCCACTTGGCTTACAGTATTTTGGGCACACAGGGTGGGAGGAAAACCTGTTCTGTAACGTTCTGTTCATACTGCACCATTTCTACAACACATTTACCCAGGGATTATTTCTCACACTGCAGTATTAGAAATTCTTCCCGTCTGCTGGGAAAGATGCTGCATCAGAGCTGTGACCACCAGCAACAGCTCAGATCTTTTGGGATTTTTATATTTGTTCAAAAGCCGAACAACATGGCCCCAAACCACATGATGCTGCACTTGGTTTGTTCAGATTTTCAAGAAATAAATACAAATTCAGTTGTAATGGTAGACAGCAACACAGCAGGAGTAACAGAAAAAAATCCTATGTGAAAGAAGAGCTAAACAGTAAAACATCGCAGAGATAAGACTCAGTGAGAGATTAAAATGCAGAAAGACTTAGTGTTATGTTTTTCTGAATAAAGCTATACTAACGATTGTCCTTAAGTCAGTGTAACTACATATACAAGTAAAGAAAGTCTTAAAGCTGTAAATCACGAAAGGAAAAACACCCAAGATAAAAAGGAACAGTAGGAAATGCAGTCAGGTGTCTGTACTCTGAAAGTCTGATTTCCTCCTATTTCCCTAACTCTACATTAAAGCTAATTAAGTGCAATTTTACGCAGAAAGCTCTTAGAGCAAAGGCTATAACAAGCAACTATTGCTACTCAAAAGATAAGCAACTACTTCTAACAAGTATAATAAATCAATATGCAACAGGCGCCCGCACTGCAATTCCAATACCTTAATTCAACATCTGTGTATTCTCATAGATACCGACAGTGAAGTGGAAAACACAGTGACCAGTCCTGCTCCAACGACAAAACAACCTGACACAACCACAACAATGGAACCAACTACACCAAGTCCCAAACCCAGTTTACCACCTACAACCACAGAAGAAACAACTACCACAGAGACCACTACAACAACAGAGGAACCAACAACCAAAGCTGAGTCTCCCACCACCCCCAAACCTGAAGACACAACCCCAGAAGAACCAACAACCAAAGCTGAGTCTCCCACCACCCCCAAACCTGAAGACACAACCCCAGAGGAACCAACCACCACAGCTGAGTCTCCCACCACCCCCAAACCTGAAGAGACAACCCCAGAGGAACCAACCACCACAGCTGAGTCTCCCACCACCCCTAAACCTGATGAGACAACTCCTGAAGCTACAGAGGCATCAACAACAAAAGCTGAGTCTCCCACCACCCCCAAACCTGAGGATACAACCCCTGCAGCCACAGAGGCAGCAATGACTGAAGAAGACTATCTGACCACTGATAAGGTTGAAGATATGACCCCTGAGGCCACAGAGGAACTAATGACTGAAGCAGATCCTCCTACCACCGCCAAAGCAGAAGACACAACCCCTGAAGTCACAGAGGTACCAACAACGAAAGCTGACTCTCCTACCACCCCCAAACCAGAAGACACAACCTCTGAACCCACAGAGGCACCAGTGACAGAGGCAGATGCTCCCACTACCGCAAAGGTTGAAGATATGACGCCTGAGGCCACAGAAGAACTAATGACTGAGGCAGATGCTCCCAACACACCAAAACTTGAAGACACAACCCCTGAAGCAACAGAGGAACCAACAACCACGGCAGAGTCTCCCACCACCCCAAAACCAGAAGACACAACCCCAGAGGAACCAACCACCACAGCTGAGTCTCCCACCACCCCCAAACCTGAAGAGACAACCCCAGAGGAACCAACCACCACAGCTGAGTCTCCCACCACCCCCAAACCAGAAGAGACAACCCCAGAGGAACCAACAACCACAGCTGAGTCTCCCACCACCCCAAAACCAGAAGACACAACCCCAGAGGAACCAACAACCACAGCTGAGTCTCCCACCACCCCAAAACCAGAAGACACAACCCCAGAGGAACCAACAACCACAGCTGAGTCTCCCACCACCCCAAAACCAGAAGACACAACCCCAGAGGAACCAACAACCACAGCTGAGTCTCCCACCACCCCAAAACCAGAAGACACAACCCCAGAGGAACCAACAACCACAGCTGAGTCTCCCACCACCCCCAAACCAGAAGAGACAACCCCAGAGGAACCAACCACCACAGCTGAGTCTCCCACCACCCCCAAACCAGAAGACACAACCCCAGAGGAACCAACAACCACAGCTGAATCTCCCACCACCCCCAAACCAGAAGAGACAACCCCAGAGGAACCAACCACCACAGCTGAGTCTCCCACCACCCCCAAACCAGAAGAGACAACCCCAGAGGAACCAACAACCATGGCAGAGTCTCCCACCACCCCAAAACCAGAAGACACAACCCCAGAGGAACCAACAACCACAGCTGAGTCTCCCACCACCCCCAAACCAGAAGAGACAACCCCAGAGGAACCAACCACCACAGCTGAGTCTCCCACCACCCCCAAACCAGAAGACACAACCCCAGAGGAACCAACAACCACGGCAGAGTCTCCCACCACCCCCAAACCAGAAGACACAACCCCAGAGGAACCAACAACCACGGCAGAGTCTCCCACCACCCCAAAACCAGAAGACACAACCCCAGAGGAACCAACAACCACGGCAGAGTCTCCCACCACCCCCAAACCTGAAGAGACAACCCCAGAGGAACCAACCACCAAGGCAGAGTCTCCCACCACCCCAAAACCAGAAGACACAACCCCAGAGGAACCAACAACCACAGCTGAGTCTCCCACCACCCCAAAACCAGAAGACACAACCCCAGAGGAACCAACAACCACGGCAGATTCTCCCACCACCCCCAAACCTGAAGAGACAACCCCAGAGGAACCAACAACCACAGCAGAGTCTCCCACCACCCCAAAACCAGAAGACACAACCCCAGAGGAACCAACCACCACAGCTGAGTCTCCAACCACCCCAAAACCAGAAGAGACAACCCCAGAGGAACCAACCACCACAGCTGAGTCTCCCACCACCCCAAAACCAGAAGACACAACCCCAGAGGAACCAACCACCACAGCTGAGTCTCCAACCACCCCAAAACCAGAAGACACAACCCCAGAGGAACCAACAACCACAGCTGAGTCTCCCACCACCCCAAAACCAGAAGACACAACCCCAGAGGCACCAACAACCATAGCTGAGTCTCCCACCACCCCAAAGCCTGATGACACAACCCCAGAGGAACCAACCACAACTGCCTCTCCCACCACACCAAAATCTGAGGCGGCAACCCCAGAGGAACCAACCACCACAGCTGAGTCTCCCACCACCCCCAAACCTGAAGAGACAACCCCAGAGGCACCAACGACCAAAGCAGCGTATCCTACCACCCCCAAACCTGATGAGACAACTCCAGAAGCACCAACAACCAAGGCAGAGTCTCCCACCACCCCCAAACCTGAAGAGACAACCCCGGAGGCGCCAACAACCAAAGCAGCGTCTCCTACCACCCCCAAACCTGATGAGACAACTCCAGAAGCACCAACAACCAAGGCAGAGTCTCCCACCACCCCTAAGGTCAAGGTTACCAGTCCTGCAGCTGCCACCACAGTCATGCAGAAAACTTCCCCTCCCGAAGTGACAACAACTGTCCCTGCATCAGTCACGGCTGCTAAAAAAGCCACCACCACTCCGAGGAGTGAGGCAGTCACAACGAGGAAGGAAACACCCACACCTGGAGCAGACAGCACAGTTTCAGAAACAACAACAGAGAAGAAAATCACAACTCCTGCACCCAAAGTAGCAACCAGCACAACTGCAAAGGCTAAGAGCGTTACTACTCCTACAACCACAGCACCAACAACTAAAATAGAAACAACCACAGTGAACAAAGAGATAACAACACCCAAGAAAGACAAAACTACTGTGCTTAAAGACATTATAACAAGCAGGAGAGACACAACTACTGTAACAATGGTGGTAACAGCTAAACCAGATGATAATCTGAGCACAACTGCCAAAACAGATGCAACTCCTAAACCCAGGGAGATTGTGACAACAGCTAAAAGGGACACAACTATGGGAACCAAGCAGCCGGTAACAGCAGCAGCTGCAGGGAGCACAGGCACTACTAATGTTGTAGAGACAACAGCTGGTAAAAACGAGGTAACAACCAAAGAAACCAGCGTCACACCTGAAAAAGAAATGCAAGATGCCACTGAAAAGTCACCTAGTGTTGAGAAGGGAGAGGAAACTACACCTACTAAAGAGACCGCTACAAGAGAGAAAAAAGACACAATAGAAGAAATGTATGTTGTTTCTAAAGGGACGTCCAAGCCAGCTATACATTTCCAGGAGGTCACTGACACCAGAGATGAGCTTCGGCCAGCAGAACCCGAAACTCAGCCAGCAGAAGAGGAGCCCGAGATGAACAACAAGCCTTCAATACAAACTGCGGACCTGCCGGTTGTCACTGGAGAAACACAAGGTAATTGCATTCCAAACTGTACAAAAGCACCAGTAATTCCACCAGAGCTTTTGTGGTCACGCACAAAAACATCACACGACACAGACAAGAAGCCTTTCCCCTGTACCTTATATTCTCTTTCCTCAGTGGTTTTTGCCACAACGTTTTTCATATCTTGTTTTTTTGTTTTGTTTTGTTTTTTGTTTTGTTTTTTTTCTAATCAGATATTGCTCCCTAGTTCTCGGGCATTTTATTCAATCATATATTGACAGATATCTAAACAAAAGAAAAAAAAAAAAAAGGAAAATACGTGGATTTTTGTCCAAAACAGATTCAACATTTCTTTGTATTTAACGGAAAGTAAATGTTTTTTTTAAGAAGGAGGAGGGGCAAACCCATTAGAGAAGCTTGAAGAAATACCAAGTAAACATCCCGGAACATTAAGAAATTAAATGACATGGCACATGACGTATTTATAGGTCTTTTTCTGAATCACGGATACTATGGTAAACAACAAACAAAGATATCCATACCTGGTCAGGTAAACGGCTGGTCTTGCGCTCCTGGGACCAAAACACGAGAGCCAAACTTTCCAAAGATGTCTTTTAAATGAGTAATTAAACTTTTTGCATGAGAAATGCCGGGCAGAGCAGCTGGGGGACCGGCCCCGTGTGGCGGCGCCGGCGCTGCTGCGTCAGTAACGCGGCTCCTGAGGTAACGCCCGCTCTGCCCCGTGTGTTCCGCAGCCCTGAGCGACGAGAAGGACCTGTGCAGCGGGAAGCCGGCGGACGGCATGGTGGCCCTGCCCAACGGCACCCTGGCTGTCTTCCGAGGTAAGGCAGCCCCCCCCGGGCCCGGCCGCAAACCCCCGAGGCCGCACAAAGCCCCGACCCCGCCTCAGCGCTGCCCGCGGGGCGCGAACCGCGTTCCCGCCTCGGCTGAGGGCGGAAGGGCGGGGGGTCCCTCGCCTCCAGCGCTATCCCCGCCGCTCCCCCGGCCTCTCACCGCCGCTCCTCCCGCACAACAGGGCACTACTACTGGCTGCTGAACGGCCGGACCCCGCCGACCACCAACCCGCGGCGGATCCGCGACGGCTGGGGCATCCCGTCCCCCATCGACGCCGTGTTCTCCAGGTGCAACTGCGACGGCAAGACCTTCTTCATCAAGGTGGGCAGCCCTCGCTCCCCTCCTCCCTCCTTTCCAGAGAGGGACAGGTGTTGAAACGCAGCCCCGCAGAAAAGGAGCCTCGTGTTGCACGTTTTACTGAAAAAAGGGAATTTTTCAACAGCGTGGTGGGTTTAAAATCCAGTGGGTGAAGTGGTGTCTCTTCCCCAGACCTCTTGAGGTGGCGCTTTTGGGAAAAACCTCAATTCTGTAGTTTTTTTCCCCAATAGGAGACAAAGTATTGACAGAATAACTGGTGATTGAGTACTATTTACATATGAGCCACACTTAGAAAAACCAAGCTCTTTAAACTATGAGTATTTTACGATGTTTTTCCCTTGCACAAACATGGCCTGAATTTGTTCCTGAATACATTTATTTCCCTTCCTGAAAGATGACAATAATGAAATGCACCCACCTCATTAAAAACATTATAAAGTTATTTCCCAATTTAATAATTCAGTCCTGGCATTCAAGCAGCTTTTTCTATCAGTGGAAATTTAAGAAATATCAAAAGCAAACTGCTTTGTTCAATAACCACTCCTGACAGTTCATATCCAAGATAACTCTATCCTTACTCCAAAATAGCTACTGCAAAAGGTATTTTATGAAGTTGTAGTATTTCTTTTTCCTGGTTTTAATAGATGCAGTAGTGCTTCCAGTCAGTTTTACAATGTAGTGATCAAAATGCTAGTGTTGCCATTATTTGTAACGTCTATGTTGAAGCTTAATTACCAAGAATGAATTTCCTCTAAAGCTCATTTTTTCCATGAATCACCAGGGTCCACTTTACTGGCGTTTCACCAACGGTGTGATGGATAAAGGGTATCCCAAACCTCTTGCCAATGGCTTCGCAGGGCTAAGTGGGAAAATTGTAGCAACCCTCCCCGTGGCAAGATACCAGAACAGACCAGAATCTGTTTATTTTATCAAAAAAGGTATGTCTTGTATTTCAGAAGTTCACAGATGATCAAAAGGTGAATTGCCTTAGGAATAAAACACCATTTCTGTCGTGCCTGAAAAACTAATCTCTTCCAAAAACAGAAACGTAAGTGGTGTCAGAGTGTGCAAATGGTCAAAAAGTAGCCTAAAGCTTTAAAATTTTGTATTGGCACTCACAGATCTTTAAGTGCATTTTAAAAAAGACAGAATAAGGGACAGAATCTGGCATTACAGTGGACAAACATTAAAATAACTTTTATCTGATGCTAAAACTATTTTAGTCTCAAGTAGAGAAAGAAAGGCTTTAACCTTACTAGTTTGTAACTATGTATGGAAATTTCCCTATTTCTTATTTCATATTTTAAAATAATGCAATTTCCTTATCTTGCTACATTGACTGTGATGAGCCTGCACAGGAGGTGTCATTACACCTAGAAGCAAGTGACTGATTTAGATAGCGAGGCCTTTTTAATCTCAAAACATAGGAACAGATATAAAAAGCTGAAGGCTGCCAGAGCTGCAGTAAAATGATGCTACTGATTTTCTGCACGTCACATGAATAGTGATGACATTTTTATATCTGATCTACCTGGTGGCTTTTGGTTTGGTTATGTTTTGCGTGTGTGGTTGTGTTTGTTTTGAAACACAAAGTGAGTTTGTTTGTGTGGGTTTCCGTTTGATTTATTTTAACCAAATGAACCAAATGTCTGTTTTAGATGGCAACATGCAACAGTACGTGTACAAACAGGAGCCAGCCAAGCAGTGCCAGCGAAGGGCGCGGGTTACCATACGGTACCCAGCTTTCATCCCAAGGCTCGTCATAAGGAGACGCGTCCAACGTGCTGTGAGAACTCCAACCATTATTCGGACTGTCAGAATCAACCCATATCCAGCTGGTAACTTCCATTTATTAAGTTTCTTTTACACAACCATTTAATCTTAGTAGCTTCTGAAACACAACATTGTTCCATATTTTTTTAAACATAGTACTTTTAAATTTTTTAATCCAGTTGATCTCGCTTGATATAGATAATACAAGCAAATAACAGCTCACGGCAGACACACTGCGACACCTCCTAACTTCAGTGTTCTTTTGCTTGCAGGAGTTTTGCGTAAGGAAATCAAAGTGACTGCCTACTGGAGAGGGCTCCCCAAAGTAATTCATTCGACAATAGCACTACCCAACTACAATAAGCCAGACGGCTACGATTATTATGCCTTCTCCTACAGTAAGTGACAGCTAACGCAAGGTTCTAGAGACCTCAAAAGCCCAGGGGTGGGGAAGAAAGATGCCCACGATCTCTCAGCTTTCCAAAGCGTGAGGTTCTCACCTGTGGTTCTGCAAGACTAATTTTAAGCACTACTAAAAAGTCCTGAGAATCAAAATGTTGCCTGCAATGGAGAGATGTTTCTATTAAAAAAAAATAAGTTACAGGACAACTAGCAGCAACAATGTACAATGATTCAAACTAGCCAGTCGCGGAATGCGTTGCCATAAGAGTTCAGGCTTAAAAAGTGACAAAAAACCTGACACTTAAATGCAGAATTATATTAATGATAGACTGAAATCCTTGGACCACTAATACATCGATAGTTTTTTCACCATGGAACTACGTTTCTGACGGAACAAAAAAGGGAGGGACGTGAGCCACTTTACTTCACAGGAAAAAATACTTTATGACCCCAGATTAGGTAGGTCCTTTCCCTCTAGCCAAAAAAGCATCCCTCAGAATTTTCTGGATTATTCAGAAAAAACAAAGAGCTCTAGAAACTAGATGTATCCAAATACAGGATACTAAACTAAGTCTCTGCCATTATGGCCTAGTTCTGACCTTAGCACAGGCCAATTCACACTCGGGGAGCAGAGTTCCCACTTTTGTAGTCAGTTCAGGATCGTTTGTTTGTTCTCCAAACTCTTAAGACTATTTCTGTGTTCCAGCAGTAGAATAGTATTATTCCCTACTCATTGTTCTTGGAACAGATTTAATTATTAGCAGTACTGTAAAGCCTAGCTAAACACAGAAAAGGACACTTAAAGTCGAGGACAAAACTTCATTGTTCTATCCTCTCAATTCCATACATGTACATG
Source organism: Columba livia (assembly GCF_036013475.1). NCBI lineage: Eukaryota > Metazoa > Chordata > Aves > Columbiformes > Columbidae > Columba > Columba livia. The sequence goes on from NC_088609.1 coordinate 31,397,396, forward strand.
GAATTTAAAATGTTATTTATGTCTAAATGAAACCAAAAGGAAGGCTTTACCTTCAAGATTCTTTCCATGTACTAGATGTAGCTTCTGGAATTTAATTCTGGCCTGTCTTCATTTCAGATCGGTACTACAGTTTGGATGTTGGCAGAAGAATAGCAAGACCCGTTACCGCTCTCACAGGAAAGACTGTAACCAAAGACTGGTACAACTGTCCTAGCAAGTGATGCGCAGCAGAGGACTTTGAAAAAAGATGCCATTTGAATGTTGACATTTTGTCTAATTTTATTAATAAAGACATCGAAATGTGTGCACACAAATCTAAGTATAAAACGCTGCTTTAAGCTCTGGCTTCATGACACTAAAGCAACCACAGGCAAACTGGCACTTTTGTATACACAGCTGTAATTACTTTACAGATCATTAATTAATGTTGCCTCTGTTCAGGCCTCCTCTGCCTCCCATTGCATGAGTTACACCTGTGTCGGGAAGAAAAAGACAAGACAAAAAAACACACAACAAATACATTAATATAAATCATTTTCACCCTTTTAACCAACCATTGGTAGACGTGATACTTCATTTTTCTGTTGGGAATTGCTCCTTTCTGGTAGCATTTGAGCTGCCCTCCCTCCCCTTTTGTTACTAAACCAATGGTGATAAGACTATAAAGAACATCAATCCTCGGTCTGCCTCCTCACTTCTTTTTTTCCTTTGTAATACCAGACACCTGTATTTCAGTGCTAGTAGCAAGTCTTGTACAATGTTAAAATAATGCCAACCCAAATACAATTCATCTAAGGATTTTTCTTAATTCAAAAGTTGCAAACAACAGTTTATTGTTGTGGTTTAACTCCATATCGAATTCCAAAAATCTGTAATGCTTCCCAAAACTTTACTTTTTAATCGACATAAGACATGGTGATATAATATCTAGAAACTTTGATGTACCCAATGGGAAACTGATATGCAATGTTAAAAAACAAACATTTCTAAACTTAGGTCCTAACATTTAAAAAAATCTTTTAAAACTTTATAAAATTCACAATCTACTGCCATTTACTTTCTGTCCACTGCTAAGAACCAAGTGCCACATAAGAAGAAAGTCTGCCTGTCTAAACAACGCTCAGACTAACACACTAAACCAAAACTACAGAGCTCTTAGGGTAGCACATTGGAAGTTAGGGCAGGGACGCTGTATTACTCAATGTCTTACAAGCAAATGTAGCCATATAAAGTAGTACTTCATATATGGTCCCCACAGGAAGAAAGTACCAAAAATTATTTGAAAAAGGCTGAATTTGAGCAACCATGAACACTTACCCCTCTGTCTGTTGAACTGGCGACCCCGAACACCAGTTCTCAATGTCGGTGGCTGAAGTCGGACACGGCGAAACGGCTTCGGCTGATTGCTGCTTGTGTCTGAAGAAGTGGAAATGCAGGAAACAATGTCTGTGTCTAGTGCTGTTTCTCAATGTTTACATGATTTGATATGCATCGTGCTCTCAAACTTTACTTCAAAATTATGAAAGTGCATCCTTATTTCATTCACAGCTTCTCTCATGTAAATAAAAGCCTTAAAACAAGTCAGTTTGGGACTTCTTTTATCACCCATGCTAGCTGGTAAATTGATAACTCAACTGTGATTTACTTACTGTTTGAATGAATATATTTTTAAATCTGACATCAAACATAACAATGTGTAGAATCACCAAAGTATCAAGTTGGTGCAAAAGTAATTGTGGTGTTTGCATTGTTGAAATTTGCCGTTTGATATTGGAATACATTGTAATACATTGTTAAATAAGTGTGGTTATGTTGTAGATAATTTTCATGCACTTTTCAATCTATCAATAACTTTTGCCCCTTTAAGCATTATTCTTACTCCAGCCTACTCCAGTTACTGCACTCCAAGCAGAAATTCTTTGCTGTTAAGACTATAGTCATAAAAATGTAATGATGCTTCAAGAGTTCTGTCTTATTTTGTGTATGTCGGCTACAAGCAGTGCTTGACGCTGGTCCAAAAGTACGAAATAATTGCTTCCAGCAATTAACCCCTACCTGCAGATGAACTAGAAGGAGGATCTTGACTAGTTGAAGGAAGATCTGACTCATCAGATGCCTGAACAGATTCTTCTTCTTGCTGGCTATCAATTTCTAGGCCTGCTTCTGAAGTAATTCTGTAAGGAAGAAAAACATTTAATTATATTCTCGTTTCAAAAAGCTGAGGAAAAAAGCATCACCTTGAAGCAGACAGATTCCTGTGCAAATGTCTTTCGCCAGAAATCCTCCCTGGTTTTGTTCTGTTTTCTTGTGTTCCCCCTGCCTAAATCATGAGAGATTTATCTGGACTGTAAAAAATAACAATGTAATTTCCTTGATATGCAGCCCACTCCAGATGCACATTCAACACACTAACTGTATCTCAGGGAAGCTACTTAATAACTAAAAAAACCTGACGTGATGGTGGTGTGTATATTTAGACAGGAAGAATGAAGCAGATGGACCGCAGTAACTGGTTATGCCTAAAGACCACTCCTGGGTGCAATACCTACGTTATTTGGACTCTGTCTTCAAAAGATAAAAGCCCAAAAGCATTATAGGGCTGGAAAAAATAAATTAAACATTCAATTTAGTTTAAATGTAGCTCACTTTCTGGTATACTTTTTATTTACCTTGATTAGTCTATAAAAACTGTTAGAAGATGATAACCAAAAGTAAACTGTTCCCTGCTAACAACTGACTTGCTCTCCCACCAAGCTAAAAGCCTGGTCCCAACTATGGATTGCTTCACGAATCATTTAGTTTCTCTACAGATACACTTCTAATTCACTGAAGATTAAATATCTTGTAAGAAACAAATATGCGATTGTAACATCAGAATTTCCATCCTAACTACTTGCAGGCAGACTTGCAGTCCAAGTTGGTGCTGCATCAGGAAAACTGTGTGGTGTATTTAACTTGCAGCAGGAACATTTCATTTTTCTTATGACCAAACCTTCCGCAATCAGTAGATGAACGTATAGGTAAATTGTGAACTACACATTTTTTATTATTATGTACCCAATAAAAATTAAAAGCAAAATGCAATATGAAATGATAACTTGTCCCCTTTTAGATTTGGAATGCATTTGATCATAATAAAAATACAGCAATTACTGTAAGTATTAAAAATTGCACTTGAAAAGTAGAAGACAATATCATTGTCTATGAAATTCTCAAAAACTGCTTATTCTCTTCCCTTGTGCTACATCTTTTGTACTTTCACTGCCCGAACTGAATGACTTCATTGCAGATGCTTTGTAGCAAGGACAGATTTTCTCTACTAACAAACAGGAATGCTTTAGCCTTTATTCTACAAACTCTAGTCCTTCAAAGCGGAGCCTTAACTCTCAGTGTCTGACTACTACAGAGCCCTCTACATTCTGAAAAAATAAAGAAATCATGATTTCTACGCTAAATCAGAAGAAGAAAATCTTTGGGTTTAGAAGAAAAGGTCAGATTGTACTACCTCCCAAAATTACTAAATCCTCTTCGAGTTGTCCTTCCTACCAGAATAAGTCAAACTTGAAAATGAATCACAGGCACGCTTGGATGAAAAACTATCATGACGTCAAGTCTTAGTGAACCAAACGAGTCACAGTTTACCCTTCAGACTCTGCCTCTGCAAAAACTTCGTCCCCGTCGTCACCCGCTCCAGGCTCCGTGGTGGTGGACAGGTTGCCGGTAGATGTGGTCACCATGGGCACAGACTGAGAAGCGTGCTCTGAAGCATCGGCTGACGCACTCTCGGTAAAAACTGTCACTGTACATGAAAGGTAGTTTAATAAACATCGATTTAGTTTGAATTTCCTACAGAAAACCTTTGGAAATCAAAAGCACGTCAGGGAAATACTCCCGACGTAGCAATAAGCGCTATAACAATAATTTAACTATTTTCTGGAAAAGTCAAGGTTTCCAGCCTTTACTTCAGCCTGAAAATGTCTTGTCACTTACCTGGTGCTGCTACTTGTAACGGTGTTGTGGGAACGCTGCGACCACCCGATTCTTCCTCATGAGCAAGGAATAGTGGGGTTTCATACATTCCTAAACCTGCAACACAAAGTTTTAGTGACAAATAAAATAGCCAGCTAAAAACTAGATTAACTGTCCTCTCTCTGTACACTTGATGAAGTTCAGTGATTTGTACTTAAATATGGAGATTGTTATTTTAAGTTGTTTTGACTTACTGCCAGAGCCAATTATAATTTATTGGAAGGTAAAACCTTGATGAAAACATATTTGTTTTACTTTCATCCTTTTCTTATGTGCTTGTTTTGCTGTGAGCTTTCTTCTTTCCTTGTAAGCATACCCATTCTGTGCTGATGGGGATATAGAGGAAAATGACTGATTTATGAGAACAAAACCATTATAGACCAACTGCCTGGCCATCTCTTTGCAAGTAAGGCTATATCCCAAAGATTTCTTTGCATTTGCTGTTATCTCCTATTATTTTACTACAGGAAAGCTACGATCAACAGTAAAACTAAAGTTTAAATCCATTCCTTCAATATTTAATTTCTCCTTAAATGAAGTTTCTTGTGTCCAGCAAGCACTCTGTGCTGCATAAAATTCCAGTTTCTCTGGTTCACAAGCCTGTTGCTCCTACCCAGAGAAGCATTCCACTTCAAAAATCATATTACAAACAGAAGCGCAGCAGCTTGGAGGAAACACCTTTTTCCTTTCTGTTAGTCTCTCTGGTGACAATTACTTAGGAGTCGCAGGTTTCCACACTTCAACAAGCCCCCAAAGTAGAACTGCATTTTACTGACTGCATTATTTGTTTTTCTCCCTAGCAACCACAGAAAAGAAAGCAGAGAACTGGTTTACCTCCTTGTGATGCCAGCTGACCAAGATCTGAGTGACTCGAGCTGGTTTGGGGCATATCTTCAGGGGGTCCAAATCTGAATCTAGGAACTCCAGCTACCTGGGGGGAACTATCAGAATAAACATGTAAGGAATTCTGCAATTTTTGTGGCCATTTGGGGAGGTGTGGGGGAGCCAGAAAGCCAGCTGACCAAAACAAGAGACCATATTATGCATGAGACAAAATGAATTAACACTAACCACAAAATCAGCTAAACTACTGCTAATTAAATAGCAATTAGTTTCTCAAACTGATCTGAACTGCATCCAAAGTCAGTAAAACAATCTTGAAGACAGCATTCTTTACTTAGTCATCCTACAAATTCTCACAATTTTAAGTGGATTGCTGAATCACCCCAAATCAAAATGATAATTTTACCTATTTTATTGGTAATACTAGGGGGCAGGGAGTGTGGGGCAAAGAACAGGAAAGGAAATTAAATAGAAGAACCTATTTTTTTTTATTAATCTCTTCTTAAATCAGTACATTACAATACATTGGAGATTATCTGCCTCCTGATTTGCTGATGAGTTTCAGAATACACAGTTCAAATAACAATTACTTATTAGTAGATAAAGTCATCTATCATAACACTTAGCACATTTTAACACGTCACTCCAATCACAAGTTCATTTAATTTGAATTTATTTTCATTCCACTGCAAAATGGAAAGAAATAGCTGCCTTATTATTTTCTTTACATCTACTTACTGAATGGCTTCTGCAAACCCATCTGTACGATGTGGAACTACAAGAGTTGGCGTGCTTGGAACTGTTCTGTCCTCATCATCAAAGAAGTGCTGCTGCTGGAAAAAAAGAGGCTGATATGAGAGCCTACAATGTTATTTCCAGTTTCTACCAAGCTAAGTTAAAGGTTAGTTTGCTTTTTCCCACATTGTCCAGTAAAGAAAAGATTCAGCCCTAACAAAATTCTTGTCCGGTTTCAGACATCTAAATCTGAGCTTGTTTCATAGACTGCCCGTACAGGTGATGAAAAACACCAAATCAAACCAAAATATAAACTACATATTTGCAGGTCACCCATCTTTCAAAGGATTTTTAGTAGTCTACTCCATGAGACCATCCTACCATGTAAGTGTGACATCTTCCTGTAGACTACAAAGCAATCTTAGGGTGATGTGTTCATAAACAGATACGAATCGTCTGTCTTTATCTGGATTGCTGTAATGTACTGACCATATGGGATTTTTCACAGTGTGAATCAAATAGTCTGTTCCCTATAGATTTGTGTCCTGAGCTGATGCCTTTGATCTCAGAAAAGATGCTTTTTTTTAGTCAGTCTCTCTTTCCTCCCTCACTGAACATTTGTTCTGAAAAACAGAGCTGAAGTTGAATAAAGGGTTGGAAACTAGCTCAAAGAGACAGATAGAAAGCATAAATTAGCCTTGCTCCTTAAGGATGAGGTTGAAAACATTTAATTCATTTTTCCATCCACTTCAAAAGACTGATTCTAAAAACAAGTAATTAAAACCACCCTAGACAAAAGGAAATTCAAGCTCTTTTGAACAGCTTTAGCTTCCTGGGACTTTTCTAGTATTTACCTTTCAATAATACAGAAATTAACAGGACTAAGATGTTATCTGCAAGGCTATAGAAACCATCCCACCACTCAAGTCAGTAGCTAAACTTCTTCAAAAAACAAAACAGACCCCAAGAGTTATGAATGTTCCCTCAATGCAGGTTTTTAGCAGTAGACAATCATGTCCTTACCATTCCACCTATACCAGGAGTCAGCTGAAGTCCACGCCCCACTGACTGTCTCCGACTCATCTGGATTCTCTTTACAATAAAGGAAAAAAGAAGCAGTGTGAATGCTTTCCTGGAATTCTAATAACATACAATTGTTCAATCAGAATGAAAGATAATGGCTAAATAAGTGTAACTATGACATGGCAGTGCACAACACTGCTCAGTACACCATCATAACATCTTAAAGAACAGACTGTGGCTGCTCCACACCTTGTGTCTGCTGCCTGGTCTCACCGTGAAAGAATCATGTAGGTTTAAATTCCGGGTAAGTGACATTACTATTTTACTCAACTATCTCCCAAGGACAGAAAACCTGACCACTGAAATATTGTGGCCTGGAGCCTCAGAACCAATTTACGGTAAAGCATACATTTCAGTCAGGATATTTTTGCAAAATTCAGGGTGTGATGTTTAGTTTACAAAATCTATAGGTCTGTGTTAAAGCATAATCACGGGTCAGGCACTAATTGTGAGAGGTTTAGGTTAGAAAACGAACAGCAACATTCCTGTGCCCAGTCTGTACTGGGGCAGGGACCAATAAAAACCCCTGCAAACCTGTCCAAGTTACAATCTGTTCAAGAACAGCTTTTATAATGGAAATATCCATAGTCACTGATTGAAACAACACTGGTATAAGAATTTCAAGATACAAATCCATCATGAGCGCTTGACTCTTGTTAATGATCCCTGTCCAGCCATAATCTGCAGGATGAGACAGGTTAAGTCCGTTTGCTCAGATACCACTTGTAAAATCATAGAACCATTGTGGTTCGAAGAGACACTCAAGATCAAGCGTAACCGTTTCAGGATGGTAAATAGATGTAATCTATTTTTACAATAGGCAGAGTACTTGGGTTTTACTTCGAAGAAATCATACGGTAATTTTTTTAAAGTTTCAGAAGTTCTCAACTGCTAGAGATGGTTTATACCTGCACTGGGGGACCCAGTTCTTGAGGAGGAGCATGAATGGTGAGTCGTGGGGGCAGGGGATGCGGGGGTCTGCGCGGTGACTGGGGGGGCCGCGGGGCCTGTCTCTCCGAGGCAGACGATGGCTGCTGTTCTCGTGGGCTTTCGTGAGGAAAGGTGGACTCCGCAGCGCTTGTACTCCCTTCTCCTAAAACATACAGAAGGGTGTGCTCCCCAAACTGAGCTGAAAACATGAAGGCAAGTCTTCAAATTCTGCTTCCATATTAACACAGATGTTTCTACCCTTGCAAGAATGGTGATAGCTGAGCGCTGTTATTTAAAAGCACTTAAAAGAGCACTTGTGCCAGCTACATCAACACCAGCACTGAAAAAAACCCCGCTGATTATTTAAGTGCTGATTTAGAAAGAGGAGGTTAATCTACTGAGCCATCGAGAGCAATTTCCACAGCAACCAGAGCTTCCATGGTTTTAAAGGGAATGCAGAATATATCCAGAAAAAAAAAATTCAAAACAATAATTTCAGGTTAAAATCACTTTTAGCATTTCGCCTTATATTCTTACTTTTAAGTGCATATTTTAACACAGGCAAAAGAGCTTCTACATTTTCCCTTCTTACAGACAGAGACTTTGAAGAAACATGGAATAACCATACCGCTGTTTTGGGAATCCGCTGCCCTCTGGTTGCTTTCGCCTCCTCCCATGCTTTCCTCAGTTTCTGTTCCAGGATCTGTGCCATCAGCACCCTAAAAAAACCCCACATAGACATAATACAATTAGCATTGAACAACTGAGATCCTGTAAAGATATCAAAGACATCAAAATCTTAAAATATTTCTGTAAATATCTATGAAATCGTGTAAATGTATACAACTGTATGAAATTTCAGAAGTTTTGCGTATCTGTACATACACAAACGTGAACAATGGAGCCATGATTGCTTAATAATCATGAAATACCCAGCTTTTGAAGAAACTGCCTTACTAGCTTTGCAACTACACTATTTGTTGCTTGTCCCTGTACTTTGTATTTTCATTCGACATTCTTAAACATTCAAAGTTGAGTCTTCTTGTGAAAACACAGGAATTACTATCACCTACTTGCAGCCCCAATTTGCTGGGATGAATTCACACTAAGATTTTCCCTTTCAAGTACGTCAATCTGTCCGGACGCATCACAACACCGAATTATTCCAAGAAATTTAACAGGCTATAAAAAAAGGCACAAATCTCACCTCAGCATCATCTGCTTCATATCCATCATTGCCATCAGCGCTACCAGTTCCTTCATTACTGTCATCGCCTTCATCTCCCATCCCCGTGTCTTCATCATCATCCTCGTCATCTTCTTCCTCATCCTCATAGTCCTAAAACCACAAAAACCAGCAGCTGGTGGGCTCAGCTGTGTCCTGCAGCGGGGGCACTGCTGGGGCAGCTGGAACAGGCTGTGTCCACACACTGGAAGTCCAGACTACAAAAATCCAGACTATTTATACAGTAAAAAACACACAGTGAGCTTTACATCGGATCAAAGATAAAATCATAAAGTAATTCATAAATAAAGTAATTCCATGCTACACGTACTTCCTGCTCTCCTTCATTTTCTTCATCATCATCATCTTCATCATCACTGTCAATTACGATGACATCATCTCTCTTAGACTGACCATCCTGGGATGACGAATTATTTGGTTGATCTGACTGGAGAGGTCCAAGATCTATCGGGATAGACTGAGAAGTTTCTTCGCTGTCCTCCATGGGAGTGTACTCTCCCTGGGTAACACCCTGCGAAAGAGAAACGTGAATTACAGGAGGAACCAAAATCAGATGCAGCATATCCAATTTTAACATGTTCATCAAGAAAGCATGTGTTGAATTTCTGAGATCTCTCAGATCTCAACCTCAGTCAAAGGGAGGCCTTGCTCTACAACACAAATATTTTATCCTTCCCTACCAAATCTGATTTGGGATAGGATCATAGAACATCCTGAGTTGGAAGGGACCCACAAGGACAACAGCGTTCAACTCCAATAGGTGCCGTCACTAGGGATACTGTATCACATATCATGTATTTGAATGCACACCCATGAAAATCTGCTCTCTGAATGTTGCCATCTACTTTGGACAACCAGGGAGCTATTGCCAACACCTGCAACCATCTCTCTTCTACGCAGGAATCCTGAGCTGCTGCTTTAGAGTTCATTTGCTCTGGAGAAACAGCAACACAATGCACATGATCACCAGACACAAAGTGAGCAAATAATTCTCCTTCCATTCAGCACATACATATAGTCAAAACATGTAAACCAAATCTGACAAGTATGACTAGAAGTGTTCAGAAAGAAGACAAGTGCATAAGAGAGAGTCCCTCATAATCTCTTAAAAAAACAATCAAGACTTTACCAAATCCCTTTTGTAGCATTCAAGACTTTTGGTTTAGGTATGATAACTAGGTTATTATTTTCTGAACAACAAGTTACTTTAAAGTTGCACATGCTTGTCTAGCAGCAGAATTCAAATTATCACATTGAGTACTAGAGATGTTTAATTAAAGAAGGTTTAAAGATACCTGTGGAATAGAAAGCATACAGCTGGGATTTAATGAGGAGATAAAATGTGTGTCATGCCTTTTAAACTTATGATAGATACAAGTGGAAAAATGACCAACTAAAGACTCAGAACCTGCCACTGCCTAAAGAAAATAGATTCCACAGCTCAACACGAGGTTTTGCCGAATTACAGTTATATTCAGCTTTCCTAACACAGCTACAACGGGCATTTTACAGAACCAGAACAAAACCAACTTATTTTCTTTGTCTATCACATCATGACCCATCTAACACTAAGCTTGCTTGAGGATTTGTCAAATCCTTCTGTAAAACAAAGGCCAGAAAACAAAGAGAAGCTCTCCAAAGGAGTAAATGAAGAACTGAAAACAAATTCCATTTTAAGATTGTGACTTATTTAACCTCTCCATCTCAGTTTCACTATAGAAAACTGGGGTTAAGGTCACTAGGATTTCTAAAACGCCACATCAAATTGAAATTCAAAATTGCTAAGCTTCATTAACATCCTGAATTTTACTTATATAGCTATATGTAGAGTGCAATACAACCCAAATATGTATCCTTGAACACAGCAAGTCTGAACTTAAAATGGTTTAAAGTGATTTCCACTTGAAAAGTTCCAGATATGATTTGATATTTCATTTCTAAAAACATTGAGAGTGAAATAAGAGAGATAGCTATTTCTGCTGAAAAACCTTTTCTTTTCAAACATGCTTACTTCTCCAATTGAGTCCTGTGAGTCTTGATTGTATGTTTGAGCTTCTACCTCACCATCAGTGCTTTCTTCTGCTGTCACTTCCTCCTGAAAGAACATTTATTTTTCTTGTTTAAAACACATAATTAGCGCTAAAGTTAAGATGTTTGAGATTTTTCTAACTTCTTTTTTTTAATGATCTTTTCCCACAAAGATCACAGGCATCATTTTGTTCCCCTTCCACTATTACTCCTTCGCTCTGCTTTTATCTGGCACCTCAGATTTCTCTGCCTTGGAGAAATAGTTTCCCCATTCCAGTCCACTGCACCTCAGTGCTCTAAATCTTTTTGGGACCAAAAAAGAACCCCCAACGTTTCCCATTCCACCTCTATCCTCTCAGCTAATTAAGTGATAACATTCTTACAACATCTTGCCCTTTTCTGGTATGCAATATCCACCTTGTACAGAGTTAATAGACAGATTAAGTAGTAGCATTTTACGTTGTCACAAACCTCAGGTCCAACTCTCTGTACGCTTCTCAGTTTCTTCGGAAGAGGCACATCCACCGTTTCCTCTGAAATTTGGTCCGAGTTTTCCACAGTGTTATCTTCCTCTTCCTCTCGCGGACGTTTAGACAGCGAAGAACTTGGAGTAGCTGAAACTTAAAAGAGCCTTTCTGTTATTGTCAAATGTACGAACCAGAAAATCAGAAGGTTTAGTATTTTATTCCAGAATATCACCTTTTTTTCTACATTGGATGATAACAAGTAGTATCAGAATGACTCACTTTGTGCTGTTTCCTAGGCCATGGAACCATCAGCCTCTTTGGTTACAAGTCTTACACCCTTGGACCCATATTCATGACCTGACCGAACCCAGATGTAATTAAATGTAATTAAAATTAAAATTAAATTAAGATATTTTTACTTCTGACAAGTTCACCTACAAGTTTAACAGAGTATCAGCTAGAAAACAGAAAAAGCATTTTAGAAAAGTGTATTTTGGGGAATAAAAGTTTTAGACTATGCACGACAAACAGATGTGCAACAGTGTATCACACTAAGCAGCTTTTGTGTTCATCTCTATATTTTCTATTCCAGCTTAAGTAGCTTACTCATGACTCCTAAAATGAACCTTGCTCCAACAGTACCATGGAAACAGAGGCAGCAAGGTTTAACGTATTAAACCCCGATGCTGCTCTGAACGGATAAACACAAATTTGTATTTTCTGCTTCAAGGAATTCAGTGACTATTTCTTAAGGTTTGAGAAAGGAGCCTAACATCAGAAGTTTGTAAAACTTGCAATAAACTCAGGCGGGAGAAAAAAGGGCAAATTCTTTTGCTGAAGTTAGGCCTGGCTTAACCGGGGTTCAAGGAACTATTCAAAAAGGCAGGCCTAGAAAATAAAACCAACCTGTGCCAAAGACGGCTGTGGAAGTGGAGGGCCTCTCTATCTGTGAGCTCTGTACGACCTCCACGATGGCAGGGGACGGCTCCTGTGCAGCGGGCTCAATCTGAGGGTGGCTTTGCTGGGTGGGCTGCACAAACGCCGTGGCTTGAGTCTGCTGCTGAACAGTCAGGATGGGCTGAGACAGAGACGTCTGGACGTTGGGGCTGGTGGAACGCACAGACCCACTGGTGCTGCCGAAGACTGGAACATGCTCCACGGGTCCCTCTGACTGCATGGCTGAAAGGCAAACGGGAGCGCATTCAACTGTCGGCATGCTAATTACTACAGTTCACATTCTCCATTTCAGAACGCCCTAAACAAGCAGCTTCAGTGTTATGCAGATAGAGTTAACATTGCTTACAATCTTCAGTTGAGGAATCATAAACTTTGTTGCAACAGAAGCAGTCATAGAAGTGCAATATTGAAAGAAATGCAGGGATGATAAAATTATTTGACGTACTTTCAAACCAATAATTACTGAGATTTCAAGGCAAAGTTTTTATTATTTCATTCCTATAAGGACAGGCTGAGAGAACTGGGGGCGTTCAGCCTGGAGAAGTGAAGCTCCAGGGAGACCTTAGTGCGGCCTTTCCAGACTTAAAAGGGGCAGATAAGAAAGATGGGGACAGACTTTTTATCAGGGCCTGTTGTGATAGGACAAGTGGTGATGGTTTAAACACAAGGAGGGAGATTTGGGCCAGACATAAGGAAGGAATTGTTGTCCCTGAGGGTGGTGAGAGCCTGTCCCAGGTTGGCCAGAGAGGTGGTGGATGAACCATCCCTGGAGACATCCCAGGCCAGGCTGGACGGGGCTCTGAGCAACCTGAGCTGGTGAAGATGTCCCTGCTCGTGGCAGGGCTGGCACTGGAGGAGCTGGAAAGGTCCCTCCAACACAAACCATTCTATGATGACTTGTAGATCCTTACACCATACTAATGCTCACCTTCCTGAGTCTCCACCTGCGTTGTGGGCATAACTGTGGCTGTCGGAGTAGTGGTAGGATTAGTGACAGTAGCAGGTGTCACCATCGGGCGGATACTGGCTCTCGGAGTAGATTTATTCCCAGCTATCGCAGCAGCAGTCACTTTACTTGGAGTTGACACAACAGGAGTTGGTTTAATATTTGCCGTTGGTGGATCTGAAGTGCTAGCACTGAAAAACAGGATCTTGGTTTCACCATGGTAGGGCAGAAAGCAGGTTTTAAAAACATGACATGTAAATATATTCTCATAGCCAGAAATACTCATTTTTAAAGGTTTAAAATTTAAAAGCCTGACACAGGCATAATGAATTGTCTTCCAAATTTTTTTATATATTTAAAAAAAAAAAAGATAGACCCACTATGCTATAAGTAGCGTTTTGTCCTGCTTAGAGGTTTGACAAGTTTCCTCAAAGGTAATCAACTACAACTCTGCAAGCAGATCAAAAGGAGCAGCGCGTAGCCCACACTATTAGCTGTGCTGGGTCTTTATTACAGCGAGAAAATATATCATACATTAAAACTAACTGCTTAGTTCAATACAGAGCAACATCACCTTTTGGTTGAGAGAAGGATCAGCCAAAATTTAAGGAACATTTTTGAAAGCCTTCCCTTCAAAAGGATGCTGTCATAAAAACTGAGAGTTTGTCACCTAAACTCAGTAATACAGTAATATTTCCCATTTTAGAGCTTAGTCATTTGACTATTTTATCTGTTGTCAGAGCTACCTTCTATTCAGCCCATTTCTCATGTTTGAGATTCTTGCATAAGGAACATCCCTGCCCCGAAACCAAAAAGATTATAGATAATAATCGAAACTGTATAACCACAAGAATCTTGAAGTCTGAAAATATTTTTTAAATCTTCTGTGTTTCCCAGATACCATGTTCCTGGTGGTTAATATGACTATTTGACTTCTTAAAAGCTTTATTGATTAAATGCAGCTGAGTAGACAGGAAGATCATACTGTGTCAATCAGTATCTTGAAAGCTGCTTAAGGAAAATTGTGAAAAGCCAGTGGTTTACTAAAAAGAACAGCAACTAAAAGAAGACAAAACCAAAAAACACCAGCCACAAACTCTGCAAAAACCCCAAACCCTTCAACTCACATTCCTCGTTCACCTGAAGCTGGCGTAGACTTGAGAGAGATTTGCCTCTGCTGTTCTGGGACCTATGAAGTAAGAAACAGAAGTATCGTGCCACGTAAATACAAAAAAGAGCAAGTAATTTGGTAAAATACTTCAGCAGACAGATCTCTTTGCTAGTAGTTGGGTTTTTTTAACAGATTTGCTACCATACTTAGTCAGACTCTGGGAATACTGCAAATTCTCCAAAAAAATCATACCAGTGATAGCAAGTATGTAAACCAATTCAGTAATTTCTCATGTATTTTTTAAAGCTATGGAGAGAAGAGGAGCTTAAACTCATTATACTGAATGCATGGATAAAAATATAGAAGTAGAGGGCAGAGTGCAAATTGCTCATGGGCTAATTCGCACTGAACGATCTGTGTGCTTGTTAGCACTGAGAATTCTGACTATGGCAGGAAATATGTTTAAAATTAAGCTCTGAGTCCTGCCTAAAGCTAACTATATTTCCAAAATGAAGGGGGTAGCAATGTGGGGGGCTCATTGAAATTATATATAGTGTAGGAGTCCTATGACAAGAATCTCCATCTGCTACTTAGGATGTTTAGAGAAAAGAGCTTCATGTAAAGCAGTCCTGAGCATTAAGTACTGTACACACAAAACCAAACCAAGCTAGAGAAGGGCACCGACAGTTGTTCTCGCTCAGTCATGAGACACGCAAGCCCTTTATTTCCTCTCACACAGCTGGCTAAAGGGATTTTGTACCTTGTTTGTAGACTCTGGCGGCTCATCCCGCTGCTCGTGGTGGCGCTCCTGCTGCTCTCTGAGCTCTCTTTCCAGACGGCAGATTCGACCTTCGTACTGGGATTTCAGTGCGCTCATCCGCACCTCCAGTTCAGTCTTCTGCTCTTCTAATGAGCTGCTCTTTTGCTTCCACTCTTCATTTTCTTTTGTTAGCTGTTCTTTTGTACCTAAATGAAAAGGAAAGAATTCAGTCTCGCCACTGTAAAGCTGCCTGCTAAGTCCCTGCATGCTGAATACCTGGCTGTTCTAATAGGTTAATGATGTATTTTGACATCTTAAGCTAGCAAAGGAGCTCTTAGAGGTAATTTTAACTTTCACCTGCCATTTTTCTATTTAAAAAAAAAAATTAAAATATAAAAATACATAATAAAGATATATAAAGAAAAAACTACATAAGTAGTCGCAAAAGAAACAAGATGTTTTCAGCAAGCTCTGGTACCACCATTCCTCTCAACATCAATCAAAAGTAAAGGAGGGAGTTGTTTCGCACTTGTACACTTAGGGAAGGCAAGAGAAAATTACCTGTGTCATCTCTAATCAACAGTAAGATAAAAAATGGGAGTTATCACGTTTGCTGGCTAAAACTGAGTAAAACATTTTTTACCTCCATTGTATGGCTAGTCATATACTTTGTCTCCTGAAGGAATTAAAATTTATGTTTTAGAACAATTCCTGTAACATCTAATCCAGAAAAAACGTTTAAATAAAATATGAAGTAGGCCATGTTTTCACAAGCATCCTGTCTAAATGCTTTTACATAGAAATAATAAAAAGGCCAAACAAAAGACACCTTAAGGCCAGAAATAAAATATTCTAATACCAGCTAACTGTGCGATTTTCTGCTTAGCCGCAAGCAAGGTCTTCCTCGTTTTCTCTTCCTTCTCAGTGATCTGTTGCCTGAGCTGTTCCTCCTGCGTAGTCTTCTCTTGCAGATCTTGATGAAAACGAGCAAGTTCTGATTGTAGTTGTGTGATCTGCTCCTGAAGATTTCTAACTTCCGTTTCCTTTTCTGATATAGTCTAGAAAGAGAGAGAGATTGCAACTGCTGGTCACAACCAGCTACTTTAAACAAGCCCCAAGGACCCAGTATTAGCTGGCCACTTTATTAATATTAAAAGATTTTTAATTAACAATAGGGGAGACCAGTCCTCTCCAAATGCAACAGTTGAGAGAACAGCATTACTTTTCGCACTTCTTCATTCCAAGAAATAATGTGACACACTGGGCACAGGATTTAAACAAGGTTTAAAGTCCCTCTTCCCAACAAGGCAGAGGCACAAATAGGTCATTTTGTATATTTCTGTGCATACATGCGCACACACACAAAACAACAGCCTCCCATTCCTCACAGTTACATATTTAAGTACTCTGAAATTGTTCAGTGTCCTTACCACGTTTGTTCTGTTCTTACCTTTTGTAAACTTTCAACCTGAGCCTCCAAAGCCTTTGTCTTCACTTCAGCTTGACCGAGAGCGTCTTTCAGCTCTTGTACTTCCTGGGCAGAAACTTGTTGTTCTTGTTGTTCTACAAGAGGCTGAGT
This sequence comes from Columba livia, assembly GCF_036013475.1. Lineage (NCBI taxonomy): Eukaryota > Metazoa > Chordata > Aves > Columbiformes > Columbidae > Columba > Columba livia. The sequence continues at coordinate 31,414,110 of NC_088609.1, forward strand.
TGATGCTTCCGCAACCATCTGAAAGATGTCAAGTGGTATCAGGCTAAAGCGCTCCATCTGATGAGATCAGCGTTACTTTCACAAGTCGCTTTTGCATGCAAACCAATGGTTTAAAAAGTTCAGCAATTCTAATCCTAAGTTTTTTAAGAATACTGCAAAATCTCAAGTGATACGCAGCTCATGTTTTGAGCTAACAGTACAATAAACGATGTCATTTTCTGCTTTTCTCTTCACAGATAAGTATTCATAGATTATTATACAAAAGGAATGTGAAGATCATTAGCTAGATTATGCATTATTCTAGTCGAAAACACACTTCTAAAATAGAATTTTTTTGCAAAGTGTATCTACCTTATCGTGCTGTGCTTTCAGCTCCTCATATTGAGTCTTGTACCTGCGCCCAATTTTCTTGACCTGTGTTATAGTTTTCACTTTTTCTTGTATGTCAGCCACTTTAGCATCCAGTTCTTTCTGTAAAGTATCCTTTTCTGTTCTTATTTTAGTTACTTCATCCTTCAGGCTCTGAACAAGATTCTGGCTTGTAGTCAAGGATGCATTAGTTCTAAATAACAAGAGATTAGGGGAAGATGCAAATGAGATGTTCAAAATAGTCAATATGTTTCGATATTGCTCATTGATCTAATATCACAGGCATTACCTGCAGTGAATTGTTTTCTAGGATTTTACGATACAAATGAGTATTTGTAGAATACAATACATTAGTTTAGAAGAAGTTCAGCTAAAAGACAGCTTCCAAAACAACTCTCACTTTGTTTTACTTGCTTATTATCACACCACAGCAAGAATACCAAAAGTTTCATAGTTACATGGAGACAGTTAAGAAATTACACTTTCAGATCCAGCTTTATTTAAAATATTTTGCTCTGCACAAAACTTTTGAATAATTGACTTATGCCACACCTGGCTATTTCTGCTTTAAGCCTGCCCGTTTCTTCACTCATTTGTTGTATGCGCTTGGTGTTTGCTTCCCTCTCCGCAAGCAGCTTCCGGTACTCTTCAAGATCAGTATCCTTCTGTTGGCTCAATAAATGCTGAAACGTTGAGAAAATAGGTTGCGTTTTCATAAGATCATTATACAATTATATCCAGAAAATCTCCTTGAATTAGAGCTACTGCTTTTGCATTTTGATTTGGAATGCCTATGAATTAGAACAGCCTGTTTTGAAGCTGCATAAGCAATGCTTTATAATTAAAATACATTTCTTAGCTTGCTGTTGTTTTTAAGAAAATTTAGAACTTTTTTTTGGTCTTTGTTCTGGGTTTTCTGTTTGTTTGGGGTTTTGTGTTTGAGTTTTATTGTTGTTGTTTGGATTTTTTGTTGGTTTGTGTTTGGTTTTTGGTTTTCCACATCATCTTTGAAAACATGCATTCCTCACCTGAGTCCGGGCTTTCCAGCGTTTAACATCTTCTTCCAACAGCTTTTTCTCCGCCTGCAACATCCCACTTTTCTCACTCAGTTCAGCATTAGACTCTTGCAGAGGTAGGATGTCTGCCTCAAGCTTGCGTACCTGGCAAAACACAACTGGAGACTAAACTCTCTGGATCTTATAAGAACGAAGGAAATTGAATACAGTAGGTCATGAAAAGTAAGAACAGTAAGAGGGACAGACCCTCAAGAAGTCAAGGTTCTTTTCCAACTCTCTGCCTTTCAGTGGCAAACTGGGGGCAGGGAGAAGGAAAAGGAGCAAGCGCAGGGGATGATCCTACAGAGAAAATTATACAGGTACAACTTCACAATTTTGGATTCTCACTTCGTACTTTGGTACAGGAAACAGATTATTAACTACATGTTAGAAGCCAAGCAACAGTGCACTGGATCCCATGCAAATAACTGGTGTGTAGAAATGGGAGGAGGCAGTATCACCCTTTTAAACTCCTAATAAAGCTGTGGTCTGCTTTACAGGTGCCATTTTTCATTCACCTGCTCATAATATCCATGTTACTGAACTTCAAAATGTTGTAGGGGGACCAACGTCTTCTATAATTCTAAATGGAAAGTTTCCTCATTTGCGTATAACGTAAAGGAATAAGCACAATCTAAATCACGTATTTATTGTAATTGGCAATGGTGTATCCAGACAATAACTCATCGGCTTGAATATCTGAAAAAATTATGTGAGCCTCAGTACCAACCTTTGCTTGAATTTGTTGTAGCTCTTGTTCCAGTCTCTCCTTCTCTTCTCTTAGCATCTTGTTGGTTTCTATCAGTACGTTCATGGTCTCAGTTTTTTTCATTAATTCTTCATGCTGCGCAATGGTTTTTGCTGTCACCTTTTGAAAGGATTTAACTCAGTCATTTGTTTTGCTTGCACAGGCATATATACTTCTCTGGGTCTGGCACAACACCACCTTGCAAAGCTATCACATGTTCACTATCTCACATGTACATTCAAAATAAGTAAATATTGTTTAAAAATGGAGGATAAAAAAAATAGAGAGAGAAATTATCTTCATTTTCCCTACTTGCGTGATTTTAGAATTACCACACTGCTCCACAGGACTCAGAACAAGATTCTCCGTTTGGCTATACAATATCCACAGTTTAAAATCTCCCAGTTCTTCCACAATTTCCATTTTTGGGCACAGGCAGCAAAGACAGAGCAGAACATAGAGAACAGCCCTCTCTTACTCAAATCCTAAGTGATAATATCCAACCATACCTGCACCTTCTCCCTCTCGGCATTGAGACTGTCCTGCAGTTCCTGGAGTTCCCTTTCCAGGTGCTCAACTCTCTGCCGGTACCGCAAACTCTCCACCTGGGCCACTTCAAATCTAGTTTCTGCAATCTCCTTTTCTCGACGTATAAATCTGCAGTGAGACAATGAACAACACATCATGTCCATGAAAATGCAAGACAAAGCTTTTCAAGGTGAAGCATCTTATATCTGAAGGTCTAGTGAATATAGAAATTGGTTCAGAAAGATCAAGAAGAGACTCCTACATAAGAATTATTGAAAATCTACACAAACTCTTAAGAACCACAATAAGAAATAAATCACCTCTATGAAATTTCCTCACCAATCACATTTGCTAAAATGTGATTTAGCTTCCTGTCTTAACTGACTCACAGCTTTTTTTCTAGGAGTAGAAAGAAATCTCCTCTGTTAGTTTCCAATGTAGCACAACCACCTCCTACCTAGCAAAAAAGAGCCTACATTTTATACATCATCCTTTAAAGTAATACAGAACTATTTAATTTGCAACTAATTTATAACCACACTAGGAGAAGGAGCCCAGAGTTAAGTTTACCTAAGAATTTCCAAGATTTGCTCCTGGGATTTGCCCTCCTCATTGAGAGAAACATTCACTGCAGCTGGCACGGCTTCCTTCATCGAAGTCACCATCTTGTCACTCAGGCTTTCCAGCTGTTCATGTAATAATCGATTTTGTTTTTCCAAATCTTCACAGCGGGATGCGAGTTTGGAAGCTTCATCCTACAACAAAATTGTTCGATGGCTGTGAATTCTGTGTCGGAATTTCCACTAACTGAAAAAAAACCACTGAAACCATAAAACAAATCATACCTTGATCATTCTCTCTCTCTCCTCCCACGAGGCTTTGCACTCTAATAATTCAGACTCCGCTTTCTGAGCGGCATCCTCCAGCTGCTGCCTCACCGCTGCGTTCTTGGCAACTTGCTCTTTAATAGCCTGTAATGCTTCAACATCAGCAGCATGAAGCATTAACTCCCGTTCATATTTATTTTGCGCTTCAGAAGCCATCTTTGCCTGCAGAAAAATATGAAAAATAGATTCTGCTCCCTTTAATGTTATACGTTTGATATGTATAAAGAGATCCCCAAATTCTAGATAAAGTCAGTGACCACTAATCCAAAAGAAAACCACTGGGCAAAACCTGTGTCATTCTCGAGTCCAAAATAATGGATAAGCTTAGAACAGTTCCCTTAAGGAAATTCTTATTTTTATGAAAAATTAGAATTTTATATAATTTTCTCTGAGCAGCTAGCAGGAGGATATACTCTCTATATAGCTACTCTACAATTAAACCTCTTGGTGTAGATTCTGCACCGATAACAGGCAGGTGTCTAAGAACACCCCCTGGTTACTTCTACATGTGAGTGGGCAAAGATACTTGCTGCATGAGGTTAAAAAGCTACTGACTATGGTCAGTATTTGCTGAAAAAGATGAAAATGCCTGTCAATTGAATTTTGAGTTGGATTAAACAGCAGCTAAAAGCTTTTCAACATTCTTTACACCAAATCAGTGTTGCCAGGATTCTCACCTGCAGAAAAGTAGACTCCCATTTAAAAAAAACCCCACGTTGGTAACAAGATCATCTTTCCATGTGCTGCTAAATATAATATTTCCCTCAGTTTTAAAAGATGGCAATTACGTTTTGGATTAGAAAGATATTTTCCCCGCTGTCTTGTTGTGAGAGTTCGGGTTTTTTTTCTACTTCCCATCAGGAGACTGAGGTAGTAAATCATTAAAAACAGTTAATTACATACCTCAATCAATTTTTTTACATACGAGACAGACTTTAGAAACAGCATCTTCTGTTTTCTTAAAGATGACACACACTGTGCTTGCAGCACAGCTTTGTATTCAAAGTCAGTTTAATTGATACTACCACAATGTTTGATCAGGTAGAACAATGAAGCATTAAATAAGCAGCTGTTCAATAAAGTGCTTTTAAAGCACTTTTCTTGCCTCCACAAGCCTCTGATTAGCAGAACTACCTTAATAAAAGTTTTGAGTTCAACTGAAAAATCTATTAAAAACTAACATTACATTTACCACCTCTGGCTGAAATAGGCAAATACTACAAACACACCTGTTCCTGGCAGTCACGTCTGGCTTGCTGTTCATTATTTAGAGCGGTGCTGGCTCTCTGCAAAGCTTCCTGAACTTCTGATTGCATGGTGGACAGACTCTTCTTCAGTTCTGACAGCTGGAGTGATGGGGGACAAGGGAAATAACCAAAATAAATAAACAAAACAAAAAATTAAGACTAAATCACAAAGTATTTAACAGAGTATTGAACACAGCAAGGCTTTGAATAATGTAGAACTGAAGTATGGTTATTTTTTTAGTATGTTTTTTAAATACTAATTTTAATCTAAAAAGAAATATTTTCAAGATTTCAATTTATTAATATACAAAGCTCTTTGCTGGTAAAAATAGATAACTGCTCTTTCAGAGTTGGGCCTGCAGTAATTCTAGTTGCAGTCATCTTGTTTCATTCAAACCCAGTAAGAATCCCTCTGTAAACCAGACAAATAAGGGCACAGACTACCCTGTTTTAAAAGACGTGCATGCTACAAATTTGGGTTTGGCACATGTTCCAAAAAGGGTTTTCTGAGACCTGTCTCAAAGGCTTTTACCCACGTTTTTCTGCAAACAGTGCTCAAAGTTGAGAAAGATATTGACAGCTTTAAATAAGCAATCACCTTAAGAAAGTGACAATGTACTGCTCATGTTTGGAAACCTCTCACAAATTTAGTTACCCATTTGTACATCCTAAAAGATTTAGGTTTTGGACACTATCATACTGTGAAAACAAACTGAAGTTTAGGGAATCGTGTAAAAGCACATTCTTGCGGACTCTATGCAATAGAGTTTAAGGAAGGGGATGTTCAGTGCATACCTGCTGTTCCATATTCTCCACAGCTTTACGCTTCTCCTCTTGCAGTTCTTGCTTTTCTTTCTCTGACTCCATCAACTTCTTTTCTAGCTGGGCTTGATACTCTGAAGACTCCTTCAGGCGAGCTTCAACTGTTGCACGAACTTCCTCCGTCACCTTCATTAAAATCCATCATAAGAGATCAATTGGCTTTCCTTTAAATATGACAATCTGATGTGAAAGTAGTATTTTTTTAAAACAATTTAGAGCCAGAATAGGTGTTGTCAGCATCTCATTTAGAACATCACCGAAAATTTGAAGAATTGCAAATAGCACCGACATTTTCCTCTTTTGTTTCCCCCCTTCAAAGCTGCAATGCCTCATGAGGTACACCTAAGAAAAGTTTTACGTGGCCGCACTCAAATGTGCAGTAGCCATTTATTACACACCAGAATCTGCAATATTGTAAAAGCAGATGAAGCCACGGTGAAGTTTTTACAGAACACAGGCAGAGAACCTGGATACTAGACAAACAGTATCTACTGATGCTGTGTCTTCAGTAGAAAATGAGAATTCTGTTTTCCCAATCTAATTGATTCCACTATGCTGAACTGCCTGGAAGAACAGGCTTCATTTCTTATTAATGTGGTGGAGTGCATGACAGATGAGAAAGTCATTCTTAAGCTTTTCCCATCAATCCCACATACAGAATGCTCTTTTGCATTGCTGACCTTACTGATGCAGAAGGTGTGAATTTAACTGCTTTTGATTAAGGGTTAATTCATATTTTTAACCATTGATCACAGGGTTATACAGAAGAGTTTTTACAAGTCAATTCCCCTCTTTCGAAAGGAGACAGTGGCAGGATACAGCATAGAGTCAAAGTTACAATTCCACATTTTAAAAATATGCTGCAAAAAGGTCTAATATTTCTATGATTAAAAGTGTTTCTAATTGAAACTGTCTTAAATAAGGTCTTACTACATTATATTCTAATGTCTTCTAAGCTAACTTGAGGTTTTTTGTAATTCCTCCCATAATCCTACAGACTGTACTGTATACAAAAAGTCTCATCGTCTTTGGTTTTGTTGCTGGTTTTGCTCTAATAACCAATGATAACTACTTACTTGTTTTTCCTTATTAAGGGACTCCTCTAGACTAAGAACCATGGCCCTGTACTGTTCCACATTACTAGAACTAGTCTTGAGTCTTTCTCTCAGGTCGTTAACTTGTTCATCAGCTTGTCTTAGTCGACTTACAAGATCATCCACATCTTCATTTGCATTAGGCTGACCTATAATATTAGAACATATTCATTAACCAATGAAGTTTAATTCAGTTTTTTTAAACCACCGTTCTGTTGAAAGCTGATGTATTTTTAGGATAATAACGTGGAAAACACAATCACCCTCACAAAGCTTCCCTAAATAAAATTGTCAGCCGTAACCAAAATAGTGGCTTACGATAAATTTTGCTGATTCAGAAAAGAAAAAATAGGCTATTTAAAAATAAGTGACCTAATAGACATAAGCTCTTTCAAATACAAAAAAGGGATCCTATTGACAAAGACTGCTTATAAATTAATTTTACTTTAACAAATCATCCTGGTTATCATTTGTTTGAATATGTGAAAAGCGTGATTATTTAGCGTATTGTCCTCCTAATTCTAAATTATTATGAATGACGATTTTCACCATTCTGCAGACAGCAATGCTTAACATAAAGAGAAATTTAATATAGACAGACAGACACCTTACCCTTCCCTGGAGCCCTCACTGACGACTGAGATGCGAGCTGAGCCTCCGTGTTGTTAAGCTGCTGTTTCAACATGGTAGTTTCTTTCTGGGCATTCTTTAAAAGTTCCTTTGTGTTAACGTGACGGTTTGTTTCAGTCTCAAGCTGCCTCTTAAGATCCAGGATATGAACCTGAAAACACAAGGTTCTTAAACTTGTAATTATTCACAAATGGCACAAAGACCAAGTATGTTCACAAATTTCACGTATGAAAAGCCACAGACTGCAAGCTGGCAGAAACCATGCAACTGTGGCTTTATTATCACTAAACCAAATGTAGTATATTTAAAATTATACTCACCTCTTGATTTTTGGTAAGGGAATGTCTTTGTTCCACCTCATTTTCTAGTTTCTTCTTCAGCTGAGATATCTCACGCTCTAGCTTTTCAATCTGATTAGTGAGTCTTTGTTTCGTTTCTGTCTCGGACCTCTCCAGTATTCCCTGATAAAAGAACGTAATGCGCCATGCTTACAATACACTTTAAAGAATCACTGCAGCATTTTATACAAAGTTGTCACAATACTTCTCCCATCAACAAAAAAAAACTACTGCAGGGAGCAAGCAATAAAAGGTAGATGCAGGAAACTATGAAAAGTAGCACTTACAATGTACGACTTAGTTTTGGAAGATTTTTTTAATAATAGTAATACAATAAGTATTGCCAATACAGGCACTGGCAAATTTTGCTATCATAAAAATTAACATACAGATTTTTTCCTTTCACTCTGTTATATGAGTTTTGTTGCCATTTCATTGCGAAAACCCTTCTTATCAACTCAAAATTCTCAGGACTCGCCCAGGTAAATAACAGAATATTGTAATTTACGACACGAACAACAAACTTGCTTAAACAAGTTGCTTGAGTATTTTATGATCAGTGTCAATTTGTAGCAAAAAACATAATCCACCCTATGACCCAATCCCATTACTGTTTTATTCCATTTCAATGGGTATTTATTGAAAACTCTGAAAGATACATCAAACTTGGACGTAAGAATAACACCACATACCTGAATAGTTCGTAAATTAGTAAGCAGCAAGTTCTGTCCTCTTTGTTCAACTAACAAAGACTCACGTTGCTGAGTCAACCGCACATCTGACATCTTCAAGATATCTTTCTCTTTTTTTAAGTTTTCTGCTCTCACCTTTAAGACAGCAAATAACAACAAAAACTTGATTATCAATCCCAAATCTGCTCATTAATGTTATTTTTACGATCAGTTAATATTACTTTCGAAAAAGAGCTTTTAAGATTACAGATCGCAAATTAAAATTTACACAAATTAAGCCATGAACAGTAAGAACATAATTGTTTGATGACTTGCATTCTCTCTGTAAACTGAAACACCTTCGGAACGCTGTTCCACCTTCACCCAGTGCTTGAGGTATTTTGTGGAATGTTGCAAATGTAGGCAGCAAATATAATAGCTGATGCACTCAAAAAGCCACACATTCAAGTTCCAATATCTTTCAAGATAATCATAACACTTGAGCTAATGCGGAATACCAAGCAGCATAATACGCTGAATCACTAACCTCTGCCACTGCCAGTTTTTCATTAGCTCCCCTCAGGTCTTGAGTCATAGTGTTAATTATCTGCTCTTGCTTCTGAGTCGTTGCTGTGAGTTTCTGGGTTCTTTCATGCAGAGATGTTATTTCTCGCCGGTAACCTTCAACGTTATCCTGCAGCATTTCATAACTTCACATGGAACAAAAAAGTAAAGAATATGTTTGCCACATTAAACTGCTTAATTGCAAGAGGTGTACGTACACAGCTATATGTTTTGTGTTCTTGTGCATCAGTTTTCACATAGGTGGCTCGCTCAGCTAGAAGGTGTATTGTTGATACCACCATCACTATTTCCTTTGTGTTCTTTAACAGAATAGACACTATTAATGTTTAACTGGCAATTCTTCTTGAGCAAACAAGATTCTCCTGACAGAGAACACATCCATTAGGCAATCAAATTAAATAGTTGATTTACCGTTTGGAGGCAAACTCCAGCTGCGTGGATATCTTTGCATTTTGTGACCTCAAGTCTGTGACCTGCTCCTGAAGCTTTTCATTTTGTTCATTCAGCAACTTGTCATTCTCCGCCTTTTCTTTTTTATAGTTCTCAAACACTTCCTGCAACTACATCCAAGAACACGCATTAAAGTGCTTACAAGTGTAAAAAGAAGTAATGATAGCTTTCTACAGTGCTTATTGAAAAATATACCTGCTTAAGCGCAGCCTTAGCCTCCACAGCCTCCACTGACTCAGCCATTGACACCGGAGCAGGAGTTGACATGGCTTGAGGTAAACTTGGGCGCTTTGGAGTAGACATAAGAGAAATCTCCTCTGGTAACGTACCTGAAGCTAAAAAAAGATACAGGGATTTTAAACGCAACCACTGAATGAATGTTTGCCAAAGCAAACCATATAACCACACTGAAATGTGGCTAAAACTAAGACTGTATTGCTGGGCAAGTCTTGGGCTCTCTTGAGCAACTCATTTTTTTATACCCACAATAGGCTACCAGAACACACAAAGTCACCACTACATGTCAGTCATTATGTAGCACATTATTATACTGTAAAAATAAAATCATGTGTCTAAATCCAAATTAGTAGGTTTTCCAGTAAGGGTAAAAACTGACTAGCAGGTTAGGAGAAGTCACCAGTACCATTACAGCACCATTACTGAAAACTCGTAACAAAAGGACAATTTTATATCTTTTCAGCGGTGCAGAAAGGTGAAGCTCACCTTGCAAAGGGATGATGGCTCCTGTGGTCTGTGCCAACAATATGCGGAACATATCACGCTGACGAACTATAGACTCAACAAGCTGCACCTGATGATGACGCGACTCACGCAGCTTTTCCAGCTCGTTGTGAGCTTCCTCGAGTTGACTCTGAAGCTCCGAAATTCTGAAACCACCAACAGTTGTTTTCAGTAAGAAAGAGCGAGGCAAATCAAGATGACACAACCCAGTAGCGTTAGCAGAGAATCAGGCTGAGAACTTTTAATACAGAATTACTTTCTGTGGGCTTTACAGCTGGTGAATTAGATATGCACACATTCAGTTTTTTGTTCAGCTAACAGGAATGGAAACTTCTCTTTCTTTTTTGATAAACAGTGCTGTTCCGTGAAATCACATTCACTAAAATTTATTTTTACTTCGGATTTTGACGAGAGGACCTATTACAAGATGTATACCTACAAAACCATTTTAATCTAACACTGAAGACAATGTTGCTTAATAACAGTTCGCCTTTATGAATTACATAGCTGCTCATGAGCACACGCACACTTACAAATGCACATACATGCACACAATCACTACCAATCAGAAGCAAAAAACCTGGAAAGTGTTCGAATAAATCCCTGTTACTACTTAGTAGAAACAGTTTACACATCACTCACTTAGATGATGTTGTTTCTTGCTCCTCTTTTTCTCTAGCCTCTCCCAGCTCCCGAAGAGCCACCAAGAGACGCTGATTCTGCTGCTGAAGTTCTTCAATATTTCTGTAAGAGACCAGGTGTTGAGATATCACCTCAGAAGAGCTACTGATGTCAGCGGAGCTCACTTCTTCATCGCGAATCACATGGTTGCCCCTGGCTTCCTCTAGTTCCATTAAAAGCACACGAATCTGAAAGAGAACATTCTAGTGTAAGACTTGCAAACAGACTCAAAATTCTGCTCTGAAAAACAGTATAATAGTAATAAAGTCCTTGGAAATTAAGTATTTTCTCCTACAATATACAAACTACTATAATCAATAAATCCTTGTAAGATAGTTACATCACAGAAAAAAAAAAACAGTTCGACAAAACGAAACCACATCAATATCACAAGTAAATAGTTCATGTTCAGTTCTGCAAACAGATCACAGGACACTTCAAACAAAGAAGTTACGACTTTTCCGTGCCAGATGTTAAACAATAATTATCCTAAAGCAGAATCACTTCTATTCAGCTAAACTTAGTCCAATTTTATAAGCAGAAATGTAAATACCATGTTGTCTTAAGGAGAAGCTTTTAACATCACTAAAGCTCTTAAGAGAACTAAAGTCTACATGACTGTCACTGAACACAACTTCCAAATAAATTGCAGAAATACAGCACCATATTAATAAATAAATTGCAAATAGCACATTTAACCATAGCAACATTTGTTCTACCTGCTGTGAAAGATCTTTCACTTGTATTTCCAGTCTCTGGTTCTCTCTCTCAAGTAGAGAGGCGTGTTTATTGGCTTTATCGGCATCCTCCTGCAATCGCTGGATCTCCTGCAAGCACACAAATATTAACAAACATGGCAATTCAGCTCAAACACCTTTCTTTCCAGACAGATAATGTCTTGTGAATCAAGCTGCATTTTACTACTTTAAAATTACACTCAAAAGGTTAAACTCCACATATTTATGAATCAAAACCTCTTTCAGGCTATGTTAGCATATGTATTAAAATTAATGGGAAGTGAGCACCTCTGTTTACAAAGTATTTTTCTCTCTCAGAAATGAAAGATTGTAAGTCACCCCATTTAAGCCTTCACTATAAAAAATTCTGAAAAAATGTTTTGTCTGTAAAATTATTTGTCCTGTCCAATAAATCACAAGCTAGAAAGTTCAACAGATATTTTCCCACAATAAAAGTTGACTAAAAGATCCATTTTATACATTTACTGACAACCATTAGCATTAAGGAATTAAAAATCCATTTTTTCCATGATTTTACATGCTCTTTTATTTTATACTGACCTTCATAGCTTGTTCAAGCTTCACAGACAGACTAGCAACAGCTTTTTGGGAACGCTCAAATTCTTCACGCTGACGTTTCAAGATTGGTGCTTTGGCTTCTACTTCCTGCACTATTTCGTCCAAATATTTATTGATTCTCTTATTCTCCAGCTTTTCCAAAAGCAACTGATCCTGAGTTTCTACATATGCATTGTACAGCTGCAACAAAACATTTTTTTGGTTTTGATACACCTGGACAGACCTCTTAAAAAAGAACCACTGGTAATTACATAATTCATAACTGTAAAGTACGTTTGAAAAAAGAATCCCAATAACTCAGCTAGCAAAGTCTCCCTCAAACGCATTAAAAGATTTCATCGACTCCAGCCAGGCGTTACATCAAATCCCAAACCGTGAATGAAATCTGCACCCTTATATTATTAGCGTTGTATCTACTGGCATTTCGAGAGCCTCGAAATGGAAGAGTTAAGAGAACTTACCTCAGTAAGTTTCATCCCAGGCTTGACCACTTTGGCTACGGCCGCAGCGGTGGGGGACATGGCTGCCAGCTCCTCCTCGGACAGGATGGCTCCTGCGGACATAATCCCACCAACCACCATTAAAAGCTGCAATAATTCCCATCATAGATATTCTTTATTAAGAATGTCTACATACACCTTTGTGCTTTGTAATACACATACATGTGCAAGTGACTGGTATTATGCACAATATTCCCTGTCTTACATTATCAATGTCCCTGACCGAGATAATCTGAAATGTTGAAAAGCTTTTGCTATTAGACTTTTGAAAGCGACATCATTTCTGAACATAAGCAATTGAAATACCTAGAACAAAACTTATATCAGATTTCCTAGCAAACTGCCAGAGGCTTGGAGTGGCAGAGCGCTGTTTATGGTCTTTAAATTAACATAAAGACATAGTAAATATACTTCAGACGTAGCAAATACACTTCATGCCTCTCTGTTCCTTCCTACTCTGCTCTCTCTTTCCATTAGAAATTACTTAAGTGTAGTAAACAAACTATTATTTTCAACAAAAAAAAAAATAGAACTAGAACAGTCAATACTGAGCAAGATTTAATGTTAAGAAAAATTTAAGGACAGAGGTTTGTTTTCTGCTGCCCTTTTTTCTTTTAAGAGGAAAACAAGAACAGTTTATCATCCCCACTCCCCACTCCAGAAAACAATTAAAAGCATGATGATTCAGCCTCAAGGAAAGGTTTCCTCTCCCTTTTCTTTGAAAAAAATAAGTCAGATTAACAAAAAAACATCAAAAAACATTTTCATAGAAATGCATTTTCTGATGGAGGAAAAATATATTTTCATATATATATACACAAATGAAAAAGCTTCTGCAGTTAATTATTAAAAATGACCAAAGATGAGTTAAGGTTAAAGCACTTCCTACAAAAATTCAGCATAGTATTTTCACACAAGACGACAGAAAGCCTGAGACTGTCCATATTTGAGTTCCCAGCATCATCTCTACCTTTGCGCTTTGTAGCAGACAGTAAATCATTGGCATTCTCCAGCTCCTTCTCCAGTTTACTGATCTTCTCTCTCAGTTCTTTTTCCATTCCAGCTTTTGCCTCTTCCACCTCAGCCAAATGCTCCTGGGTTGCTTTATTAGCTGAAATTCAATCAGATAAGCAGTTTGCTGTGTTCTGGTTTTCTTATTCTTTTTTATTTCAAAAGGTCAAAATTTGCATATGCACCTTAAATTTTATTTTAGCTTTATAAGATCTGCAGAAGCTCATGCAGGTAGCAAGACTACCTCAAAGCATGAACTGTTGCCTATGAACTTGGCTAAGAAAAGGGCTAAAATATGAACTGTTTATCAGTGAAAAGGAATCCAAAAGAAGAAACTGAAATGAAGACATATCTTGCAATATTAGATCCTCGTGTCAAAATCCAAAGTAAAATTCCAGGTATATTTGAAAACAGTTCCCTCCCACACACCCTCCGAGTACATTCAACTAGTCAGGTAAATGCTTTTCTTACAAAGCGACCATCCCCAAAAGCCTAACGAAGTTCCTTTCATAAAGGTTTAATCCATATTTTTCAGTGCATCCAGGTAGTTCTGTCCCAGTCACGGTTTCTCACTCCCGACTCACCTTCGCCCGCTTCCTTCAGCAGCTTGTGCAGCTCCTCCACTGCTCCCGTCAGCTCGTTGCTCTTTGCCTCCGAGTCATCAGCAGCACTCTAAAGAAAAGCATTTTATTTCACCTTTTAGTGCGCAGCAATAATGACTATATTTTTATACAAAGCTCAAATTGGCCTCAAGTTGCGAACGCTCCGTTTCCTGAGTAAAATGCTAAAAGAGTCACCTAAACTGGACAATTCTCTTTCCTCTGGGATGAAGTCTCACTCTGAGTACTCAATTGTGACCATTATGAAAAATTCAGTATTTTTAGGGAATCTTATATCGATGATTTATGTATATTTGCTTTCAGTTAGAGATCTCGCAAGTACAAAATTGTACAATACTTCAGCAATTCTGCAAGTCCATTAGAGATAACAGAAATAAAGTTGAGTCCACTTCTGCTGATCAGAAAATCTCAGAATAGGTTCCCACTGGAGGGTGTTCCATTTTAATACTTTTAATATCAGGTCAGACAAATATATCAGTAGTTACAAGTACGTTAAGCCGAAGACAAACTTTTGAGCCCCTTCAAATCAATGATACTACGATAAAAGCATAAGTGAAGAGGAGGTTAAAACAAAACAAAACCAAACCAAATTAAAAGGCAAATAGTAATGCATTATGCTTCAGAAAAATTAGCTGTTGACTTGCTGCTCAATAAAGGGACATCTGTTCACATCTAATCAAAATATTAATGCAGAACACACAATTAAGCATGGTAGAATGATCAAGTGGGTATCTATGCGAGAAAACTCAGGAAAGAGAGCTCATAACCTGTGGATATAACATGCATAAACTAAACAGCAATGAGTTGTGCTTGTTAGCTGACTTTGTCTTAGTCAATAAGCTACGGGAGAGTTCTCATTCTTTGAGCTAATAAAACAAAAACTTACTTGTTGAGATGGTGCTTATTTGACACAATATGTGACATTCAGCTGTGCCTTAATCAGATCACTAACACTTGCAGTGTTATTTGAAACAAACTTCTACTAACCAACCTCAGAAAAATCTCTTGCACAGTCATATTTTCCACACAAACCTTTACCTCCCAATACAACATTGTAAGACATAACCACATTCATACAACATGAAGCCTCGAAACGGTGCACATCAAAATCACTATTTTACACTATTTTAACCCCGGATTTGCTTAATCTACAAAATGATCCAAGCAATGTAAAGTTTTAAATGCTGCCTAAGACAGAAGCAAAGAAAATGATGTTTTGGATGTTTCCCAAGGTTTTGCAATGGCAGTTAAGTCTTGCACACATCAATATTTTGTGGGGAAAAAAAACCCCAAAACTGGCCTGCACTGTTTCATGCTAAGATTCAGCCCAAGTAATACTAATATACACTTATAACAGAAACAATAAACTCACCTTATACAAATTGGATAATTTTATGTGGGCATTCAGTTCATTGTGGAATCTTTCCTCCATACTAGCTTGCTGTTCCTTTGCCTAGTAAATTAAAGAAGAGACAGGGTGGGGGAGCATTCCATTGTTTCTATTTCACACATTTCGTTTTTCATTTTGTAGAAGCAAATGTAATGCTATTTCACAAAGATTTCAAGCCTTCTTACCTCCTTCAGTTTATTCAAAAGGTCTTCCACATGCTTCTGAAGATTTTCATTTGACTGTTTCAAGCTGTTTACCTGTTCCTCCATTCTGGAAACCTGTTCATGAATAAGTGAGAACACCATGTGTAAAACTTGCGTTTTCAGTCCAGTTTATTTTGGAAAGTTCCAGAAAGAGCATAAATGGTTGTTCTTGTGCATTCAACTAAATGAAAAAGCAAGAGTTCCCTAATTGCTCCAATTATGCATAACCAAATAAACCCCCAAGCTGCACCGGAGCCAAGTGCCTCAGAAAACCCGACCAATTGTCACAGGCGTTGAAGAAGCTGCTCAGGGACCCAAACAGATGCTCACTAAAGCTGAGTATGTTCAAAATATGACTATGGGTTCTGCCACGTATTTTGTTGCAGGAAAACAAAAATATCACCACCCCACTCCGCAAAGAATGTTAAGTCAGGTCCTTCTGCCCCTTCCTCTTATTAAGAACTGTATTCCCATACATTTTAAGAAGCTGTATAATGCTATTATCAGTGACTCTAAAATTTCTAGCTTTTAATTAAATCTTTTTCTATTCTAAGTAATGGTAACTATATGTATCCTTAAAAAAAAAATAATCACATGTTAAAAGAAAGAACATCTCCTTATTAACTGCAAAACATATTTTTTCAAATGCAGTTATTAAAGTATTTTGTTTTGTTTAATATAGTTAATCAGGAGGTATAATTTATAAGAAATAGCAAAAGCACTCAGTAATTACACTACCTCCTCCTTCTTGTTCTCCAGGTTACATTTAAGCTCTAAGATTTCATTGCCTTTCTCCCTGGCAGTGTGTAGAAGTTCATCTGTTTTGGCTTTCAACTCAGCATTCAGCCACGTGTTTTGATTCTGTAGAAGTTCTTTTTCTTGCTCCAACCTCTTCTCACGGTACTAAAAAAGAAAATTGTGCAGTGTAATTGTACTGGTTCCATAGAAAACAAAGAAGCTAGTCAAAGGACAACGATCAGAGCAGGAATTGTAAAAATGTACTGCAATTTGTTAAACAGCACCAAATGACAGGCTGTGTTCCTCATTACATTGGTAATATTAACTTCCTAGTCTCAAACTACAAGAACCTCTTGAAACTCGAGTTAGTTTCCTCAAAGTTTACATTAGGTGGGAACATTAACTACGTTAGTATCTAGTTAAAAGACATAAATTAAGGTTATCAAAGTTTTCCTCCCCTTCTTTCTCCTTTCCTTCTTTCTTCCAGCTCTTTATAGAGTTTATTCTGCCCAGAGAAATGATGCAGGTTCACAAACAACTATTTTTCTCCTTTCTACCTGCCTTCATGGACCTGGCGTCCTTTCTAGTGTGCAGAGGCAGCCACCAATGAGGCTTGGACACGCTTGCTCAACACGACGTCCCCTTGCCTTCTATAAATGTATGTCTTAGTTTCAGCCACAACCACCAATTTCATAATAAAATAATTTGTTATAAATGACAGGGGTACACTCGACCTACTTTCAAAGTCACTAATGACAAAATTACTGTTATGTCACACGCAAACAACTACTAATTAGAACATTAACACATACTATGCATATAAAGTACTGCTCACCTTCATGGAAACGTCTGATGTTTGAAGTTCATCCAGCTGTAACTGAAGTTTCA
Source organism: Columba livia (assembly GCF_036013475.1). NCBI lineage: Eukaryota > Metazoa > Chordata > Aves > Columbiformes > Columbidae > Columba > Columba livia. Next base: position 31,431,622 of record NC_088609.1, read on the forward strand.
CCTTTTCTGTGTTTGCTTCCGTAAGCTTTTCATTTAAGCGTTTAACATCCTCTGGAGGAGGGAAATCAGTGTTAAAAAAGGCTAAATGTACACCAGGTTTAATTACTCAGTTTAACTAAGTTGTAAAGAATGAGAACAGGCAAGATATAATGTATGTAATTGTATATTGTGCAATAAGCTACACGTATAATGTATGCTTTTATATCTACAAAACCAAGCATCAAACTGCTGTGTTTTTCTGCAATTAGCATGTAATTTCCTGCCTCGTTTCCTCTTCTCTAAACACTGTTTCCTGCAAATCCACTACTTGGTGCTGCCTATACAAGCTGGATACTCCATACCCGTTCAAATGTTCAAGCATGCCTTTTAATGAGCAAAATCATGTGAAGTATTTTGTTAATAAGTTCTTGGTTATACCGTTTAAATGTTCAACTTCCTGAGATCGCCTTTCGCTTGTTCGAACCAAATCTCTCTTTTCAGCTTCTAGTTCTTCTTTTTCTCTACTTAACTGGCTCTGAAATAAATTGCACAGGTAAATGAAAGAGGTAACAGAGTAACAAAGGAATTAACATATGCAAAAAATCGGTATCAAAATCAAGTAAGAGTCAATAGTTCTGGATCACTTCCAGGCTGTAGTTCTGCCTATGCCTTCTAAGGTGTCAGGACAACCACTTCAGTCGGGCCCAGGGAAGCCCCTCAGGGGAAACCATCAGATCTGTCTTCTCATTGTGAACAAATCCATCCAATAACAAGGTTTTCACTTCCTGCTCCAAAATTAGGGTTCTGCTGGATCAGTCAGCTGAAGTGACTCATCGATATGAGCACAAGGCAAGGCAAACTGTGCTGGAGGCTGGGAAAAGATGGGGGATAAACCACACCTCTTCTTTACGCTTCTGTCTGACCTTGGAGGTTCAGCTTAAAGTCACATCACAACAGGTTTCAACTAGAATGAAACAATCTAGCCAACCTGAAATAAAGTAGCTGCTCTGGTGTATGTTCACCTGTAATTCAGTTTGCTGCCATGTCAGGACTGAATGAAAAAACTCAAGCAATTTTCCTGCACGGTACGTATGTCCGTCAGTACATATTTGTACTGATATTTCATACAGTCCAGTTTGGAAATTTGTTGCTGCAATGAGAAAGGTCAACCAAAGTCTTTCAACTTATCCTCAAGTTCTCTCAGTACCTGGATGGCCGTATTACGGTCCTGGGCAGCTTCAAGTTCTTTATTTTTCTCATTCAGTGACTTCAACTGTTCATCTGTTGGAGAAGAAATAGTAGTGAAGGATCCCCACTACAACATAACAACAGAATTCACCCTCTAAATGTGAAAGCAAAACATCTCTCCACTTGCAGATATAACAAGTGTAGTTAATAGATGGATTTTCACCTCCTGTTTAAAACTTAAGGCATTTCACCATAACATTGGACTAAAGAACCGATATCCTGTCCAATCTTGCGAATGTGCAGTTACACTTACGAAGTTTTTTAAGCTCCTCGCGGAGAGTTTGACATTCTTGTGTCTCATTTACAAGTCTCTCCTGACTTTGAGCCAGACGCTTTTCTACTTCGAAGTACTGTTGTTCTGCAAAATAACAATGTTCTCTCAATTTCACTTAATAAACATTTCTTTTTCTTTCTTATCTTTATCAAGGATCTTTATAAATGGACATCTTTATTAACAGTATTAAAAAAAAAATCTAAAAATAATGAGACCACAGTAGAATTTAAAGAAAAAAGTCTTTCTGAAAGCAAAAAGATGCATTTCCACATTGAAATGATATTGTTTAAGATACTTTGTTAGCATGGAAAGTGATATGGTTCCAGGAAGGACCCATAAAATGACAGGCAAAGTAACTTTCATAGTTCTTTAACGTTTTGGACGTAGCCAGGGAATGTTGTATCAGCAAAATTATGCAGTGTGGTCTCACCAACTTACCACTTCTTTTGCCTGTAGCGTATTTCTATGCATATAACATAAAATATACATAACCCTAGGTATAGGCTTTAGAAAATTGTTAATGAATGCTTATTCAAGTGAACTCTTGTGTTCTACGCTGCATACCCCATAGCACCGAAAAAAATAATTAGATATAAATCTTGGTCATCTGAGATAGTAACGGTGTCATAGAGCTTCACTGTAAAACACCTGGTAAAAGCAAAATTAACCTTACTCTCAGGCACAATGGACTTCTAAGGAAGTATTAAGGGATTTTTATTTATCTTACGCTTCCTATCATATCTTACAACATCAAATAGTACTGCCTCTCCAGCCATACATGAACAGAAGGGACCTAAACCTGCTAAAATCTGTGGGTTACCTCAACTTACACACCACTTTACGAACTCACTTTAACCAGATTTCTATCATGAAAGAGACAAAAAGGTTGAAGGAAAGGTGGCAGTAAAGCTTACATAGGAAGTATATCACCTAACCCATAAACTAACTGGTATTTACAACTCTGCCCAGTGACTACGTGCATCTCCACTCTTCTCCCATTTCTACCCCAGTTCGCTACCAGTATTATTTTTCCGTGATTGAGTGACTTCCAAATATAAAAACGCTGATTCTACCAGGAGCATTTTACAGAAAGATTACAGTCTTTAATATGGACCAGAAGAAGCATAAACCTAAGGCTAATTGAGAGCGGGGTATACAAATCACAAGTTCTTTTCCACAAGGATCAAAGCAAACTGAAAACATATCAGCGCTTGTTAAAAAATCTGACGAGAAGTTGTTCTTTAAGCCCGTTTGGAACGCAGTTTTAACCCTGAACGGTCCTTTGCAAACGAAAAATGAAAATTTTTAAATTAAACTTGTTTTACGAAGGGAAAGTGAGAGGAAACCCCTGTCGGGTCTCATCCACAGGGCCCCCCAGAGTCAAAGGCCCCTCCCCACGAGGAGAACACACACACACCCCCCCTCACACCCCCCGGTCAGCCCCCAAAACCGCTCCGAGGACACGCAGGCCCCGCCGGGCCCAATGCCGCCTCCCTCAGCCCCCGCCGGCGGGCCCACCGCCCCGCTCCCCGCCAAAACCGCCCCGCACTCACCGCTGTCCACCTTGAAGCGCTCATGCCTGGCTCGGAGCCCGTCGATCTCGGTCTGCTGGTCGGCCAGGAAGCGCTCCAGCTTGCCCTGCACCGGCTTGGGCAGCTTGGCGAGCTCGGCCCGCTCCAGGACCTGCTGCAGCACGGCCGCCATCTTGGGCAACCTCACCCCCCCCCCCACCACTACCGCGGCGACTCGCCACAGGGCGCACGCGCCGGGCGGGCCGGGCCCCGCGGCATCACGGGAAGTGTAGTTTTCACAGAATGTCAGGGGTTGGAAGGGACCTGGAAAGCTCATGCAGTGCAATCCCCCCATGGAGCAGGAACACCCAGATGAGGTTACACAGGAAGGTGTCCAGGCGGGTTGGAATGTCTGCACAGAAGGAGCTTTCAATGTTTTCAACGAAGTTCAGAATGAAGGAGGCAGACCCCCCCACGAGCACTTCCGTTTCCGGTAAGGCGACTCTATCCGCCATGTTGAGTGAGGCGAGAGTTGCTGGTTGGTGCGTTGAAGCCGCTGAATTGGAGACAGGAGTCCTGAGGGCTTCGAATTGAAGCTCGTCACGACCCGCACTCCCTTCCGAGCCATCCTCCGCGCCTGGAAGATCCAGGAAGAGCAGTTACCGCTTCCACCACTCTAAGCATGGCGGCTCTGGCGCCGAGCTCTCCCTCAGCGCGCACTTTTCCCGCGCTCGGTGGCGGGTTGCCGCGCGTCATCGCGCTGAGCCGGGCCGCGAGCGGCGCGGGTTGGTGACGTCGCGATTGGCCGGCTGAGCGCGGAGCTGAGGTGGCGGTGGCGAGTTCGGGACCCGGCGGTGGCCGCGGCCGTCAGGCGAGTGCGGGAGCGCTGCGGAAAGCGGGCGGGAGCGGAGGTGCTGTCGGTGCTGAGGGGGGTGCGGGACACATGTCCTCCTCCCGCCAGCCCTGCCCGGCACACACCTGTGCGGGGACTCACATTGCGTGTTCTCCTCCTCATCGTGTGCTCTTGGGCTGCGGCGTTTCCATAGTTAAGTCCTGTGGAAATCCTCGGTGCACGAATCCGTTTTCCAAATAGGTCTGCGTGGATCTCTGTCTGCGGCAGGCCCCGTGTCCTGCGGCCATACAGCTGGTGGGAGCTGTAAAGGCCCTTTGGATAGTCCACACAGGCTGTGCTCTAATGCCTTAGGGATTGCAGTTGGATTTGTGCATGACATGTCTAAGCACAAGCCTCTCCAAGAGGAATGTGTCTGCCAAAATGCACACTTTACATTCAGGCCTCTGGTGGATCATGATACAGCAAGAAGTTGTTGCTTGGAGAGACGTTTTTCCTGGCGTTTGTGTGGTGACTTTCCGTATAATTTCAGTGGCAGGTGTTTAAAATAGTTTTCTTTCTAATAAGAGTCACACGCACCTTCCTCTAGTGTAGAAAGTTATGTTTTTCATTTAAAAGAGCAGTCTTGCAGATCATAAAGCAACTAACCTTTGAAAGATAAAGTATTAATCTCCTCAGGATATTTCTTTCAGGTAACCAGCATGGTATATATACTTTATTTGCCTTTATACTTTATTTGTTTTGTAGGTTGAAACTGCGAGACTTAGTCTTAAACCTGCAGCAATGGGTAGAACGTACTTGGTTGAGGAAGCTATTGGGCAGTATCTTTCAGACCTCACCACAAAATTGAAGCCTTATGTCACTGGCCTGTTAATAGGGCAGGTAAGTGTGAAATATTTTAAGTCTTAATTTATTGCTTCACATTAACGGGGGAAAACCTTCTTGGCCTTAATCATCTTAAATCATTCTGTGGAAGACAGGACACACGGAAAATAAAATCCTAAAGATAAAACTTATCACTAAGTGAGGCTTTAAGGCAGAGGCAAATTCATGAGGAATTATTTTTGTAACAGGTTACTAGAGAGCTCAATAATACCTACTGTAAAGCAGACCTTACAGTTGCTATATTACACAGTATATTCTCAGACGTCAACTTCGTGGTATATTTACTTATGTTGATGCTTTTGAAAGTGCTCCCCACAAAGAGACTATGTGATCCGGGCTGTTCGAACGCCTCCAAAGGAAGAGCAGAAGGAGGATAACGTCAGTCCCGCAAAGCTGGCGTCCCTTGATGAAGAGTGGATAACGACACATGCCAGTCAGGTACCGCGGGGCAAGTTAACGGAGGGGATGGGACAAACAGAAAGGGAATAAGACTTAGAAAACCTCATCACTTGTTTAATCTGAAGCCTTTTTCTCAACCTTCATAGGCACAGATGTTTTAAACCAAAACATCTCTGTTGTTTTCCAAGTTTTACAATGACTTCATAGGACTGAAATGAGAAAACTCGTGAGGTGCTGTGTTCCTACATTTCAGAGGGACCTATAAGTGAAATACAGTCTTAATTATTTCACTTCTGCTCTTAACGCCTATTTGTCTCATTAGAAATTTTTGATGTATCAAGTTATGTGGTTGCTAGATCTCCGAGTCCTATTAATACGTGTTCATTTCTATTTTGAAGGTTTCTAGAATGCTTCCTGGAGGCTTGTCAGTTCTTGGTGTATTTATCATTGCAACTCCAGAACTGTCAAAAGATAGTCAAAATGCTCTGCGCAGGGTAAGTGTCCTTCCTGGTGGACAAACCAGGAATATCTCTAGGTGTGTAGCTGAGTAATTTTCTGTCGTTGTCTTCAGTATATATGGTTGTTTTCTGGCTTTATTTCTAAAAGCGCAAATATGATTTTGAGACTGAAACCTCTGAAAATCACTGTCCTGTGGGGCTGTACCACAGCTTGTATTTGCTAACTTTCTGTTCCTTGTGGTGTTTGTTCCTGCAATGGCAAATCTTGCTGGATTTACTGGAAGTGGACATTGTAGCTTAAGGAAACATCTTCAAAGGTTATATTAAGCTAAATCCTTGTGGCACGGTTTTTAGTAGTGTTAGCCTGTTAGGGTTTTTTTGTCTGAGTTGTTCAGAATAGAGATGTTTACAATAGAGAAATATCTATAGTTCTGATTCCTTTAATATGAATATATTCTATAGAACTAGGAGTATTTACCTAGGGTGTGTGGGGTTATGTTTAAAAACTGCATAGAACATGCTACAGTCCAATAGACTTAAAATGCATTTTTGTTACAGTATTGGGCCATCTAGTGCCACATTTAGTTTCTGTTCTGTACATGTAGGTTCATTTTATCGTTTTTGTAAGGTAAGAGTGATCAGTGACTTAAACATGAGTAGGTTTTGAAGTGTAAGGTCCAAGATTCAATTTTTACAGTGCAGTGTAACCGCATCTCAGTTGTGATTACTGCATCTAGTAGCCAACAAAAAAGGTGAGCTGTGTCCAGGTGATAAGTCATTCCTGAATTAAAATTTGGTTTTGTTTTTGAATTAGTAGTTATTTTGCACAGCTCTCCTTCCCGATCCTCTACTGACGGCCATAAAGCAGTAATATTTCTGTAGGGGGAAAAGCCTACGGGTTAAATATGTGAATGTGTGTTGCTTGGTTAAGTTTAAAAAGGAATCTGAGTTAGGATTTCACAAGCAATGTTGTCTTTGGAGTAGTAGCCTACAAATCTTTGTTGAATATTCTTTTAACATGACATCTTGGTGACATGGCAGGTGTACTTCCTGTTTATGCTTAACTCTGGAATTACTCGGACTTAGAACTTTAGTGCAAAACTGTTTTCCAGAAATAATAATGCATTCTTTTTGTGGAAAAATCCGTAATACTTATTTCATCCTCAGCTAATCTTCTCAGTGGAGAAGTCCTTGACGAAAAGAAGGCTCTGGAAACCCTCTGAGGAGGAGGTCTCAGACAGAGCAGCTCTTCAAATTTGTTCTGCTACTAAAAAGTATCCTTTATGATCAAGGTTTATTGGTTGAGAGCGTGGTTTCTGTAGTTATTTCTGAATAAATGATAAATTATGAGGGGGAAGTTGAGTTCAGTTAGGCATAGATCAGTTGAGTCAAAATGATGGTGTTTTCTGATAAGAGTATTGGCTCTCTTATCCTTGCAAAATTTCCATCGTTTTTTTCTGTTAGATTTGTGTGTGGTGGCATCAAATGATGCCTTCCCCAGTCAGTTTTGATTTGCATAAATTGATGAAAACATCTAAGATACCATATAGCTTCTTGAGCTTGCTGTTACCGTTGATACTGATGTGGAGGTGAAGAAGTAGCAGGCGTGTGGGACTGGTACTAGTGCTGCAGGAGAATGCTGGGTCTGTTGATAACGAGATAATACACGGAGAAGAAAGCAAGGCTTTGCCTCATAGAGGTGAGAGAGAGGAGGGTAAACTGCAAATCAGTGCGTTGGTGGTTCTGCCTGTGGATACCAATTGATCTTCACAGAATCACAGAATCGACTGGGTTGGAAAAGACCTCAGAGATCATCGAGTCCAACCCTTGGTCCAGCTCTAGTCCGTTTACTAGATCATGGCACTAAGTGCCATGTCCAGTCTCAGGGGACGGCGAGTCCAGCACCTCCCTGGGCAGCCATTCCAATGCCTGACCACCCTCTCTGTAAAGAATTTCTTTCTAATATCCAGCCTAAATTTCCCCTGGCAGAGTTGAAGCCCATGGCCCCTTGTCCTATTGCTGACTGCCTGGGAGAAGAGACCAATCCCCACCTGGCTAGAACTGCCCTTCAGGTAGTTATAGAGAGTGATGAGGTCACCTCTAAGCCTCCTCTTCTCCAGACTAAACAAGCCCAGCTCCTTCAGCCTCTCCCCATAGGTTTTATGTTCAAGTCCCTTCACCAGTCGTGTTGCTCTTCTCTGGACCCGCTCCAGCACTTCAGTGTCTTTCCTGAGCTGAGGGGCCCAGAACTGAACACAACACTCCAGGTGTGGCCTCCCCAATGCAGAGTACAGGGGAAGGATCACTGCCCTTGTCCTGCTGACCACGCTATTTTTGATACAGGACAGGATACCGTTGGCCTTCTTGGCCACCTGGGCACACTGTTGGCTCATGTTGAGCTTCCTGTCAATTAGTCCCCCCAGGTCCCTTTCTGTCTGACTGCTCTCCAGCCACTCTGCGCCCAGCCTGGAGCGCTGCAGGGGGTTGTTGTGACCATCTTAATACTGAAAGAGCTGGGACAGTATCACTATGATAGTTGGAGTTTATGGGCAAATGTTTTTCCACTTTTTTACACTAATGAAAAATAATCAAGACAGTATTCCCTGAAAATAAAACAGTTTCAGAACAAATATGAGGCCTTGGTACTTATTTTTAAAACGTTCTTTAAGCTGCAATGATTGTTTGCTGCTACCCTAATCTACAGTCATGCTGAATAAAGCGATAGCTAAATGGAAAGTTAAATGTATTCACGAGGTGTTCGTGTCTACGTCTTATTATTTGCAGTCTCTCAGAGAAAACAAAAGTAACTATAAATAGCGCTATGTCAGAAACTGGTTTCTTGACCAACGATGTTGCTTCAGCATGCAATGAAATGGTTCATTCTAAATTGGTCACAGTTGTTAACGACAAGAGGCTTCACAAAGAAGTAAAGGACAGTGTTAATTGCAAATTGCTCCTATTAGGTTTTTTTGTTGTTTTATTTTGGGATTTTTTTGCTTCTCACTGGATTTTTTTCTTTAAGTAGCAAAGAGTAGTTTGCCGAACCTATGATGTGCAAGACCCAAAGGTGAGCTCGTCATCCTGTGTGTCATATACAGCTTTTAATGCTTAACAAGCAATGTTAAAAAAATCATCTCTATACAGTGTTTTGTATAGATGCTTTATTGCTTCTTTCTGTTCTCAGAGTTCAGCCAAACCAGCAGATTGGAAATACCAGAGCGCTCTGTCTGCATCCTGGTTGGCTTTGGGCTGCACAGTAAACGTCAATATTCACATTCCACTTCTTGCTACTTCGCCCAACCACGACTTGGAGAAGAACACCAAGGTAACTCGCTGGCTGTGCCAGTGGCGCAGGGGGTCCCCATCCCCACACCCTTTCCTCTGTTGAGAATTAAATTGCAGAGAAAGGTTTGAATAATGCGAGTTGAGGAGTAGGACTAAGCAGCAGGTGTGTTTGGCAGTTAGTCCTCTTTTGAATGTTATTTGAAGTTACTATGAAACATTAATAGTATAAAAAGTCGAGAAAGACTTTTCTTCTGCGTTGTTTAGTGTCGGTAGTTTCCTTTGCTCAAAATGATTTTGCGATGGTCATGGTTGTTCCAAACAAAGTCTCTTCTACTTCACCTAGTGAAATGTTACATCCAATTAGGGTGCTTTTGATACTAATTGACTTTCAAAACTAAAATGCCTAGGGTAGCACTTAAATATTTTGAAATACTTGTATCTTAATGGATATATTCTGAACATGTTGGCTATAAGATTTCGCTTCGGAAAAAACATATAAACGGGTTTTTCAGAGACGTTAAAACTCTCTCAGAGTAACTGTTGAAACATGTAATAATTTTCAGCATGATACTGTCTGATTCTTCTAGTGAAATTCTCTTTCCTCTTTCTTACAACATTTTTGGGTTTTCGCTTTTTTTTTTTTTTTTAAAGAACGGATTAAATAGATGGTCCAAACAAATTGAAGACAGTGTTTTTCTGATCAATGGACAAGTTAAAGATGAAGATACAGAGCTACTGGAAGGGCAGGTGAGTGCTGAACAAGAAGGAATTGAACTCTAATAGCTATGTGCTGAGAACCTTCAGTGTGATAGCGCTGGAGACGTCTTCTGTACAGCGTTTATTGATCTAATTGGCCTGTGTAGGTAACTAATACGCAGGGCTGCTCGTGTTCCCATTTGCATTGCTGCAAGTTGCCTCTTCTTCCTCCTGCAATGCGAACACAATAATTATATGGGAAGTCTGACTACAAAATTTTTCTATGCGCTGTCTGGTCATTAAAGAACATGAGTAAGGTGTGAATGTAGGTAACGAGCTTTTTAAGACCTACATGTGTCTATATTTTTAACAAAGGGTGGAAACACATTGTTTGGCTGATGCGTCCATCTTGCCTTTTAGTTTTGTAATTATATTCTCACGGCTATTTTCTATGGGCCATTTTCTCTCTTAAAAGCTGTAAACTAGGGCACATTTTATACGGTAGTGAGGAGATGTTGAATCAGGGAGACTTTTTTCCTGTTTCATGACACATAACTTTTTCCCCCCCTCAGAAAAAGTCAAAAGGAAGTATTCAATCCAGCACTCAGTTTTCTGATGTCAAAGTTCTGACACAGCTGGTAAGTATTTAGTGGTTTGTAAAGTATAACCTCTCTGTTAGCTTATAAAATATAATAAAAAAATAAAAGAACATTGTGAATTATTTTCTAGAAATCCAGCTTACTTTGTCTTAAGACTTTTTATTCCCTCACGGATTCTGACTGTGAAACTGTGGCCAGATCTATGTATTCTGTATATTTGGAAATTCTCATGCTGTGATAACCGCGTTGTCTCAGAATTTCACAGTACAGCTGCAAGGAAAATTCTAAAAGCTGGTTGTAGAAATGAAATCCCACAGACTAATTCATGCGGTAGGAGGATACCTGTGCGTACCTGTGTACGCTGATTTGAAGGTGGCTTTGCATTGTTCGGAAGTTCAGAGTCACCACAGTTAGCTGTGGACATGCACTTGAACACTTTGTCAGCAGCTCAGTCGCTCGTTTTGGATTCAGGTACAGATCCTGTGAGCTAAATCCGAATCTGGAGCTGCTGGGTCTGTGTCAGGAGTTTCCTCTCTACCAGAGGTTATACTGACTCAAGAGGTTATACTGACCCCTGAATTAGGTGCCCCAGTCAAGGTCCTAAAGCCCAGACAGGTCCAGATGTGTTGTCGGCTTCTTGCATAGCGCAGGCTGCCCTATTTTGTCAGGTAGTTCCTGGTTTCTCTAAAGTTACATTCAGCAAAACTTATAAATGCCGAAAATACCATTTTAAAGACTTGATGAGTATCTCAGCTTTTGTCGTTACATTAGTCCAATGGTTAGTTGCCTCAGAGGAAGGAAAGCTTTTTATTTCAGTAGAAGTTTATGCAGTTCTTGTGGAAGTTAAGCCTCCCCGTGTTTCCAGGTGGTGTCTTAGAGTCCTTCACACAACAGACTCATTGTTTGGGTAATTAGGGTGAGTATTTCTAGGCAACAGTTTAATACAGTTCTAAACGTCACCACATTTATAATTTAGTACTGACTGGTGGGATGAATCTCAGGATATGGTAGCTTATGCTGGCTGTATAGTAAACATACAAACTTCATTTAAAAAAAAATCTTAAAAGGATTTCGAGACTGTGATACTAGCATTAGCCACAAGCCGCTTGCCTGGAAAGTTTTAGAAGTCTTATACACACAAATATTTAAATCACAAGAAATGTCTGCAAAAGTAAATACATTTTCTGTAATGGAAAAGGAAAGAAATTTTCAGTCTTAACTAACAAACCTAAAAAAACCCCACAAAACCAGAGTTATAAATCATGAGGGAAAACAGGTTGTAAGTAAACATTTTAAGGTATGCTATCAATTCCTAGTTCTGTTTTTTGTTACTCATGCTGCAAGTGCCTTGGTAACAAGATAAAACCGAAACCTGTTTATTTTTCAGTCCCAGGGTTCAAGTCGTAGATCAACAGCTACAGTCCAGGTCTGCAGTGGTTCCATAAATCTCAAAGGTGCTGTGAAATGCAGAGCCTACGTACATAACAACAAGCCAAAAGTTAAAGAAGCCATTCAGGTAGTGAAAAGGTCGTTAGCTCATCACAAACATTTCTCTGAAATACATGAAATTTGTCAAACTGCTTTTTCTTTGCCCCAGTCTAAACTGAGGTCAAAATGTTCATGCCCTTGAACACAGGGAGTGTTTTTAGAAACAAACTGTGTGCGTGTGTGGTGGATTCAGTTCCTCTTTCACTTCTAGAAGGTATGTCTCCTGTTGCTAAGGCTGTTCTCCAGTGAGTCTTTGCACAAATTGTCAAAGTGATTAGCTTCGAAGAATTGTCTCAAAATTAAGAAAACATTACAGACTATACTTTTGTATGTGTGGAGGGAAAATGCAGATTCATTTGTTCCCCTTATTAATGCCTTGTGATTATTTTTGTTTGACAACTTCTAAACGTTCCTGTTAAAAACAGTTCTAACAATACTAACATTTTCCTCAGCTTTTCATTTTTGTTGGTTTTGATTTTAATTCTTTTCAAGTTCGCTTCTCTTTATTGGATTGTTTAACATTCTCCTCAGAGTTTTTACTTTGTGGGAAAAACTATTTCAATGTGGGTTAAACCTCTGCGGGACGACTTTTGTTGTTTCTTACTGGTCAAAAGCTTTGCAGATGACTTTTAGGTTACTGATGGTTTTCCTTTGTCCTTGCAGGCTTTGAAGAGAGACATAATAAACACGTTGAGTGATCGGTGTGAAATACTGTTTGAAGATCTGATTATAAATGAAGGACCTCAAAAAAAAAGTAGGAATTCATAAATAAATAACATTGGGAGTGAATTTTGCTTCTTGTAGAAAATTCTGCTAGTGTAGTGAAGTTAGAGGAGAATAACAAGCAAATGACACAATTTCTGTTTGGTAGCCTTGAGTTTTTCTTAAAATCCTGAGGAGGATTTTTTGTCAAGTCCAGATATGTGCTTCGGCATCGCAGCTTTCATACCAAGTTTGTATTCAGTTCTCCTGACCACAAAATGCAATTTCAGCTTCTTTCTCACCGATGAGAAATTTTGCAGTTTTTAAAAATACTGTCGTTGAAACTCCTGTCCTCCTTTTTAAAGATGTAGATCTTATTTAGGCAGGGTGAATAACTGTGGGATTGCATTAGCTTGACTTCAACAGAGCACTGTGCAGTGGCCAAAACACCGTGCAAATTGATCTAATGAAAATAAAACTTAGCATGATTATATTAAAACCTAATGGGGTACATGATGAGACCAAATCTCCCAGCTCATACTGGGTGATTCTTTAAACTTGAGTTGGTGCAATGGTATCAAGTTATCTACATGTTGTTGTGTTGCTTGTAGTTTTTTAAAGCAGTCGAAATAATCAGTTTGACGATCTTAAAGAAGGGAAAGCCTTTTAAAAGATATTATATTTTATAGTGGTTTCAGAAAAAAGAGAAAAGAAATGGAAACGGGTGGATTGTGTGAGGAAAAATGATTCATGTTCAGAATTACCATTTGCTTTAGGAGAACGTGGTTCATTTTGGCGTTAGCCAACTTCAACCTGCGGGATTTAAGCTTTTCAATCACATGCAGTTTTCAGTTTCCTCTTTAGGTGGCACCCGTGCTTTGTGGCTTGACGGCCAGATGTTTGCGGTGTTGAAATCATGCGCTGTTCTGTGGACGCCCTTATCTGCAGTCTATCCCAGTGTTCTTTTGCTAGTCATTCTGAACATGAAAAAAGGGCTGTTTAGCACTTTATGGGCTGTTTTGGAGGTCTCTTGGGTATTTCTGGAGAGACCAACGTAAGAACATAAATCAGTATAAGAGCAGCCAAAACTTGCTTAAAACAGTAACAACTAAACCCAAACCCAAGATTTTTACTTGGAAACCTTGAGCAGTTCTTTTGCAATAGCTTTATCTTATGGTCAGATGTGAATAAAGAATCTTATCGTCACTGTCAAGGCTTTTATTTGGATGATAATTTTTCCCCCTTTTTCCTTTAGATTTTAAGAGGCAATATCATGTCTTACCTCAAAGACTGTTTGTCCCCGTGGCTGGATCCAGCGTGATGCTCAGCGATTATAAGTTCGGTGATGAGGCCGCTGGAGAAATTCAGGAACGTTTTGTTGAGATGTTGGATCAAGCTGTGCAGGCTGAAGATATCCACGTCGCAGAGGAGATGAGCACAGGTAAATATGGGATCTGAGAGCCAAAAACGGTGACCGATGGCACAGAACACTTCCATCCACATGTGAATATGCTTCAAGTTGGCTTCCTTCATATCGAGCTCTAAGGGTTTATATCAATCTAGTAACAGTTTAAATATATTTATGAAAAGTGGTAAAGGCTCTTGGTGGATTTGTATTTGACTTTTAACAGATTTTTTTTCTCTTCTCTCAAACATTTTGCTCTTTCTGTGCAAGTATGGTTGCAGCTCGTGACCTATGGTTCAGTTGAACAAAGTTTACATACGTTACTCTGCACCTGAATTAAGGAGATATATAATTAAGGGTACATCTTGGCAAATAAACTGTAAAAAAAGCCATAGAAAGCTGTATATTCTGGTTACTTCTTCAGTAGTTCAATGTTGCTGGTTTAAGAGCTGAGTAATTCTGACACTACTTATTCTAAGTCAAAATCAGAAGTTGACGGCTGTTCTCAAATCTACACATTTTCACTGAATATTGAAAACCGTGTATAGTCTAACGCATCTTTCAGGAAGTTCTCATGCTAGAACCTGAGTCTTTCAAAAACACCAAGTACCTTTCTCTGTTTGGAGTGTTTTGATTTATGTATCAAATGCAGAGCCCAAACCTGAAGTTTTGTGATTCACTTGAAATGGAAGGAAAATTGTGAGTGCTTTTCCTTTTCTACTGAATGTCTTAGAAGTCTCTGATCTGATCACAAGACTGTTATGTTCCCTTTAATACAGATATTTTTCTTTAATGTAGTTACTGACTTTCTGAATATTTTTGGTTTAAATTGTTTCCTGTTGTGTCTTTAATTTTTTTCCCCATGTGGCTCTGATTTCAATGTAGGGGTCAAATCCGTAGTTGAAATTCATCTAACAATGCTTCCTATGATCTTACTAAGAGATTTCTTTTCTTCCCTTTTTTCTCCCATCAACGTGAATATGAGCTACAGGTTACAGTTTCATAATTGAAAATTTTAAAAAGAAATTCTCAGATAAGAGAGACCTTTTGATGTTGGTGTTTTGAGACCAAAAAATGGAAAACGTAGCCATGAGCTTGGTGCGTAGGGTGAACTGATGTTCTGCTTGACCTGCTTGTTTACTTGGAGGGTTTCTTGAGTTTCTTAATTTCAGAGCTAACCACAAATTCTTAAGCCTTTCTAAATTATTTAGTTTTCCTGGGTTTTAACTAAACCTGTTAGCAGTGAATGTGGCTCATTATCTCGAAGTAGCAGATGTACACAGGTCAAGACCATCACGAAAAACAGGAAAGCGAATAAAAATCTCTCTTGCGTTATAAGCACAATGTTAATAATCTTTAAGCTATTATTGCTTATTCCCATGAACACCATAAAGTTTGTCTCTATAATGGGTTCTGTTCACAGCGATGGTGGTAATAATGCTATCAACACAACGCTCTTCAATTCTGGGAATTATTGTTACCATATTAATAACTTGTGGCCTATTAAAATCTTCAGTTCTTTATACACTTTTATTAATGCCAGGAAGGCCGTTTTAGAAATCAGACCTGTTAACTGGGTAAGAAAAGTGTTCTGCATTGTGAGAAAAAGCATTGATTTTGCAATTTGATTTTTATTGGTGCTTTGGTCTGAGGTGTCGAACGTTGCTGTAACCGCGTTTTTGCGACACAATGAGAGTTTGAGGTTTCCCCCGTGTAAAAGCTTTTTCAACGCTTCATTCCAATTTGGGTAGCATTTGTTGTTTCTCTAAGCTTAGCGCTATCTCTATTAATAACAGTCAGAATTCAGTAATGGTATAAAAATTGGTTTGTAGTGAATTTTGTTTGTATTAAAATTCCTGTGGTCTTGGGCACCGACCTTGAATTGACTGGAAATGCCCGTCATGGTGAAGCTGCTGATAGAAAGAACTGTTTACAATTCAAGAACATGAACAGGCTTTTCCAATAATCTCTGTTTTGGTTTTGCTGTTGCTTTTTAAAATATGCACTTGAGAAGAAGATTATCTAATCAGTATTGCCAAAAGATTTCTTTGTAAGGAGCTTTTAGTCAAAATATACAAAATAAAGGTGTTTTGGGAAGGTCAGTTTTATGTGCTTACTTAGTACAGCCCCTACTGCCATCTCCTGCAGTTTTACTCTCTTGATTCCTTGTACAACTCTCCCGCGAGGTCTATCAGGTCGTGCTTTAAAATTGTTACATGGAAAATAGAAAGTAAAAACTGCCCTATTTATGATTGAGAGATATAAGGAGCTCTGATGCTGCACTTTCAAGGCATTAGTGCTTTAATACAAGCAATTGAAAGCTCTGCATTTAGGATTGGCTTTGCTAAATCCCTGCTCCTCCTCGGTGCAGGGGGTGGTGTGTTAAATACCCTGAGTAGATAAATAAGACCTCAGGAGTGGTAATCGCTTCTCCGTCTTTGTTAGCAAATGGAAGAATTAATGAATTAAGAATTTGTATAATTGGTACTAGAAAGCATCTGCTTCTGAAAACTCTCTGTGTGATTTATACCACAGCCGCTTCAAATGCAAGTCTTCCTTAATGACATAAATGCCTTTGGTAACTAAGAAGCTCAAGGGTGTTTCTTTTTTCCTCTTTTTTGTGTTTTCCCTTCCAGAACAAGCAAGCATTGCTGCCTTGATGTGCAGCTTCCAAAGCCACTTTTCTAAAAGTGCAGTGGTTCTTATGAAGGTGCAAAGAAACACCAAGTTAGAGGGCGCAAACTATCCTACTTGCTCATGAAAACTAAAGCAGAAAGAAACCTGCTGTGTCTAGACTTCAAAGGTGACCCAAGAAATGGGGTCAGCTTCTCTAAAATAGATACGTTATTTTAGGGAGTTGAAAGCTCTGTTAAGTAGTTTGGAGAGAATGTGGTGCTCTTACTGTGCTAGTTAATGTACTTACTTGGAAAACTATCTTGCAACAATTAATAATTGATTTATTCCAGTTGAAGATTTCTGTTCATATTTTAGGCAGATGAAGATGCGTTTTCCTTCGCATAGAAAAACTAACGATGGAACTGCGGCTTCATTGTGGACCAGTTGGCTTCAGAAATATGTGGTCATTTCTCTTCAAAAATAGCACCCCTTGCGTTGAAATGTTGTGCCCTTATTTTTGTTTTATGTGTATATGCAGAGAGATCTCAAAACAATGTTTATGCTTAGTGGATGCATATGTGTGCGTCTGCATATCTATAGGTCTTGCTATCCTGTTAAGTTTCATACCGAGCAGTTATTAATTGCTCTGCCATAGTACATCCTATACAAAGTCAGTGGATTCAGGGGTAAAAATGGCTAAAGACAGGTCCTAAATGTCCAGTTAGAGTGCTTTTGTGTAGCAACATCATGGGCAAGTTTGACTGGAGAAGATTTTGAAGACAAGCACGCACATGACTCATGCAACAGAAACAACCTTTACAATCACCCATCTAGATTATACATTTCCCCCATAGCTAATGCTATGGTAGAGAAAGTACTTTTCCATGAATCATTTTCATATGAATCACACAACGGATGTGCTGTATTACTCAGCTATATAATTTGTAATTTATAGGTGATTGACAACCCCCCTCTGGAGATGGGAGATGTGGTTTTATTCCATAGACTGCTGAAACTTGATAGTTGGTACCCCTTGGGGGGTTTTCTTCTTCATCTTCTGAACAAGGAGAATCTGTTAGTCTTTATTTCTCATCTATCTGTTAGTCTTTATTTCTCATCTCACTGTGCCCATTCTGTTCTTTCTGAAAACACCCAGATCTCACTGCAACAGTTAGCTGGTCCAGAAGATAATCTGCAGTAGATATGGGTTTGAATCCCATCAGACTGGAAACAGAGTCAAGCGCTCTCCCATCCTGGCTGCATAGTCTAAGTATTTAGTAATTGTTCCAAAGGAGCACATGTCCTCTGCGTCTGCTCTGAAAATAGATTTTTAAGGAATTTCTGTGCTTTGAAATAAAGCATTTTGTGCCTCTTGGGCAGGGAAATGATGCTGGGCTCACTCTTTTAGTGGCAATGGATTTGTGTGTAACCTGAGCTCCAGACAAATGGCTTTAGAGGGAAAACGTTGATCTTGGAAGGTGGTTAATGGTTCGTTTTGGTGGTTCCCTCTCAAAGCACTCAAATTCTCCCCGAGTTACCTAAAGGTGGTTGGATATGTTATTCTGGAAGCAGGGTGTGGAAAATGAGCTTTGGAAGAGGAACTCATTCACAAATGTATTTTTTCTCATTATTTTTACCCTTCCAGCCATATAGAATAGGTTGGTGCTATACTGGTGCTACTGTACTATTTCTACTATGATAAACTGTATTTTTTCTACCATAAACTTACTGCTTATAAAGTCGAGATTAAGTTCTTGGCCTTTTGCATTAATTCAACTGTAAAACACAACTGTTAGCTTTTCGCCTAGTATTTACTTCTTCACTTAATTTCCGTGCAGTTGATATTTGTCCCATTGCTGACAACGCGGATGATGCACAACAGAAACAAGTGACAAAAGCAACGTTGCTGTTGAAACTTCAACAAAATATGGGTACGTTATTTCCCTGGTTTTGTTACAGCAATCCAGAAACTTCAAGGGACCCTTTCAGTACTGTTCCATGGAATTATTAAGAAGATGGTGAGATTAATGCAGTGTTTTACTGAAATGAGTCCTCATTTCAGTGTTGCAGGGGCAGGGTGTTTCTGGGGAAGGAAAAACCACAACCCGCTCTGGGAACAAAACCAGTATTTGCATTAATTCCGCTTACAAGTCCACACAAAAGGCTCATGTAGCTTTACTACTTTCATGGAGACTCACCGCTTTTATAATTTTGCACTTGAAAAATAACACGGTTGAATGGCTTTGTCAAGTAGGCACCCATAAATTGGCTGGTGACTCAGTAATCTCCTCCCAAAGCTGACAAATACACGTGGGCTTGGGTGCTAATTGTCAGCCTCAATAATTCAGGGAACTCCAGCCACAGAACTCTTCTTTCATGGCTTCTCCATGATATTCTGCACCCAGCTCTCGTATATCTGTCTGTGCTTTGTACAGCTCTCTTTGCTGTGAGCTTTCTCTGTCTCTTCATATTAAAACACAGTTATATTTTAGCCAACAAAACAGTAGCTTTTGTTTTCTATTAATTCTTAGAAGTAGGACATGGTAACCGGAAGATTAGAGTACTAGCAGTAAATATGTGTTTGCTGTGGATGTAAAAATGTTTTCACTTGAATCATCGCTGAGGTGTTTGGGGTTTTTTTATGTTGTCTTAACTGCGTCAGTAACAAGAATGTTAATCAATAGAAAAATGACTGTTACGCTACAAAAAGGCTTATGGAGTAGATGTAGCGCCACACAGGAAAGAAAAAAACTTCAAAGCTTTTGTTTCTTAAAGTTTAATTTTTATATTGTTTCATAGTCCGATTCCTAGAATTAAGCAGTAGTGCAGAGTCAGTGCGTTGTTTCATAGGCCAGGACGTGGCCAAGGCACTGCAGAAGTGTGCAGTCACCTGCATTTCTGGAAGGGTCCTGCTCTGATGACAAATGTCACATGGAGCTTTTAGAATTTCATTATCTGACTTCATGGCTTTAACTTTATGCTTAGCAGTGGTACATGGTTGTTGAGGTGGCTCTTGGTGTTTCTTCTGCTTGTCATTCACCTCGTCCCTGCCCTCCACACCCTGGCTGCTGCCAATTGCGCCCGTGCCACTCACCCAATGAATTGCCTTTGTTATTTTAGGTGTGGTCATCGCCGCTGCTGTTGCAGTCTTGGCATCGATCTTCTCCTTCAATTACTTCAGTGATTAAACTCAAGCAACTGGAGCTTCATGGAAGTATTGGCCAGTTACGAGATGGAATCATCGGGGTTTAATATCTTAGTAATTAAGAATTGTTGCCTAAATATCACCAGTTAGATGTGCAATATAAATTGTAATGATAGGTTCAGGTACCTTGTTCCAGCATGCACTTAATGTATCAAGTAGAATCATGCAGTTCCAATATCATGTATTGTAGAAACTGAATCAAGCTTACAAGAAAATAACCCTGTCACTCTGTATAAATGAATGATAGTATAATTTTCTAGAAAAATCCCTTAAACGAATATACAACCTTCATTTTCTTCTAACTTGCTGTTTTAATGCAAAAGGCTGCTACTGGTATTTTTCAGGCTATTGGTAAGAGTGGCAGAGTCACCTGGTAAGACAATTCTTGCTTTAAGGGTTCCTTTGCTAAGAGAAATTCCATCTCATTCAAGTTAATTGGGGAACAATTAGATCTATTTAATGCAACATTTCACCATATGCATTAGTTTAGGTAATGTTCGTTAACTAGAATAGTAGGTATGCAAATAGTTTTTAGTAATTTAAAGACTAGACCAATTCAGCATGTAAATACCTTACTTCAAGACATGGAGAATTCAGAAATCAATAAAATACATAGAAATTTTGAGATGTGTATATGCTGCTGTTAACTCAGAGAACTTCTCGGTCCAGCTCTGACTCCTGTCATCATTCTCTTGGAATATTAACTACTTCAGCAAGAGCTACCTCTATGCAGTCCTTGTGGATTATCTTGTAGATCAATGCAAGTTGTTAAAAATGGTTGCTAATCAGGATTTTTAGACTCTAAACAGATAACTTTCCGATTAGGGCTCGACAAAGACCAACAAGGCATGATAGAGCCCGACAAAACCCAACAGGGCCTGACAGAGCCCAATAGGACTTGACAAAGCCCAACAGAGCCTGACAGGGCTCAATGAAGACTGACAAAGCCTGACAGAGCCTAGCAGAGCCCAACAGAGCCTGAATAAGCCCGACAGAGCCTGACAAATTCAGACAGAGCCCAACAAAGACCAACAAGGCATGACGGAGCCTGACAGAGCCTGACAAAACCCAACAGGGCCTGACAGAGCCCGACAAGGCCCAACAGGGACTGAAAAAGCCTGACAGAGCACGACAAGGCCTGACAGGGACCGAAAAAGCCTGACAGAGCACGACAGAGGCCAAGAGAGCTTGATAAAGCCCAGTAGGGCTCAACAAGTCCTGACAGAACCCGACAAGACTCAACAAAGACTGACAAGGCATGATAGAGCCCAACAAAGCCTGACGGTTGCTGACAGGGCCCAACAGAGCCCAATAATGCCCAACAGGTCTCAGCCGAAACCAACAGTGCCCAACTAATCCTGACAGGGCCTGATAGAGCCCAACAGGACCCTATGAAGCCTGACAGAGCCCAACAGGGCTCGACAAAGCCTTGCAAGATCTGGAAGAGCCCTACAGAGCCCATCAGAGTCCGAAAGAGCCCAAGAAAGCTTGACAGGGCCCAACAGAGCTTTCTCCTGGGTACTTTAGGCAATAACATTACTGTTTGCTTGCCACGAAAAGAGTGGAAGGAGGGAGGAATTTTGATAAGTTTAAAAAGGATCATTTGTATATAAAACGTGATGTTTACTTGGATCTAAACTACAATAGGATTCTGTATTATAGGGCATTTTAGTTCCACTGCAAATTTCTTTCTTGTATAAAGGCACTGGAATACTAAGAACAAATATAAGCACTTCAGCTCTAAAGCATAATCGAGGTTGTACTAGCACGCTTTTAATAAAAGGCAACTATGAGAACGATGTCTTAAACACTATTGCCTTGTCTGTGTAGTCTGTTTGGAAAAAAGATCCACTTTTAGTATGGTACCTGTGTTTTGGAATACAATGTTGATCTTGTGTGTCAGTATTGCTGGAGCAGGGCAGGGGGTGTTGGAGCAGAGGATCTGTTTTCAGGGGACTCCTTCAGCTGCTGCGTGTGTCATCAGTGCACGTCATTCTGGGCAAATGGGTGGAATCCACGGGCATTCTGTAATGTGCTTCAGATATGGTTCGTTTAAAAATTACTCTGCTAAAGTCTCTATTAGAAGGAGGAGCAGGGGAGTAATGAGAAGAAAGAAGTTTGTCTTTTGTCTCTTTTTGTCTCTTTTTGTCTCTTTTTTTCCCCATGGTGATGAATGCTTTTGGAGGTAAAACACAAAATGGTTATTCTGTAGCTGCCTGTTACTCAAAACTCAGCCATAGAAGTGAAGTATAACATTTGAGATGCTAAATACCTCACACCAGAGAGTAAAGCTGTCATGAAACACTCCTCCAATAGATCTTCTTATTTAGCACCTGTGGTGTAAAAAGTGGAGCTTGTTTGGAGGTTTTATTCCATGGATCCATTAGCAAAGAATGCTGTTTTTCTTCCCCCCTGCAAGCTCATTCAATGTTTAGCAAATGATCTTTGTGGTGTTTCTACAGAATGTCAAATTAATCCATAACTATCAAGGGTCTGGGGAGTCTAATTCTCCAGTTTGAGGTTGGAAGAAGGCCAAGAAAAGTTGCTTTGGGTGAGGTTTCTGCTGTAATACAGGATGCTGCATTTAACTATCTGTGCAATAAGAACATTATTTAACCCTGTCGAAGAAAAAAATGAGTAATTTGGCTTGTATCTACAGATTGAGCCTTCCAGTCATCCTGCCGTGAGGAAACAGTGGATGTAGAAGGAAGCAGGTTCTTGCTTGTCTAAGAATTACAGGACTAACCAAGAGGGGATTTCATTGTCATCTTCCTTCCCATCCTGGTTCTACCCTTGGCCACTGATAATGTAAGGAAATGAGTTAAGAGAAACAGAAAGGCGTGTGGAAGAAAAAAATGTCTATTTCTTGACTGCTGCTTGACATGTGCTCAGGTTTCATGTAGGTATATTGTTTTCCTGCTACCTGTGTCATCTTCTGAAGCTTTCAGTTTCTGAAAACTCCATCGTGCCTGAAATGGAGCTTTGCTAACTCATATCCATGACTGTTAATATGAAAGAGTCTATAGGGACGGTTGGGACTTCCACGTCTGAAAATCCTGCTCTTCAGGGTGCAGTTCTAAAACTGATCTTATGGAGTAATTTCACAGAAACCTTATTTTCTGTGCTATGTAGTTTTAAAACGCCTCAGTGATCTTGTCCAATGAGATTTATAACTCCTCACAGCTGAGGGGCAGCGTTGGCCATGCAGTCACAGACACGCGTCTACTAGAGCTTCTCAGATTGATCAGCAGTGACACCGCTGCTCATCAGTTTCCTTTCCCATTTTTGCCTGTGCCAGAATATTTGAGGACCCTCGGGTTCTCTGAGTCTAAAGGAAGAGTGACCGTAGCCGAGGGCAGCGGGAAGGCTGCTCCCATCTGCTTAATAACACATTTAATATTTTATTTATGTA
Organism: Columba livia; assembly: GCF_036013475.1. Taxonomy (NCBI): domain Eukaryota; kingdom Metazoa; phylum Chordata; class Aves; order Columbiformes; family Columbidae; genus Columba; species Columba livia. The sequence goes on from NC_088609.1 coordinate 31,454,634, forward strand.
CTTTTTTGTTATTTGGGAATATTCACGATGCTTCAGTCAAGTCTTGCTTTTTGTGTTTAAGGGTTTTTTTTTTCTTTGCAGAAATATGAATGACTGCTGCAATCAGAGCTTCATTTACAACTGCATTAGTCACGAGCTTCTGTTGAGGCTCGACATCACACGTGCGTTTGCTTTTTCTTTGGTTTTTGTTTTTTAAATTACAGGTTGAAGGAAATCCTGCTTAAACATGTTTAATCTGTCTCTTTAATTGGAGTGTCAGCTCATTTCTTACAACTAGCTATAAACGTAGTTTCTGTGGTGCTTATTGTTTGTTAGAATTTATTTGCTTCCAGCCTGGTTTCTCAGAGAAGCGATGCTTATGTGATCAAGCTGCTGATGTGCAACCTAATCGCTTTGGAACCGAGTTTGAGCAAGAGGGAAAGTTCTCGAGAATGTTCAAATTCCCACCAGCTATGTGGTGATTTTCTGGTGTGTAGAGGAACAGAAATTTTTCATGCCTCTTCTTTAAAACATAAATAACATAAAGAAAATCCAAGACAAATATTGTCCCGCTACTCAAGGAGCTGGTTATTTTTTGTGCGAGAATTCATTATCCTCTCCATAACCTGTTATAAGATCACGGCATTTTCATAGCGTTAGGTATATCTGCAAACGGCGGCTTTACAAAGAGTTAACTACTGATGCAAAAGAAATGTTAAGATTAAGATGGTTTTATGTGAAGGGTAAATACGATGCTTGTGTAAGGGCAAAAAGAACTCCTCGGGGGGGAAGAGCTTTATTCCTTATGACACTCTTGCATTCAGAATTGTACAGCACAGAACGATGCTGTTTGAATTCTTAGTGGAATAAAAGAATTGTTTTACAGACTGAAAAAGATTGTGCATTGTTAAGAGGAGGAACCTCATTCGTATTGCCTGGTGTGCTGTCACAGAGGTAAACCGAAACTCATCCAGACAAAGGATTTGCCCAAACGAACTTAATTTCACGGCAAAACCGAAACTGAGCGACAGAAACCGCTGAGAATCAGAGGGGTAACCCCAAACCAGGCAACGTTTCTGGTCAGCTTTAATCCTCTACACATTCGCTGTACCAGTTGGGGTATTACTGCTGCAGGTTAACACACAGAATGATGATCCAAAGCCCAAATACACAAGGCAGGAAACTCTCTCAGGGGCACCCAGGAGAAATAATTGCTTGCCCGAAGGGGCAAGGCCTCTCTCAAGGATAAATCAGGATAAATAATCCCTCACTGGGGATGGGTGAGTGAGGGGTCCCGCCTCTCACTGCTGCCCTGCCTGAGAGGTGGCTGTGACTGGGGTCACCTCACTGTCAGGATGTGGTGCTGGGGACCCCATCAAAGGGTAGATGTCATGGTCAGGACCACATCAAAGGGTGGACACCACAGAATCCCAGAATGTCAGGGGTTGGAAGGGCCCTGGAAAGCTCATCCAGTGCAATCCCCCCATGGAGCAGGAACACCCAGATGAGGTTACACAGGAAGGTGTCCAGGCGGGTTGGAATGTCTGCAGAGAAGGAGACTCCACAACCTCCATGGGCAGCCTGGGCCAGGCTCTGACACCCTCACCGGGAAGAAGTTTCTTCTCAAGTTTAAGTGGAACCTCTTGTGTTCCAGTTTGAACCCATTACCCCTTGTCCTATCACTGGTTGTCACCAAGAAGAGCCTGGCTCCATCCTCCTGACACTCACCCTTTCTGTATTGATCCCCATGAATGAGTCACCCCTCAGTCTCCTCTTGTCCAGCTCCAGAGCCCCAGCTCCCTCAGCCTTTCCTCACACGGGAGATGCTCCACTCCCTTCAGCATCTTGGTGGCTGCGCTGGACTCTCTCCAGCAGTTCCCTGTCCTGCTGGAACTGAGGGGCCACAACCGGACACAATATTCCAGGTGTGGTCTCCCCAGGGCAGAGCAGATGGGCAGGAGAACCTCTCTGACCTACTGACCACCCCCTTCTAACCCACCCCAGGTACCATTGGCTTCCTGGCCACAAGGGCCCAGTGCTGGCTCATGGTCACCCTGCTGTCCCCAGGACCCCCAGGTCCCTTTCCCCTACGCTGCTCTCTAATAGGTCATTCCCCAGCTTACACTGGAACCTGGGGTTGTTCCTGCCCAGATATAAGACTCTACACTTGCCCTTCTTATATTGCTTTAAATTTTTCCCCATGGTGGTGGGGACCCCATCAAAGGGTGGACATGGCGATTGCCACAGTGGAGTGTGAGGGGCACAAATGAGGCAGCGGCTGCCACATTGGAAGCCCTGGTCTGTATCAGGGTGGGTGCACACGTACATGGAGGTGAAGTTTCCTGTGCTCTATTAGAATAGTAATCCATGACAAAACTATCTGAAAAGTAGAAATTCAGGAGCATTTTGAGAGTCCCTAAAATTGGACAAATGAAAGAGATGTATGTTTTTTGACCATTATTTAAAGCAAGGCATAAGTTGGGCTTAAATCCTTGTATTTGACAGGGTGTCTCATGGCTCCTTCAGCTTTGCAGGGTTACATTTCCCAAGTCGTTTTGAGTTTTGTTGTGCAGACCTGTTGGAAAATAATGTATATTTCAGCTACCCCTGTGAATTTTCCATGTGTGAAAAGTGAAAGATAAAAAGTACTTAAAAGCTGCTCCGTTCTGGATTCTCACTGATCCACGTGCAGTTTTGCGGGGTGACAGTTCTGTGCTGGGATGCTGACCTGATGTCGGACTGAAAGCTCCCACCAAAGCCAGCAAAACATGAAACTACCAAATCAAAAACCAATGAGTCACATCAGTACTGAAAATGATTAACATTTTGATAATCTCAAATATTATCAGCAAAATTGTGTGCAGTTAGCACATATCTGTCGCTGTAGTCAGAGTAAGATACAGATATTTCTATCCTCAGAGTAAGATTTAACTTCCAGCTTGCCAGCGTGCAGAAGAAACCATTGAAATGTTTCTAAGGTTTCTTTCTGGTATCAGAAGTGGAGGGTGGGGATTTTTTTACACCTACAGAGAAAGGAGGTTTTAAAGTGAGTTTACCCTGTGTCATCTTCTCAAACAGATTATTAAATCGTACTACCCAGCAGCATCCCTTTAGCAAAACTCAACACTTTGAGTTTAGTAAACGTCTAATGAGTGTTTACTAATATTCCAGATGTTTTTAAGATTAAATATTCCCAATGTATCTCACACTTCTAATGGCAGGTTTTGAGAGCTGTTAAGCTTTATTCAGAGAAATTACATAAGCACAATATACTTCCTCAGTAACTCCCAGACATTTTAAAAATCACTGTTCAAAATATGGAGCAACAATTAGCTGATAATGTGTCTGTGCTAGCTGTTTGGATGGCAAACTTACCAAAGCGCTGAGCTAACATCCGTATTTTCATGAATACTAAAAGTTAAATGCAGAAGCATAAAATAACATCCTAGGTACCTAAGCCATTCAGGAGTGCAAGGACATCGGGCTGTTTGTTTGTCCTTAAAAGCGCCAGATGAAATCGTGTTCCTACTGAACCCAGTAGATGTGAATCTGCAGAGCCAGGGCTGTCCGTAACTCCGGAGCATGGAGATGGCTTTTTGTGTATACAGAGGGATGGATCCATCCTGTTCCTGTTGGAATTCAGTTCTCCTTGTGCTTAATGGAGATACACGTTTGCCCTCATTTTTTATTTTTCCTTGTATTTTTAAACACCACCAGTATTTTCTCCTGTGCTTATTACTTGCAGCTGGCATAGCAATAATTATGTACAGGACTGCCAGTCGTATATGTTTTAAATAAAATTCACATACTAACAGTTAAGCAATGTATACATATGTGTATCTTACAAATAAGTTAGCAAAGGCAGCCTTCTCTAAATGAGGCGGGTGTTACTGAGATTGATTTACACCACACTGAAGAGGGAAGGGAGACAGCGAGGACTACGGCGCTCTAGCTATTCAACATCTTGCTCGTCCGCGTTGCCGTTATCCAGTGCTGGAAGCTCCCTTTCGGGTAGCAGCCCATACTCGTTTAGGAAAGACTCCACATCCCCAGCAAAGAACTCCTCATTGAATTGTTCAGAAACGCTGATGAAATTGCTCAGGAGCTCCCCACCCTTGTAGACGAGGACAGTGGGCAGCACGTCGTTGGAGAAGCGGTCGCCAGCCCCCGTGTCGGAGGCCTTGATCTTGCAGAACTTGACGGTGGCGTACTCGGCCGCCAGGCAGGTCAAGCTGTTGTTGAGAGCGTCGCAGCCCTTGATGCCGTCTTCATAAATGTGGACGATGACAGTGGTGGTTTTATGTTCTTTCTCGATAGCTTCCAGGAACTGTTCCCCGTTCTGCAGCTCACACAGATAACCGTATTTTGGCCCAAAACTCAGCCTCTGGTGCATATCCTGCATGCAGCGTTTGCGGTATTTTTGTAGGCAACTTTCATCTTCTTGCTCATCATGAATTAATTCATACTCCTGCATGCTCATCTGTGAATATTGAGAGAATGTTGTATTAATAAGTGGTAATGTGTCGGTGCTGAGGCAGGAAGAGACTAAGTTGTTGTCTAAAGAACGTGGCATGGAAAGCTTAGCCAGAAAAGCCATCACTTCCCACAGTGACACTGGAAGGTCTCTTTGGGAGACGGGTGAAGATCCCGTCTCAACACTTGCATGTCAACTTGATGGTATTAAAGACAGTTGCCACATTTGGCAAAAACTTCCAGGTCTTCTAGAGTTGGTGGGAATTCTGCCAGGGACTGTAGTGGGGTCAAAGTTTAATTCCTGTGTTTTTTTGGGGGGCGTTTGTATCTCCCACTTTCAGAACTGGTAAGTGGTAATGAGCAACGTTCAGGCTCAGAGCTCTACCCTGACTAGTAGGTTTTTAAATGTGTTAACATTTTTCCATTGCCTTAACCAAGGATAGAGCACTGAGGCAGGGAAGGGAGGAAGAAAGGTCAAACTATGTTGTGTGATACGTTGTTGTGAAATACACTGCTTATTTTAGTGAAGTTAGACTTTGCTCGAGAGAGGGCTGGATAGATGGTCAGGCGTGCCTTTGTTCTGCCTGTATTGTGTGAGCTCTGCTAAGTCGTGAAGAAATTGAATCTGGCAAACGGAGGATTTTCTACCTTACAATCAGTATGTTTTATATAGAATCAAGTTTTATTTATTTTGCTTTTCTTTTCTTACCTTGCGGCAGAATCTCTCTCTGGTGTCTTTATCCTCTTTACTGAAAGATCTGTGTGGTGAAGACATTTGTCTAAGAATTTCTTTCTTGCTCAAAGATAGAGAGTCTCTATCTTTGCTTTCTAGTTTAAACTTCCTCCAGTCATTGATCACACCTTTGGGCCCTAAAAGACATGAAGTTAGATGAGAAACTGGCTGCAGCAGCAAGTTGTCTTAAGAAGATTCTGCTCTTTGCTGCTTTGGGACCAATGTGTTACTTTAGCATCCAAAAGAAATAACTTTTTCCTAACCTGGGTTACTTCGATGGTCTAGTTCCTGTCAGGATCTACTACAAAGATTTTGGGGAATTACATGAGTAGTTAACGAGGATGGAGATATCAAAACCTGTAAAAACTGACATATTGGCCAAAGCTGGTGTTCTGTAGGAGTATATTTGCATTTCTCTATAGAAAAGGCTAAGTAAGCAATTCTCCCTCCCGTGAGAGAGATATGGTGTTGCCAGTTGCCAACACTCTGTTTTGTATCAAATTTCAACATCTTAAAGAGGTGGCTAAAGGCACAACACCCCTCCTTGGAAAGGGAAGGTGACCTGATCTTTTGTAAACAAGATTCCAAAGCACGAATTAGCCTGAACCTCTTGGCGTAACAACAACCGTACAACAGCCTGATATCTACAACTATTTGGAAGCCTAGGTGTTGATGTAGTGCCCTACATTTGGGTCCTTAGAAAAATAGATGTGTACAATAATGTTAGTCAAGAGCAGTGAGGCTGGTTGGGAAAGAACGCCAGGAGGAGTTATTACAAGAGCTACATTTATTATAGCCCAAAGCAAACGAAGCCCTCGGAGCAGAGGGAGGGAATGATTGCCGTGTCGTTACCTGTTGGTGGGGTGGGATGAAGTGATGCCCGTCTGTAGAGCTGAACACAATGTCAATCCTCACAAAAACCATGGTGATTGAGTGCTGGATTAAAAAGAGTTGCGATTCTGGGCAAGGATGCTTTTAAGGCTTCTAAATGCTATGCTGTGTTTGCCAAAAGGATTTATAAGTTCTCTTTTAGCACTGAATGTTCCTTCTGTAAGAAGGAAAAAATAATTCAACCTTTATAGTGAAAGTTTATAACCTAATTCTAGCGTGTGAGTGTGGTTTTTGTTGCTGTTTTGTTTTCTTCTCTTATCCCTGGAAGGATAAAGGCTGTTGTTTATGACTGAAGCAATAAACCAACAAGACCTGCCGTGGGCCACTGCTGTTGGTGGTTTCTTCAGGTGTTTTCTGCATTTGCCATTTGCTTCCGGTATAAGGAGATTGGCCCAAAGGTCAGTTTGGTGTCACCTTCCATGAGGGGTGTCACTCCAAAACCAATTCTCGTTGGCTTTGGAGTCGATGTTTCTGTGCAAGTTTGTTGGCAAACCAATTGGATCGACTTGAATTCTGAGATTCCCCAGTGAACAGGGACAATTTAGCTTATTTTTAGGAAAAAAAAAAAAGAAAAGCAGTTAGTTTTCTTGCCTGTGTGTGTCGCTTGTCCTTCAAAATCTTCTTCGAAGCTGGTGTTGGCATTTTCTTCCATTTTGGTGGCTGGAGTAGAAGATGCTGCAAGTTCGAAAAGGAGAATGGTTAATAACAGGATAGAAAAGGGATAAACTTACAGCAGGTACAGCATGGTGTGTAATTCCCTGCAGCTGTTAGCTATCCGTGGAGATCGAGATACACATGATAATTGTAGAGCAACTCATCCTCATCACCTCATCAAAAGCAAATAGGATATATGTCAGTCTTTTTAAAAAGACATGTGGCCAGATTCTTACAGAAACTGCCTGGCTGAGGGTTTCTTCGTTATACTGTTCCTTCTCAGTCACTGGAGAATACTGGGAACATGGTGTGAAATACTGGTTGTAAAACTTGTCTGCATTGGGAATGTGTACTGAGTATTTTCTTCTTTTTTCCTTTGTTTTTTCCTTTTAATCCCCTTTGGAATCAGGAACCTATTATTCCCCCAAGTCCTACAGGTATTTGTTTTTAAGGGTTGCCTGAACTGCTCATTTTTCATACAGAAGACAGAGCCAAGTATTTGAAGCTGTTGGGCAAGAAACCTCTGAACACCCTGGAGATAAACTGCTTGTACTGGTTTGGCCATGTTTGCTACAAAACAGGAAAAGTTATGGGGGTTGTAAATCAAAATCCTTTTCTTGTTCCACCTGGTCTATAAATAAGGCAACCCAAGGAGCGGATGGCAATGACAGGGCACTGTGATACAGCAGCACTCAAGCAAGAGCCTTTGTCTTTTATGGAATTTTTGGAGGGGTTAAGAGGAACCGCTGTTCTTTAGGGGCAGAGGTTTCCTTGTGTATTCCTATGGATGAGCCCAGCTGGGTGGTGCCAGAGCATCCCAGAGCAGCAGGGTTTGGGCAGAGCATTGAGGAGAAAAAAGGTACCAATTATTCACATGCGTTTTTACAACACTACTGATAGACATCTAGATAGCCCTCTGCATCAGCTCTGCCACCGCGCGATACTGAGTCTTTTCTCACATTGCACAAGTTTCCTTTTGAGTTGAAACCGGTAATTCTAATGTGATAAAGTGTCTCTGTCCACAGGAGTCTTAAGGCAGATGATTTGAGTGCTCCCATCCAGTCTGGAGCAGTTTTAGCTGTTCAGGTGCTAAGGTAAGCTTTATTGGACTTCACAGTAAATGCTGAGAGGTTATCATGCCATGAATGCCGTGTTTCAGAGCTGCTGGTGGGTTAGGCTGGAGTGATGTTAGTGTTGTAGCACACATGGCACAGGAGGAAATGCGTCTTCATCTTCACTTACCAGCATCAAGGAATAAACCAGAGTAACAGCTGAGCAAGACACAAGGAATCAGATTCTGGTGTGTATTGGGACCAAAGCTAATCAGTAAATGTGGGAATAAATTATTCCATACATGTACTTGTGGCAATTAATCAAAACCTGCGAGAAGCATTGCAAATAAGTTTGGAAGAAAAGCAGATATTGAGTTATACTTGATCGGTCTAAATTCTTTCTGTAGATAGATTGTTGTCAGCACATAGATCCAAATTATTGGACCAATTGCCATTAAATCAGTTCTGAAATGGAAATACGAATCTTTGCCATGTCAGGGCTGGAGAGCTGTGTGGATATGCTGGGTCGAAGTTGCCTAAGTCAGACCTGTGGCTTACATGGACATCTACAAAAAGCTCTTCTTCTGTCTGCTGATGCTGAGGTTTTTCTTTGTTCCATGAGGAAAGAGAGGGCTTGATTCTCTGTGTGCTTTGCTATTTAACAGCTTGTAGCCCTGAAAGGTGATAAAAATACAGGATATGAAACTTAAGCAGTCTGTTGCATGCTCAAACCAGAAAACTGAGCACACTTTCGGTGAAACATTAGAGATGGGAACTGATTGCTTAACAAATGAAAAATCTCTGTAAAGTTTATGTTACTGATCTGTTGTGCCTAATAAATCTGAAAAGATTAGGTGAATCATAGCAGCACGGAAAGCTGCGGTTCACCATTCTGCAGCGTGGCATGAGCCGACGGTCCTGGCGATGTGCAGGCTGGTAAGCTGCCCATGGACCTGGGAGCGGGAAACTCCTAAAACTTAATCCTGGTTCTGTGGCTGAGTCAGGCTCTGAGCCTGGAGCAAGTTATACAAACTGTTCTTCATGCTCAGGGGAGTTATAAATATTTATTGTGCTTATCTTGGTGCTGGGAGAATTAGGCCATCCAAGCCAGGTGTTTCCCAACCTGAGGACGAGGGCAAATGAATGCAAGGTGATCCGTGGGATGCTCAGTTCTAGGATGAGCTGGCTCTCCTTTCAATAAATTAAGTGAAAAAAGGTGTAAGTTACTGTGCTTTGTGTGTGGGCAATCACCAGGGCGGGAAACTCTTCCACATCCTTGTGAAGGGTTTAGATGAGGTGTTTTTGTTGCTGGTGGGGTTTTTTGGGGGGTGGTGTTCTTTTATACACTGGGCATGCAGCATTTTCCAAAGGAAAAAAGGAGGTTCCTGGTATTTGGAGAAGTGTGGGTCCTTCCAGCTCCAGAGCACACTGTGCAAGTACCTCCATGAGGACATGTCCATGCATAGTGCTGGGACAGGAAAGCAAATAGTCCAACAGAGTCGGTGGTAATGACCCCTCACCAGATTTCTCAGATCCAAAGCTGTCACCTCCCTGGCTTTACAAGGGGGTTAAATCTGGTGTGCCCAGCGGTGGGGACAGCTAGAGCCATCCTCTGCAAGAGACAGGAGCCACACATTGCAGCACCCAGCTGAAGGTGGGTCCTACTTAGGATTAGTTTAACGTCTTTGTAAGTGACGTGGATGGTGAGATCAAGCGTACCCTGCTGAAGTCTGCCAATGGCACCACACTGAGTGGTGAAGAGTGGGCTGGCATGAACCTTATGAAGTTCAACAAGGACAAGTGCAAGGTGTTGCACCTGGGAAAACATAATCCAGAGTGCAGCACAGGCTGGGTTGTACCCAGCTGGGGAGCAGCTTGGTGGAGAGGAACTTGAGGGCACGGTGGGACGACAAGCTCCATCTGAGTGATCAGTGGCTGCTGCTGCAGCAAAGAAGGACAACAGGACGTTGGGCCACATCACCAAGGGCATCGCCAGCAGAGACAAAGTCATCATCCTGCTCTGCTCAGTGCTGGCCAGGCCACACCTGGAATCCTGTGCTCACTTTTGGTCCCTGCTGCACAAACCAGCTGTGGACAGGCTGGAGAGGGGCCAGAGAAGGGCCACAAAGATGATCCAGGGACTGGGCAGCCGCCATGGGAGGAAAGGCTGAGACACCAGGGCTGGTTGAGCCTGGAGGAAAGGAAGACAAGGGGCGACAGGTACAAGTTGCTCCTGGGGTGATTCTGATTGGACACAAGGGAAGTTTTTCCCAGTGAGAACAATCAGCCATTGTAATCATCTTCCCAGGGAAGTGGTGGGTTCTGCAACATTGGACAATTTAAGATTCAGGTGTGCTGGGCCAGCTTGTCTAGAACGGGCTTGTGCCAAGAAAGGTTGGACCAGATGATCCTTGTGCTCTCTACCAACCTGGGATTCGGTGGTTCGATGATAATTAGTTGGCCGACAGTGCTGTCTTTTAGAAGTTCGTTAAGGTCATCTGTTAACATAACCTTCTCAAGCCTGAGTCAGGCAAAGAGCACCATGGATCGCAGAGGTCAGAAGCAGCACTTAGCAATGCAGGATGGTGTCCAGCGATGGCAACATGATAATAAACGTCATCACAAAAGCCGTTTGTGTCCCTTAGTTCTAAGTAAGTACCCAACGGACCTTCCAGGACACCAGCTGCATTGCTACCGCTGGCAAGTTTTCCTTTTGCATAATTTTAACAGCATATGATGTGTCAGATGAACTGCAACCTTTGTGGGGCAAAAATTTGCTGATTTAGAAGATACGCTGCATTTTCATTACCTTTTGTCATTGCTTTTGACAACTGAAAGTGTCTCCCCTCTGCTCTGCCCTGGGGAGACCACACCTGGAATATTGTGTCCAGTTGTGGCCCCTCAGTTCCAGCAGGACAGGGAACTGCTGGAGAGAGTCCAGCGCAGCCACCAAGATGCTGAAGGGAGTGGAGCATCTCCCGTGTGAGGAAAGGCTGAGGGAGCTGGGGCTCTGGAGCTGGACAAGAGGAGACTGAGGGGTGGCTCATTCATGGGGATCAGTATGGAAAGGGGGAGTGTCAGGAGGATGGAGCCAGGCTCTTCTGGGTGACAACCAGTGATAGCACAAGGGGCAATGGGTGCAAACTGGAACACAGGAGGTTCCACTTAAATTTGAGAAGAAACTTGTTCCCAGTGAGGGTGGCAGAGCCTGGCCCAGGCTGCCCAGGGAGGTTGTGGAGTCTCCTTCTGTGCAGACATTCCAACCCGCCTGGACACCTTCCTGTGTAACCTCATCTGGGTGTTCCTGCTCCATGGGGGGATTGCACCGCATGAGCTTTCCAGGTCCCTTCCAACCCCTGACATTCTGGGATTCTGTGATTCTGTGATTTTTATTTGAAATGTGCTAATGGGGAGAAAATATTTTCCCTATCAGGTCTGCAGATCACCAATGCCATTTAATTTCTGTGAGCTTTGGGTCTGTTTTAGCTCAAGAAGAACGATTCCTATTACTGATGCTCATCCTTCTGTTGTCATTAGACCAGAGGGGCCAGACTTATCCCAGGGTAGAGATGGCCGTGTGATAAAGTGTTTCCTTTTTATGCAATATGAAATAATGCTTTCTACTTAGTAACAAGTATGTTGTGCTTTTAGCCTTCACAAAGTGTTCTGTGCACCCAAAATCACCTTTTTTTCCGACTGTTCTATCCATATTGAATTTCTGAGGTAGCTCAGGAAGGAAGCGCTGTGCCTGTGTGTTTGTAGTGAAGACTTATTTACTGTTCGTAATATATTGCAGCTGTAAATACAAAAACAGTGTCTTCTAGTGGTAAATTGTAGGTACAGAAGAGAGGGAAATTACAAAAAAAAACTATCTCTAAACAAACTGTAAAAGGCAAGATGCATTCTGTTAAGGACAAAGCCAATGAATAAATCTTGCTTTTTTAGCTACTAGTCCAATAAGTAAACATGCGGAATATTTTTCTCAAAATATAAACAGGCTCTAGGCCCAAATTTGCTGCCTTCCATACATGCAAATCCCTCAGAAAATGCAGTTCTGTGTGTGCTAATCCCCAGCGATTGCTGGGACATTGCCTGGGAACTGGGAAGGTTGAATGGTTGAACGTGGATTTGCATGGTTTGCACGGTTGGGACACGTGTGCTTCAGACCTGGCCACGATCTGCTTCGTAGCTACTAAACAAAATGTGCTATCCCAACACACTGTTCACTTTGCATGTTCTGTATGCCGTGTAGTTCGTGCCGTTAGTCAAAACACATGTTTGCTGAATGAGAGACTGGGCAGGGGGTCGGAGCACATCAGTGTCACAGGAACAAGGTGCTTCTCAGCTGGTCCCTTTAATTCAAAAATAAAAGGGGGGCAAAAAAAGCACAAGAGCGCTATATATCCTGGATCATGCCTGCATTTAGATTTGCAAGACGCATTAGCATCATTACATCAGCAAAGTCAATGTCAGAGGTCAGGATTTCAGAGCCAAGAGCCATCAGCACCTTTAGTGATCCGCTCCAGACAATGACCATCAGGCACCCAACCAGAGAAGTGCTGCTGGAAACCACCGAGTACCCGCAGCTGCCTTTGCAGCCAGAAACCATCGGGTCCCTCATGTTAAGGTGGGTAAATACAGATTGAAGAACCAGCTTTCAGAGCCGCCAACCTCTGCCTTGACCACCCACACTGGCCTTGTGTTACCAGACGTGCAAAAACAGGCTTCTATGGATAAACGGATATTTCCTGGACTTACCCAGAGGAAAAACATGGTGTAACATGTAGTGATTAAATCACTGTATTTGGGGAAAATACATTATTTCAAAACACTGGAACTTTGCTTAAAGAAGAGACCATACAATAGGAAGAAAATCTAACCCAGGATGGGCTGACATAGGAAGGTCACTGAGACTGCAGGATCGGATTATTCACTCCATCCGCTTTAGGAGGGTTACGCTGTTCTTTATTCATGAGATAGAAACACTTTAAATAGATGCAGTTAAAAGTTTAATTTCTCCTTCAGGCTTTCCCAATTAGGAAATTCCCGATGTGACTGCCCCAGGCTACAGCACTGTGTTAAGTTAAAAAGCGTTGGATTAAAAAAAATATCCCTTTCTCCTGTTTGTTTTTTTAGTCTTTCCAAATCTGGTGTATCGTTATGCACCAGAAATTCTTCATCTTGTATGGATTGCACATTTATTTCTGGATTTCACTCTGAAATGGACAATTAGCTCAACATCTTTCACATCAATCAGATTCACTTCTACTGTAGGACCCCCATGTTTTGTATGGAAAGGCAGAATGCAGATCTTTTCAAACAGGACTTGTTTTATTATTTCGGAAAAAATATTAGTTGACACTAATAACGTCAAATTTCAATTATCATTAACCAAATTTTCTAATTTGAAAAAGCTTCATTTTGTATATTAAATGGTCAATGTCTTTTGGATGTCAGGATTCAAATTTGTGGATCCCATTGGCGCAGTTACGTAGTTGCTATTACTTTTAAAATTCTCTCAGGAAGCCTCTTATTCGTTTATATTATTTGAAAAACAAACCTTGGCTATATCCATGGGGGTGGCAGAGGAGGGTGGTTGATGGTAAGACCGTGTCTATTTGAATCCGAAGCAGAACAGCCAGGTTTTCAAATGCAGCTATTTAAAGACACGAACCTCAATCCGTGTTTAACCTCAATGCCTGGCCAGATTTGCCAGATGGACTGAGCATTTCACCATGGAACTCTGAAAGTCAGGACAGAGTTTTCAGTTGATGTCTAAGTACATATTTAACATCCCAACTCTAAATAAACATCTCTATGCCTGCTAGAATTGACATGTCCTTCAGAGTTTGATTGCAGTTTATTGCTGTAATTAGCAAAGGCATGATGAATGGCAGAAGCCTTAGGGGAGAGATTTTATGTATTTTTTTTTCCCAAGCTCAGCAGATGTTTGGCAGTTCGTATAATCCCTATATTTGTCAAAAATCACATATGTCAGAGCTGTAACTCCAGCAGTGGCTGGAGCCAGACATTTGGAGACGTTGATGGCCAGCGTTTGCTGGAAAAGGGAAGAAATTTAAATCTGTTGTGAGGTGAATTAGAAGTGATTTAGAAGTAGTTGTACCCTGTAGGGACTTTGGACAGACACCTACTTCTCCTTCCCATCAGAAAAAGATAAAAGGTGCCTGGAGGGGCGGGTTGGGAGGAATGAAACCTTGGGAAGCTGGGAGAACATGCACGGTCTGTTTTGGGCAGGGCTTGCCTGAAAACGCCTCCTAAGGCTCTGGATATGCAAAAGATTGCCCACGGAAAACACTTAGCAAAATAGCTTTGGCTCAGAAATTCCAATATTTCATTTTGGTGGGGGTTGTTTGGTTGTTTTTTTCTTAGCTTGGTTGCAGGTATTTTTACAAATATGTATTTATAACTATAGAAGTAAATGAGCAGAAATTCTTGCTTTTGATTTCTTCATATCTACGCTTTGTTATCTACAAAAGGCAGGCTTGACCTAGCCACCAGGCTCCCTATAAATGCAGGGTCTACCTAAGCTGCCTTTCTCTCAAATTTGAGAGAATTAAGCAATTAAAAACCCAAAAAGTTGTTCATAATAGCTTTCAAATTAATGTATTATTCATTCCTGGCTTTCTCTGAACATTAACAAGCATCCTCTGAGATGTACGAAGAATTTTTTTGCTGCTTTCCCGCCTTTTGAGAAGTTATATCATCTTCCAATCTCATCATTTGAAAAGTTATATTACGTTCCAGCTCTGCCGCTGTTAACACTGAATTAGTGCCTTTCTGTGCAGCGGGACCTGCTCACCCCTTGGATAGAGCTTTGGGCAAGCTTGGCCAGTAACTCTTGACAGGGTGTATTTATTAACTTCTTGGGACTTTAATTAGATTTACATGTGTATTGCGGAGATGATTCAAGAGTAAAGTCAGAGCAGACCAAGCAAGACTTACACTTACTCGTGCTAACACAATAGCTACATCTGCACTACTGGATGCAAACTTGTCTCCCTTTATAGAGCAGAGAGTGAAACTTGCTAGTTGAGGAGATTAATTCCCATATTTATGTGAAATGAGAAGATCCCCATGTAAAAGTGGTAAAGAGGCAGCATAGATGCTGTCAGGAGGATGCTGGCGATCTTGAGTCAGGTTAGTATATCCAAAATAGAAGAAAACAAAATTCCTCTGTTGAGCTGTAAAGCTGTGGACAGCTGGACATGTTACAACAGAATGTTGCTCTTTTTTTTTCATTTGACCATTTACCAAAAAATACAGTAACTGTTTATAAAGTAATTAATCAAATGGTGCACGTCCAAGTCCCATTCAGCCAGCTGCAACTTTACAGTACGCATGGCTGCCTGGCGCCCTTGCTTGTAATATGACAAATAATGTTGTCTCTGCTGTATATGATCCTGACATCCCCGTGAAGCTACAAGTAAAAGCGACAGTAGGAGTGTATTCCCTATGTTTAATCAGAAGATGAAAGGCCAATATTGTGCGGCCACGGAGAGCCCTGCAGAGCTGTAACTCCCGCAGCGGGTACGTCAGGGCCCTGGCTTCATGATTTACCCCTTTCCTCTAGAGATACCCTTGGTGTCGCTCCAGAGGCTTCATGTTTCCCTTTGGATCCTGCAATATAGACTCTTAATTATACATGGTGAAAACTCACCAGCTAAATTGCAAACGGCTTCATATGTGGCTTGTAAAATGGCATGAAATTAGAATGCTTTTGCCTCCTTTGCAGACCAGAACTGAGCAAGCTGGGGCTGCGGTTATACAGCAACTAAGGCATTTACACAAGATTCCCTGAATGCGTAAATAAACGTTACAATTTGTAGAAAATTGCCGATGGCTGAAAACACGTGCTTTTCCTATCCTGTTCCAGAGCACAGCTTAGATAAACAGCACACTAGATACTTTCCCTGTGACTTGCTTTTATTTATGTAGAAACTGGAACACAAATTCTGGGCCAGTTTTTCCGTGCAGCGTTAGTTGTTTCTAAGACTCCTTCACAGAGATTGCCATGGCTGTATCCTGAATTAATTCCAAATATTCCCCTGAGGTCAGGCTACAGTTGTATGACCCAATAAGAAGCCATAGATACAGTTGTATCACCCCATAAGAAGCAGATGGCTGCAGCCGTCTAACAGTGATATTTTCTTGAAGGCTCCTAACATTCATCTGAGCAGAAGAAAAGAGCATCAGCAGAAAAGGGCTTGTTATAACAAGCAGCACGAGATGTCAGGGAGCTTGTTTGCTTAGCAGGGAAAAAGAAGTGAAAGGGCAAAAGGAGAATGAAGGGAACATAATGATCTTATCAGAAAAGATCTTACCAATTCATTTCATTTGCTTTGTATGTGTGCACCAATAGAGCGCTCGAACGCCAATCTACCTTCTAGGGACAGAATTTGGAGCAGAGGCTGAGGGAAGCATCACTGTCACCTGCGCGATGTGACAATGCCATGTAAAGCCCAAGAAATAACAGCACCGCAGGTTCTGCGGTTCTAGGTACGCGCAAAGATCTCTTAATTCCTTTTGGTCTGCAGTGCTAATCTCGAGGGTAAATGGAAAATATGCTCAACGGCGCAAGCTTCTAGTGAATAAAATACAAAATGCGTGGTACGTGTCAGAACACAATGTTCCTCGTGTTGTAGGAAGCTGCTGCAGGATTTAGGTACCTTCTGCAAAGCATCAGGGCAGCCCTGTCTCATTGCTGTCATGGCTGACGTGATAAGATAAGCCAGGTCCTGTCCTCCCGTGTTCACAGCAGCTGGACGCGGGATCAAGAGAAGTAAGAACAAGAGATACTGAAGATGTTCTGATGGTGGGTTTTCTCCTCCCTCTGGGTTTATTTATGCAGCAGAGCACAACGTTTGGTTAAACCCGAGCTGCTGCATGGACCTGAGTACAGCTGCAGAACTGGCTGCAGCAGCCATGGAAGGGGATGGAGCAGCAGCCATGGGAGGGGATGGAGCAGCAGCCATGGAAGGGGATGGAGCAGCAGCCGTGAGCACTGTGCTGGTTTTAGAAAAGCAGAAGAATTCTGTGAGCATTAGAAGTAATTAAATCTGTTTTTTCTAGGATTTTTTTTTTCTAATGATTTTGGTGGGTGTGTGTGGCTTCAGCTCTTAAAGGGGTCCTATTTGTGAATCCTTCAGTGATAAAAAAGTAGATGTGAATGCATGTGAGAGCACTCGCTGTCCCTTTGGGAGAATTACCCTCAGATACAAAACCAGAGAGCATCATAAATCAGAGGAAAAACGTGCTATTTCAGATGAGCATGATGTCACTGATTTGGATTTACATGATAAATGGCTTTTACAGCATTAACTGTCCCAACAAAACAGTTGAAATGTGAATCAGTTTGCAAGAGCCTCATTTATTGATGTGTTCCAGCAAGCTCTGTGAAGAAAATCAAATTATAATTCACTTAACCATTTAACAGTCAATAAACACTAGGTCGGTCTGTATGACAGCAAGTCTATATTAATACCTGTATTATAAAATTGTAGGAGAGTCTTGAATGATGCATCAATATTCATACTAAACAGAAGAGTATCATAAAATGATAAAGCACTAAAATGGCTGTTAATGTATTTTAAATAAATAGACAATTTCTAAAATGATTTTTAAAGTCATCTAAGTAAGCTCTGAATAAATACATTCCACTGTTTTATTAACCATAGGTTGTGGATTCCTGACAACTTGGTTCAGTGGCTTGAAGCCCTTTTTGGGTGAACTACAGCACTCAACTAGCATGGAGAATGGAAACAAAAACTGGGAGAAATGGTCTCCTGAGAAGAAAAGAGCACCTGGAAGTCCTCAGAGTCTGTATTTCAACCTCAGACAGGCAATGGCTGGTGTGTTTCCTCATCCGATGTAGACTTCTCCTAACTCTTCCTGAGGGTCTACTTAATTCTGCTTGGCTTAAGACTTAGCTAGGTTATTTTTAGGTAGACTGTATTTTCAGTATTTATTTTATTATTTATTATTGTTACTGCTTTAAGGATAGACAACATGTGGTTGTCTTTGGGTACCGCTGGAGGCAGCTATTTTAATAGGATTCCAGCAATTGTGAAGAATAGGACTCAGCACCTCAATTATTTTATTTGATACTTCATGTAAAAATGACAATACTTAAATATTACATGCTTTCATCTCAAATTAAGATCAAATATGCAAGGCTATTCTCTTTAAGATATTCCATAAGTGGAATAATTTAAGAATATTTTAATTATGCTGTCATATTATCAATGACATGCTATTGCAAATAGAAACAAATTTATTTTCAAGATGCCATTTGAATTTATTACTTTAATGTTTTCAAAGCAAAGATACTGCCTGTGTGGGAGTTCTCATCAACACTGAAACAATTAGAAATAAAAAAACAGGGTGTTTTTGTTCAGAAGGACTTTGGTAAGATGTTCTCACCTGCAAGATGAAGAACCGAATCTGCCCCCCAGCCTGGTTGAGTTTCAGCTGAAATCACTGCCGTAGGTACAGCTCACAGATCCCTTATTGGGGAACGAATGGTAATTTGGGAATTTCTTGGAGGAGCTTTGACCATGGGAGTTCCATAATGCAGCAGGTACTTTGCTCAGAGCAGCTGGGATGGCCCACTAAAGCCCGGCTTAGCTCGCTCTGCAGGAATCATTCTTCCTACAGTGTCACAATCCATTCCTCTGATTGAACACAGTCAGAAAAAAATCACTGCGATTTCTCGCATTTCCCTTCTTTCTATTATCTCTGGCTGTTAGAGTGGAAAGCGTTCTGGGTCATCAAACACCATTTCTTGTTTTGGCAGGCAAATATATGGAGCTATTTTTCAGGCTTATCATACTTTCCTGTACTACTTGTTGCCCTCGTCTTGCATGTCTCTCCAAATTGAAAATGCCAATGAAAAATTGAAATGTTTCATTTCAGCTTAAAAAAATAATAGTAATACAAGAGGCAATAAGAATTCACGAAATCTTTCACTTGAAACAGTTGCAAGGGATTTGTTTTGTTTTGATTTTTATTCTTTTAACCAGAAAGTGTTATTCCCCCAATCTTGGCCAACCCTTCTCATACCCAATATTGGGCAGACCCTGCTTTTCTCTTTCATTTTATGTTCTTGCACTCATAGCTCTTTGATATCTTCCTTCCAGCAAGCAGCAGGATAGGAATTGTTTTGTACAGGTAGACTGATTGGGGAAATTCCTCTACAGATTTCACTTGAACTCCGCAGGCATTGAATGTTAAAGGCAAGAACGGAGGTGTATGCCCATTGCAATATAATGGAGTTTTACAGCATTTTCCAGCTTACATTTAAATCAGTGAGAAACATTTCACTGTATTGGGACTCAGGCTAAATCCTTGTGCTCATACAAGGAATTCAGAGTTGAGGTTATAATTCAGTCTAACTCTGGTTATCCATATGCCTTAAAATGAAGATTATGACCTGGTTTAAGATAGGATAGCACTGAAAGCTGGTTACTGGCCTCTCCAGCTGAGGTCCCTGCATTTTTTGCCATATTAAACATACCAAATCATGAAGACAACTTGATTTTTCTTTCCTCTCCTTGCTCACCAGTGTCTAACGAGGGAGTTCTGGAGGATTTTCTGTCCACAGTGGTTTGTGGACTATGGGTTTGTTATTCTGCTTTTATACCACTATACATCTGAAAGTGGTCTAAGAAGACAATAGGTCTAAAAGACAGGGTGGGAATTTAAGGGTGATGTAGATTTTTCATAAATCCTTGTGTCTTCTGCTTTTAAAACTACTCTGGAGTTGCACAGCAAAAGTGAGAACTGCAGCCTCCTGTAACTGCAGTGAGTTGCACAACTGAGTTGACTAATCCCTGTAATTCACTCTAGTGCAATAATTATTGAAAGTTATTTCCCCATTGAGGTGGGGCTACTGTTTGTATCAGCCAGGCCCTTTTCCCCTTTTTTCTGAACTGCTGCTCTCTTTGGTTATTTTTTCCTTCTTTTTCTTTAAGGGCTGGAGAGGGGTACGAATGTCCTTTAATAATGTAATTCACTCAGGAAAATCTTTGTAGCTGAGATGAGGATATGAACAGATGAGAGTATTTTGAAGATGTAAAATACCTGTAGGGTTTTTGCACTTTGTGCATTAGGAATAAGAGAACCCTGTGATGCCTTTAAGATCCGTTGCTGCTAGTGATCCCTTTATCACTGAAAACTAGTAGTTGCATATACTGGCTTACAGAGATCATCTCTAGTTATGCGATTTGCTCTCAATTTGTATTATTTTGATTACTATCTGTCATTACCTAATGCATTTCCCCACGATTTTAGCTGTGCTGTAATTAGAATTGCTAGGATTAGACATTAATATTTATAACAGAGATCAGCTTAAAGTGTCCTATCCCCTTCTGAAACAGGATGAAGTATTCACGTATAATTCTCACAATCTGGTATATATACCAGCTGCAGAAGAGTAACTTTATGTTCAAACTGTTACTTCCTGCCAAAAACATTTCAAGTACTCGCAGGAAACTTGTAAAGCCGTTGATTGCAAATATCATATAGTTTGCGTAAGCAAGTTGGAAGCAAGAATCCCAAATGTAATTATGCCCTGGGGTTTCTTGACCACCTGGACCTGTACAATTCACAACATGCTTATTTTCTGGGGATCTCAGCTGTAGAAAGCAATCTCTCAGTATCATAAAATGGGGGGGATAGTGAGCTATTATATACACTAAGTTTTCTTCGCTTGCTCGTTATGGTTAGTTTTGAAGGACTGGCATATATATATACACATGCATATATATATATAAAATATACGTATTTATCTCTCCATATATATAAAGATGGCTGTTGTTATGCCCCCTAGCAAATCCAAATCTGATTAGAAATAACTAAGGCTTGCCACTGAGAACATCAAAATACTGACAGGTAAGTGAAGCATCTCCACCAAACCGTGGACTTGATGATTTGTTCCACTGCTGTCGGGGGCAGATTGCCCTCAGAGCAGGGACATTTCCTTCATCTTTTCATATAACGCACCATTTACACCTTTAGTGACATACTTGCAACCTGCCTAAAATTAATGCTGTCACACCAGCTGCATAGTGAAGTTTCTTGTCCTGTGAATTTGCTATTCTTCCACGCCAATATTTATACTTACCACAACATTCTTTCGCAAGAAAGCAATTCTGAGCCTGAAATTAGATAGGATTTATTCTAAAGGTAGGATTTAGAGTTTCTTGGAGGCTCTGAAAACAAAGGACCCAGACATTAAGGTTTTCTGGGCCTTATCCCAGATATCTGAGCCCTTCGCTCACCCTTCACCAATGTGCTGAACTCCACCCCACCCCAAAACAAATGGTGTGTTTATATTCTCTTGCAGATTCTTATATACAGCTAGGTTACAAAATCCCACTTTGAATTAAATCGATGACAAAATCAAATAAAGAGAGATAGGACACCATGCAAAGAATCTAAAAGCTCAGTTAAATTAGACATAGGTGTCACTTCTGAGAGACCGGGCAGACACTACAAGCAGCCCAGGGTTCAGATTGCTAATATATTTCCTCTTCCCCCAAATGACTCCATCTGGAGTGAAGTACCGCTTACTGTCCATGCTAGAGCAAAACCTGTGATTATTTAAAGAATTAATAACGACGGCTCTTGTAGCTTGTTATTCTCCGCTTAATCAAAACTGCCTGCCAAGTTTGTAACTGGAAATCTGGCATTAGTTTTTATCTCAACAGCTACAGGTCAGCCTGATGCCAAAGGTGAGGTTCTACTGAGAGACCGTATCAGTTAAGTTTATCTATTAGAATGTTTAATACAGCGCTAATAAATTTTAGCAGCCGTGGCCGTCTTCAAAACACCGTATTTCACTCCCCTACTGCAGTAAAACTTGAAAGGCAATCGACATACAAATCACTCTACCTGAGAGGCTCAGTTGCTCAGTTCCACTTTTTCCAAGCGCTGCCAAGTGTCCTTGGTGCTGTCCAGGAGAGGAGCTGGATTACAAGTGACCACAGATAGACCCGGTCTCAGATTGACATCTCGGTGTAATGATGAGCCTTGCAGAAATAGCCCTGGACAGGTAATAGGATTATGATAAGGGAATTAGAAAATTCTGTTCATTAGTTTGAGCCAATGGAGTTGCAGACTGGATGGAGGTTTAAAGGATTTAGTGCATAGATATAATTGGGAAGGGAGAAAAACAAGTGACGCTGAAGAAGAGATACAGATGGCACCTCAGTATTGCAGAGCAAGGTGTATTAAAAACGCTGAAGATATAAGGATGGATATAAGCATGGTATAAGAACCTGTTACTGCACGTAGGAAAGCTACTCTCACAACCCTGATGGCCTTTTAAATATTTCTCATTAATTTAAAGAATGAAATACTACACAGTGCAAATGAGAAACGGGAAAGAGAATTTTATTACTATTTCTTTTGGATTTCTTCCTCTCTACTCAAATTAGCTGGTGGGTTTATCCCACTATAAGTTTCATAATGTCTGCTGGGATAAAGCTAATCCAAAAAATTAATGTGAACTGCATTCCTTTTATTCCATGGTTCGGTCCACCATTAGCTTCCAGCTCATTCAAAGTGCTTACGTAGCAGTAATGAAGGTTGTTTAGATAGTTTATTGTCACACCAAAATGAGCAGATTTGACCCGGTTAAAAAACCCAAAACATTATATAGAGGGAGAAAATGCTACATGAGGATTATTGTCCCAAGCGTATAGTGAGACTTGCAGGGGACCAAGAGCTTTTGGGACCCTGGCTCTGAAGGGGCTGCTGGAGTGGCTCTCTGATAAGTTGGGTTAACCAAGGTTTTATGTGATTTGTGACTAATTTTAGTGATAAAGCAGTGACCGGTCAACCACCAGTCCTGCTTTTGTCCACCCAGCAGCGACCCTTGAGAAAGCTGAAAGCCCAGTCCTGGGCACCCGTTCTACCTGACCCTGCCCGAGGAGCCTCCAACCTCAGATCATCAATTATTCAACTCATTAACACTGTGGCAGCTCCTTAAGGATCAGTTGCAAATTCTTGAAAAACGGGGTCACTGTTTCCTTAGAAATAAGATTGTAGATGAGGATAAGAGAATTCAGTTTTCCCCTGTATGGATAAATTCAATTTCATGTTAAAGGTTGGTTTATCCTCAGAAATAACAGTGTAGACGTGTTGGGGATCTGCCAAAATTCTTCACGGAGTTTCTTGCAATGAAAGACAAACCTACGGATTATTGCAGCTTTTTTCTGCATCTCGAAATTGAAGTTGCAGACAGCTGAGACAGCGACTGTGTATCTGGCATAGGTGCCAAGTGGAGAACACGGGAACGTCCCAGGAGGAAATGTTGGGACCTGGACCTGAGTTTGATGGGACATCATGATGGCAACAGTTCTCCAAGCATTGCGCCTCAATTAAAAATCTTTTGAGAAGCCAAAATGATATTATTTCCTTTTAAAATCAGACATTCCACTTCAATAACATTTCTCCCCATAGCTTCTAGTATTTATGTGGTTTATATACATGTGTTTGTTTGCCTGTTTTTGTTTCCTGCTTGGCTATATCTCTATTCGCTGAGCCCATCCTGAGGTGTTTCCTACCTGCCATGCACCAGCTGTCACAGACCTATGGTTCTTCATTTATTTCCCTTCCTTATGCAATATTTAAATGTCTTTTATGAGAGGGCTGTTAATTTTTAATGGAAGATCCCACTGAATTGGGAAGCTCACTTCGCTCTGTTCTAAAGAGCAAAAGCAAGACATTTCATGCAAGTGAGCACATGTGCTGGGGATCCTCGTTGTTCTTGTGTGGTAATAATATCCTCAACTTGTATCCAAACCTGTGTTTTATGATGTTGCTACAGTGCTGAATAATTTCGGATAAACCCTGTTTTCAGTTGGTTTTCTTTGCTAAAGGGTTCTGTCTGGAATAAAGTCTGTTTGGAGCTGGTTCTTTCTCTATGTTGACTTTTGGGGCACCTCTGTGACAAGGGGATTTCGAAATATAAACTTGTCAGATTCCGGTTTTTTTGGAGATAGTGGGCCGCATTAGGTTTGAGATTGC